>NC_057409.1:28832335-29135507 GCF_019320065.1 Cervus canadensis | reverse complement strand
GCCAAAGCCTTTGACTGTGTGGATCACAATAAACTGTGGAAAATTCTGAAAGAGATGGGAACACCAGACCACCTGACCTGCCTCTTGAGAAACCTGTTTGAAGATCAGGAAGCAACAGTTAGAACTGGACATGGAACAACAGTCTGGTTCCAAATAGGAAAAGGAGCACATCAAGGCTGTATATTGTCACCCTGCTTATTTAACTTCTATGCAGAGTACATCATGAGAAACGCTGGGCTGGAGGAAGCACAAGCTGGAATCAAGATTGCCGGGAGAAATATCAATAACCTCAGATATGAGGATGACACCACCCTTATGGCAGAAAGTGAAGAACTAAAGAGCCTCTTGATGAAAGTGAAAGAGGAGAGTGAAACAGTTGGCTTAAAGCTCAACATTCAGAAAATTAAGATCATGGCATCTGGTCCCGTCACTTCATGGCAACTAGATGGGGCAACAGTGGAAACAGTGAGAGACTTTATTTTTCTGGGCTCCAAAATCACTGCAGATGGTGATTGCAGCCATGAAATTAAAAGACACTTACTCCTTGGAAAGAAAGTTATGACCAACCTAGACAGCATATTAAAAAGCAGAGACATTACTTTGCCAACAAAGGTCCATCTGTCAAAGCTATGATTTTTCCAATAGTCACGTATGGATGTGAGAGTTGGACTATAAAGAAAGCTGAGCGCCGAAGAATTGATGCTTTTGAACTGTGGTGTTGGAGAAGACTCTTGAGAGTCCCTTCAACTGCAAGGAGATCCAACCAGTCCAACCTAAAGGAGATCAGTCCTGGGTGTTCATTGGAAGGACTGATGCTGAAGCTGAAACTCCAATATTTTGGCCACCTCATTCAAAGAGCTGACTCATTGGAAAAGACCCTGATGCTGGGAAAGATTGAGGACAGGAGGAGAAGGGGACAACAGTGGATGAGATGGTTGGATGGCATCACCGACTTGATGGACGTGGGTTTGGGTGGACTCCAGGAGTTGGTGATGGACAGGGAGGCCTGGTGTGCTGTGGTTCACAGGATCGCAGAGTCGGACACAACTGAGCAACTGAACTAAACTGAACTGAATAAAACTACTAGCATTTTAAAAATCCATTGGATTATTTTTTTAATCTTTAGCTTCTACTCACTAGAATCAATTATTAAAGAGTAAGCACTCCAGGGAGAAACTAATGTTTAAAACCCATGTTGACAAACTTTTGAGTGAATTGACTGAGTGGTCTCTGGCAATCAGGAACACCGGGTTTAAGCTCACAGTGAGCATTTGGAGAATCAAATAGGCAGTAATGTTAATTAATAGAAAAATGGAGAAATGTGAATCAAAACTACAATGGGTTATCACTTTGCACCAGTCAGAATGTCCATCATCAAAATATCTACAAATAATAAATGCTGGAGAGGGTATGGAGAAAAGAGAACCCTCCTATATTGTTGGTAGGAATTTAAATTAGTATGACTTCTATGGGGAACAGTATGGAGGTTCCTTAAAAATCTAAAAATAGAGTTAAGATGTGATCCAGCAATCCCTTTCTTTAACATACATCTGGAAAAGATGAAAACTCTATTTGTAAAAATACATATACCTCAATGTTCATAGCAGCACTATATCCAGTAGCCAAAACATGGAAGCAATCTAAATTTCCATTGGCAGATGAATGGATTAAGATGTGGTACATATATGGAAAAGACGCTGATGCTGAGAGGGATTGTGGGCAGGAGGAGAAGGGGATGACAGAGGATGAGATGGCTGGATGGCATCACCGACTCAATGGACATGAGTTTGAGTAAACTCCAGGAGTTGGTGATGGACAGCGAGGCCTGGCGTGCTGTGATTCATGGGGTCGCAAAGAGTCGGACACGACTGAGCAACTAAACTGACTGACTGACTGATATATATACAATGGAATGTTGCTCAGCCATAAAAAGAAAAAGAATGAATTAATGCCATTTGTAGAAATATGGATGGAGATTATCATACTGAGTAAGTCAGAAAGAGACAAATATTATGTGGCATCACTTATATATGGAATCTTAAGAAATGATATGAATTAACTTATTTACAAAACCAAAATAGACTGATAGATTTAGAAGATAAACGTATGGTTACCAAAGGGGGAAAAGAGGAGGAATAAATTAGGAATTTGGAATTAATAGATACATACTACTATATATAAAATAGAGAAACAGCAAGGTTCTACTGTTTAGCATAAGGAACTATAAAATATAAAACATCTTGTAATAACCTATAATGAAAAAGAATCTGAAAAAGAATATATTTATGCAGATACATTTATATATAATAAAGATATATTTATATATAATCATACGACAGAGGATGAGATGGCTGAATGGCATCACCGACTCAATGGACATGGGTTTGGGTGGACTCTGGGAGTTGGTGATGGACAGGGAGGCCTGGCGTGCTGCAGTTCATGGGTCACAAAGAGTCAGACATAAATGAGTGACTGAACTGAACTGACTGATATAACCATATAGCCACTGAGGTGTGAGTTCTCCTGGCCTCAAAACTAAAAGAACTGAGTAGTATATTGAGCCCTGGCCACTGTGACATTCATGTCTACAAGAATCTTGTGAGTTGCTACTCATCCACCAGCTTTGAGTCTAAGGCAACAAATGAGAATGGGAAGGACAAGAGCACCGACTTGTTCCTAGTATAACTAGGCAGTGAGTTGGGGAATTCCAACTCTGATCTCACCACCATCCCTTGCTGCCTGTTTGAACTTTTTTTTTATTTATTTTATTTTCTTTCTTAAAGATTTTTTCATTTTTTAAAAAAGAAGTATAATTGCTTTACAATGTTTCAGGTATACAGCAAAGTGATTTAATTTTATATATATATATATGTATTTATTTATATATATTCTTTTTCAGATTCTTTTTCATTATAGGTTACTATAAGGTGGTTCAGACAGTAAAGAATCTGCCTATAATGCAGGAGACCCGGGTTCAGTTCCAGAGTTGGGAAGATCCCCTGCAGAAGGGAGTGGCTACTCACTCCATTATTCTTCCCTGGAGAATTCTGTGGACAGAGGAGCCTGGCTGGCTACAGTCCATGGAGTTACAAAAAGTCAGACACGACTGGGCAACTAACACACACACACTGGACAATATCAGAACAAGTAATAAAACTCAAAAATAAGGTCCCGGGAGAATCAATAGCCCTAAACAGCTAAAGAAGGGACAGACAACCTCTGACTTCTCTTTCCTTTAAAGGCCCACTCTTCTTTAGTAGCACCATGGAAATGTCCTTCCCATGAAATAGTGGAAGAGATGTTTGGTAGAGAAACACTAAATGGGCAGTCATAAACTCTACATTCCAGGTCCAGCTCTGATACTCACAACCTGTTTTACCTTGGACAAGGCACGTCTATTCAAACCTCAGCTTCCTCAACTGTCAATTGAAAAAAAAATCATCAAACCTTTTTCACACTTTCAAATGCTACCTTTGAAAGTATGGGGCATAGCCTCTGGTCCTAGCACACATTCTCCAAGCTTTGCAGCCTCACGAATGCTTTGTCATTGTGCTTGTCTGGAGGAGAACGTAGGGTCTGTAAGAAACTTAGTTTGCTTTTCCACCCAGTGGATCATCAAGTCCTTGCCTTTTTTCTTAATTCACAACACTTTACAATTGTGTCTCTCTTCCTGTTACCTTTGCTTTTTTCCAACCTCTTAGTTTGGTATCATTCTCAGATGTAACAAATTTATTATCATGTTTACCATCCAGAATGCAGGGATGGTTTAACAATCACTTTCCATCTCTGAGTTTTCTGGAAGCTCACTTATCACACCCCAGCTTTGACCTCTCCCAAGTAGACCCCTGTTCATTGTAAAGCAAGATGTGCAGTCAACTGTGCAGCCATTGATACACCTACCTAAGACCAGAGTCTTCACTTTCTCATACTATTTATTGGTCAAAACGCCTGCTGTCCTGGTGATCACTTCAAAGTTATTTCATCCCAACCTCCCTTATTACTCTTTCCTATTTTCCTTCCCCTTTCTCTGATAGTCTTCAATTTCTCCAGCTTCTCTTCTTAAATTAACTTCATGTATTAATCAAGCATCACTCAGGTTCAGTACATTTCTATAACCATTTCCATAACTGGAACAGTGGTAACCTCACTCATTTTTCCTTATTTGGAGAGAGATTTGGAAATAAAGTGCCATCTCATCAAGGAACTCAATCAGATCTTATTTGAGTAGTCATTTTAAAGTGATGACTAAGTCTTAGGCCTGAATATGCATACAGAAGAATCATCACTCTATATATGTAGGAGATTTATACCAGACCACCTGACCTGCCTCCTGAGAACTCTGTATGCAGGTTAAGAAGAAACCATTAGAACTGGACACTGAACAACAGACTGGTTCCAAATTGGGAAAGGACTACATCCAGACTGTATATTGTCACCCTGCTTATTTAACTTACATGCAGAGTATATCATGAGGAATGCTGGACTGGATGAAGCACAGCTGGAATCAAGATTGCTGGGAGAAATATCAATAACCTCAGATATGCAGATGACACCACCCTTATGGCAGAAAGTGAAGAAGAACTAAAGAGCCTCTTGATGAAAGTGAAAGAGGAGAGTGAAAAAGTTGGCTTAAAATTCAACATTCAGAAAACTAAGATCATGGCATCTGGTCCCGTCACTTTGTGGCAACTAGATGGGGAAACAGCGGAAACAGTGACAGACTTATTTTGGGGGGCTCCAAAATCACTGCAGATGGTGACTGCAGCCATGAAATTAAAAGACAGTTGCTCCTTGGAGGAAAAGCTATGACCAACCTAGACAGCATATTAAAAAGCAGAGATGTTACTTTGCCAACAAAGGTCTGTCTAGACAAAGCTATGGTTTTTCCAGTGGTCATGTATAGATGTGAGAGTTGGACTATAAAGAAAGCTGAGCACTGAAGAATTGATGCTTTTGAACTGTGGTGTTGGAGAAGACTCTTGAGAGTCCCTTGGACTGCAAGAAGATCCAACCAGTCCATCCTAAAGAAAATCAGTCCTGAATATTCATTGGAAGGACTGATATTAAAGCTGAAACTCCAATACTTTGGCCACCTGATGGGAAGAATTGACTCATTTTAAAAGACCCTGATGCTGGGAAAGATTGAAGGTGGGAGGAGAAGGAGACAACAGGGGATGAGATGGTTGGATGGCATCACTGACTCAATGGACATATGTTTAGTAAACTCCTGGAGTTGGTGATGGACAGGGAAGCCTGGCATGCTGCATGCAGTCCATGGGGTCTCAAAGAGTTGGACACGACTGAGTGACTGAACTGAACTGAACTTATGGATTTGGTGGAGGGGAGCAGTGAAGGCCCAATATGAATATTTTATCATTGTTATTAAAATTAAAGAAAGAAGCATAGTTCCATGTTTCAGTGAATGGATAAAAATATAAGCTATCCCAAGGAACAAAGAGGAATAAGAATCCAGGGGATGTAAGAAGTTAGGAATGAAAGTAACCATAAAATTTTAAGTTGCTAGGATTTTTTCTGTACTATCCTAGCCATAACAAGGAAGTTGCACTTTTCTTAGAAAGTAGAATAGGGATTTAGGACAGCATCATCTATTTATATGATTTAAATTCCAACAGTTTTTAAGCTAGCACCAGAGTGCAGATAACTCCAAAATAAATATTCACTGCTGATATTGTCTTCAAGGCACCATTTTTGTCTATCATCACCTCATCTCCTTTCTTCATCTCCAGCAATGACACCTCAGTCCACCCAACAGCAGACTTAAACTTGGAAACATCTTCTCTCTCCTTCACCTCCCACCCCATTTCCTCTTTATATCTAAACTGTGGCAACACCACAGTGGGTGGCCAGGCAGGATCACAGTAGATTCAGATGTGATCATTGTGATGTTGCACTATACCAAGTTTAACCTAGGAAAATCCAATCCACCTGTAAAAAGGCACAATAAATTCCTATCCTTACTTTTCATCATGTAAATTGGCCAAAACAAATTAGATTGGTGGAACCATTTTTTCCAATCTGGTTGCCATAGGGCATGTAGAGTTAGCATCATCCTCAGGTCTTATCTTCTCTCTTCTCTCCATGTCTTTACCACCAGATGCCTCGATTAGCCTCCAACATATATGTATGTATCTCTCTCTTGCTCTAACCACTATAATTAAACGGATTTAGATTTAGAGAGAAATTGAGCCATGTTTTCACCATTTGTTGGTCTTACCAGATCAACAAATAATTTTTAGTATGCTTACCACATGTAAACAGGAGACAAAGGAAGTGGTTTTGATCTAAATATTTGAGACATGGTTTTTGGTAAATATGCACTCTCTTCACTTTATGACAGCATACATTTGAAGAGACATTGAAATGAGGGAGATGGATTGGCGAAGTTTTGTATCATATTTTGGGGAAAAGAGTGTCAAAACTCTACCAACTAGGCCATCTGGAAATTTAGAGTTATCTGTACCAGAGACTAGAAGACCTATTAATAAAATTCACATTCCAGAAGATGGGCAGTGGTTTCTGGGTACCTGTCAGCATGTGTCTATATAGAGAATCACTGAGATAGAGGGGGATTGGGCAGCTGGCTGGATTTACTGAGACATCTTGAACTATTTTTTGAATGTTTGGGGCTTTACAAATAAATGCATCATGCCCTCAAGCACCTTTTCCCTTCATTTAAAACCCATGTGTATTGAAGAGGAAATCTAATCCTTATGCTCCTGATTCACTTATACTTAACCCATTAAAATCCAGCTTGATGGGAACCATTGGATGCCCATGAGCCTTCTGAAACTTGTGCAATAAACTGCTTGGAGCCGCCTTTTCTTTGAATCTCAGAAACCACAATGAGGAACTATTTTTGGTGGCTTTAGTTGGAGGAGCAATATAGGATTTCGATTTTGCCCTCAGATTTTTCCACAGCAAACAAATTCTAACTTTGGTCAGACACATTGCCACACCTTGCATTTATTTAATTTTTGCCAATCGTCTGAGATCCAAGGACCACCATTTTTGAAAAGTCAACAAATATGGACTGAGAGCCTATTCCAGCCGTGTGCTGAGCACTGTGTGGGTCTCTGGCATTGGGTCCCAACGTCCTCCCCAGTGGCTACTTCTCCCTACTCTGGGTCTCTGAGTGGCTCTCTTTCCCTCTGCTATAGGAGGGGGAAATGTATAGGAGACACTGTTAATTTGTAAAGAGTAGTGGAGAATGATGAAAAAGAGAATAATATCAGGAAATATAATCCTATAGAGGTAAACAGAACATGATGACCTATACACTAATGACAAAAATTATGGAGACATCTGCAAATATGACAAAATTTCATACAACCCATATGTTCACCCAGAATTTTGTCTTTAGACTACTTCAAGCTGAATGTGATCACTTTCAACCAACTCAATTATCTACATCAGTCAGTAGTAGATGAAAGAACAATCATAACTAGTATGCAAGCCATTACTATCCAAATTTGGTTTTTTATTGCTCCATAACAAACTCAGGTCAATACAAACACACAGTCCCTTCTTTGCCTGGGCCTGAATCTCACCAACATGTGAGACACAGAGAACCATTTATTTCTATCCCACCTGTCCCTGTTTTCTTGCCAACAGGATACATGGTAGGAGAAGAAGCTAGGTGGTCTTGACCTGTTCATGGATACCCTGTCCACAAGTAGTCAGCAGTTAGCTGTCCTCAAGGTACCACAAGCCAGGCATTAGTATTTCCTTCCTCATGCCTACCACATTCCCAAACTGGTGTTTCATTAAGATCAGAGTGCTCGTAAACATCATTCCTGGATCTCATGTTTCCCCCACATCCCTCAAGGCACACCATTGTGGGACCTTGAGTCCCACAACTCACAACATGTGGAGGAGAAAAGATGGGCAAGAAGGTGTTTTTTCATCTTTCCACTGAGACCACTTTATTATTTATGTCCCTTCATTTCATCCAGAACCCTACTCTGGGCTACCTAGCTATTAAACCTCACTAATTTCAAGACTCATGAAAGTACAATTTCCAGTGGAACAGTACTTTTTATTGTTTCTCCTTGGTCTCCGGGTAACTTACACCATCAAAAGAGAATGGGCTGAGGTTTCTCTTGTTAATTCAGTCCCAAAATGGAAAAAATAATAATAATTTGAAATCTGGAAAGATAAATAAAAATTAAAGAAGGAAGTTCCTGAGTTGGAAGAGGCCACCCATTTGACTAGAATGAAAATGAGATGCAAGGACACCTAGTACATGAATTCCCACCATATTGACACCACATGAGTTGTTCAGTCTGAGTTCATCCAGAGGAGCCATCATAGGAGGGGTAGTAAAGGCTTTGAAATCAGAGTGACTTGACATGGGTCCAAATCACACTTCTGCCTTTTAATAACTATGTCATTCATCTGTATGAGCAACAGTGTTTATCACCTACAAACTAGGATTAATAATAACTTTCTCAGGATTATCGTGAAGATTGAATGTTCTATGTATTTAAAGTGTCTAGTGTAGAGTTGGCACAGAGTGGAAGATAGTAGAATGGTAGCTATAAAATATATACTTCAGACACCTTGCTGTTTTTCTGGGAATTTTTATTATTTGCTCTTTCAAGTTGAAAATCGGAAGTTATTGTTAAAAATCAAATAGGTTACCTAGAAGAAATAATGACAATTTCTTTTAGTGACCGCCACCTTAACATATGTTAGTATGTCAGCCAAGCTTTTGGATGCTATAGGGACATGAGATTGGTAGATTTTAGTGCCTAGAAGAAAACGGAAAATTTTCAGAACATGGTTATGCTAGTGGTAAAAGATAAACTGAAGCATGTTACATTTTTAAGAGTTTATCTGAGCAAAAACTAATTTGATTTGGGCAACCAGAATTGATTAGAAATGCTCCGATAGCAGGAGCTGTTTTCCTTAGGCAATAGTAAGCGTATTGGATTAAACAGTAGGTCCGAAGTCTATAAGAAGATGTTGAAACTAGGGCCATATTGTTCTCCCAAAGTCTCAAAAGTATTCTTGGCCAAAAATACTTTAGTTTGACTTATATGTATCAAAAAAGAAACCTTGATTTCTTCTGTTGAGTCCTGGATAGTTTCCCATTGACTACTTTGATACAAGGTACTGTCCTGAAGCCTGATAACCTGAAGGATGGGCTAATTTTTGACCACTCACCCCTGCTCCTTTCCATTTTGTGCCATCTATGCCCTGTCCTGCTCTCTGACCATCTGATCCCCACAGATTTCTTTATCTAGGCTCCCTTGGCAGCTGACTTCAGATGTTTTGGGTTTGGCCAATGGAAGACACTGATTATTTAGAAGTAGGGGTGAGAAATGATGTCAGCAAGCTGGTAGAGTAAGAATTTCAAAAAATTTCCCTCACAAAGAGGCACCTCTCAGGACTGCTGCTGCCAGGGCCCCCATCCCCGCAGTGAATCACTGCTGACCCACGCCTCTATGAGAAACCCTCCGACACTGGCAACTAGTTGCAATTTGGGCATTCTCATGGGAGAAGATGAGTGCACATCCTTCTACTCCTCCATCTTGAATCAATCTCTGCTCCATGGATTTTAAAAAGCAATTCTGTTCTAAGATTCTTCCTTGGAAGCTAGAAACTACTAAGACTGTGAAGCACAATTAGAGAGTCTGTACACTGCAACGAAAGATACTGCATGGCAACAAAGATCCTGAATGCCACAACTAAGACCTGAAACAGCCAAATAAATAGACAAATAAACATTATTTTTAAAATTTTTTCTAAAAAAAATTTCTGTTCCTTAAAAGCAATCCATAGAAAGTCACCAAACCTGCCAAAATAAATTTTTTCAGAATTCTAGAAATTAATCAAAGACTTGTAGCAATCCAGTAGCTTTCACTCAAGAAAAAATAGCTGAATCTCAGTAAGAGCAGCATCTTTTCCCCTGGTTTTATCCTCATTCGCCTAGCTTAGTGATAGTTAAGCTATTTATTGAAAAATAACACGTATTCCTGGCATTTCGAGGAGCAAATGAAGCTGGAACACTTTCAAAGATTTATTCCCAAAGAGAAATAATCATACGAATTATCTTATACTTCTCTGGCAGAACCAGTCAAAAAGCTTCAGTTCAGTTCAGTTCAGTCACTCAGTCATGTCCGACTCTTTGTGACCCCATGAACTGCAGCACGCCAGGCCTCCCTGTCCATCACCAACTCCCAGAGTCCACCCAAACCCATGTCCACTGAGTCAATGATGCCATCCATCCATCTCATCCTCTGTCATCCCCTTCTCCTCCTGCCCTCAATCTTCCCCAGAATCAGGGTCTTTTCCAATGAGTCAGCTCTTCGCATCAGGTGGCCAAAATATTGGAGTTTCAGCTTCAACATCAGTCCTTCCAATGAACACCCAGTACTGATCTCCTTTAGGATGGACTGGTTGGATCTCCTTGCAGTCCAAGGGACTCCCAAGAGTCTTCCCCAACACCACAGTTCAAAAGCATCAATTCTTTGATGCTCAGCTTTCTTTAAAGCTTCATTTCACTCAAAAGTCTTTATTTCACCTGTCTCAGCACTTGCATAGTACTGCAAGCCCTAGGGGGAATGGGTGCTTGTTGAAATCTTGTATCTGGTAGTATTTTAATATAGATTCTGCCTGAAGCAATGTGGGGAAAACAACAGACAACCAAAAACTTAAAAGCCAAACAATGAGTTGTCTACCAGGGCTTGGAAAGATTTCAGCTTACTCCTAAAAATCCGTAAAGCCAAGCCTAAGTCCAAGGTTATCTGCACGATCACTAAAGAACTGAGAAGGCCCTGGCTGACCTTGAGGCCCTGTTCTAGCAGGAAATCAGTGAAAACAATCCAAATACCCACCAGCTGATGAATCGATAAACAAATGTGGTATATCCATACAATGGAATATTATTCATCCTTAAAAAGGAATAAAGTAGTGATGAAAGTGCAAGTCATTCAGTCATGTCTGACTCTTTGTGACTCCATGGACTATACACTCCATGGAATTCTTCAGGCCAGAATACTGGAGTGGGTGGCCTTTCCCTTCTCCAGGGGATCTTCCCAACCCAAGTCTCCTGCATTGCAGGTGGATTCTTTAGCAGCTGACCCACCAGGGGAGCCCATCCTGAATGCCACAACTATTAAAGTAGTGATACACACTATAATATGGATGAACTTGAAAACATTACGCTGAATGAAAGAAGAAAGACACAAAAGGCCACATACTTCTCTTTCTTTGAAGAAGTGTCTAGCACAGACAAATCCATAGAGACAGAAAAATAAATTAGTACCTGCCAGAGTTTGGGGAAAGAAGACAATGGGCAGTGACTGCTTATCGATATGGGATTTCTTTTGGGAGTGATGGAAATGTTCTGGAATTGGATAATTATGTTGTACAACCTGGTGACTATACTAAAATCACTGAATTGTATGCTATAAAATGGTGAATTTTGTGTTATATGAAATTTTATGTGAATTATATCACAATATTTCTTTAATGTGGAGGTAGGGGAGCTTGGGATATTTCTTCTCCCCTTTCTTACTTTTCAGCTAGGCCTTTCTGGAAGCAGGCATGTTCTACATTTCCCACTAAGCTGTCCCTTCTTCAGAGCTTCAACCCATACTAGACTCCAGGAGCATTTTTTTTTCTTCTCTTTGCCCCTTGGTCTAGAAGTGGTAATGGTGTCCCACTCTTGCTGTTTTCTGGGTCCCTCATTTCTTTGTTTCCTTAAGCTTTCTGACACCACTGGAAGCAGTCCTTCCATTAAAGGCACAGGCTATCCTACCAGACTTCTGTTTCCTGATGGGAGCTGACTGATACACAGACGGTCCCAACTTACCATGAAGAAATGTTCTTTGAAGGTCTGATTCCCTGGAATAGGTTCCCACGGAGAATGGATAAGACAATAGGATTCTCATGGAATGCTGATGTTTTCCAGTATCCTGTTTCTCCATTGTTATCCCATTCACTACTCCCTTAAGAAATTTCATGGCCCACAGTGACTCCAGCTATCACCTCTGAACCAATAACTAATCAATTTGGGATTTCTGTCTCTAACTAGATTCCTGACTTTTAAACAAAATGCTCTAATGGTACGATCAAAGTTTCCCCATGCATGTCTTACAGATATCTCAACTCAGTATGCACACTTGGCAATTTTAGCGAATGGCACCACTATCCATCCACTCACTCAAATTAGAACTTCAACTCTATCTTCAAATCTACTCTCTCTCGCTGTCCAGTTGGCTCTCAAATCCCACTTATAGTTTAGAAATAACTCAGAGGAATAGATCTTCAATTCCCCTGATTTCATCATCTTATGTTCCTACTTCTAAATAGCCTTTCTACTACCACTTTCCTCTTTGAAACATTTTCCCACATATCTAAAATACCATGATCAATCTCAAGAAGTTTAACACTGATGCCATATTATTTAAATACATTTAACCATCAGTTTTCTGAATTATTCTAATAATATATTTATTGATTAATTTTTCCAACCAAAGGTCAAATCTAGAGTTATGGATTGCAGTTGTTTGCCATGTCCATTTATTCTTCATTAAAAATTCCTTTGCTTTTTTTTCCCTTCTTTTCTTCTCTTTTTTTTTTGTTTTGTCTTTTATAACAGTGAGATATTTGCAGCACCCTAGCAAGTTCTCCTGTAGCTAGTTCCATAAATATGGGTTTTTCTAATTGTTGACTCATGTTTAAATCCCAATTAGACATATTTGGCAAGAATATAACATAAATGATGTTGGTTCTTTCTCAGTGCATCACATCAGGAAGCATATAATGTCAGATTATTCCATTATGGGTAATGATGTTCCATTACTGGTTAAGATAATATCCAACAGATTTTTTCCAAAGTAGAAATAGATTTTTCTCTTTTGCAATTAGTAAGTAACTTGTGAGGTTAAACTTTAAGACTGTACAAATATCTTGTTACTCAAGAGACTTTACCCAAATTTTTAGTTTCTATTGTTGGTACTTGTTTGAATCAGCCATTACATCAATGGTGACAAAGCGGTTATTTTCTAATTCTATTATTCCTTCTACACTCCACTAGCATTCTGCTATAAAAAAAAAAAAAAAGAACTTTTCTTTACCCTTCTACCTCATTTTACTTTGTTTGCTTGTTTTTGAATATCATTATTTTCAATTCAACTTAACAAAAGATATTATTATCGCTGTTCTTTTAATACTTAATTTTCCTCTAAACTGGCCAGTGGGGACATCTTTAAGCTATCTCTTGTGCTCATTTGATACATTCTAATTTTCTTGCTTTCTGAAACAATAAAATACTCCAGATTCAATTTGAACTATTCTTTCCTTGTACCTCATTGAACAGAACAAACAATTATGTGCTTAAATCATGAGTTCATTCAGACACCTTCAAATCCAATACAGAGAGTTCACCATTTCATCTAACTCCTTATTTCTAACTCCTTTCTATAATGATAAAAAAAAAAAAAAATCCAATGTTGCCTGGTTTGCTCTGTCATACAATTTGCACAAAGTAGCATGGGAACTGGTACACCAATACCACAACTAACAACAAATACACCAAATAATATATACATTTCATTGCATTTCTTTTTGCTCTTAGACTATATATATCTCACTGAACATGTGCAATGGAATCCTGCATTCAGTTAGTCGGGTTAATTCTTTCTTTTTGCATGACTATGTTATCAACTGGTTGTACAGTAGGGTTCATTCATTTCTCTTTTTCTTCAGATTAGGAGTGTGCCCTTTCCTATTTAATTTTATTTTAAAATATACATAACTTTGTAATGATTTAAAAGTCAAAACTATACTAAAATGTGTCACTGCTTCCTCATCCCCTCTATCCTTTTCTCATTCCTGTCCTATACCTAGGCAACCATTGTAGTAGCTTCTAGTGTATTCCTCCCAAGTTTCTTTTTGCAGCAATAAGTATGTGTGTGTGTATTCTTCTTTCTGATTTACTCTCCTTTCTTATGTAAAAAGTGCCCTTCTATTTGTATACTTTTTCACTTTTATTTTTTATTTGAAACGGATCCTAGAAGTGACCCTGAGTAATTAGTAGAGATCTTCTCCATTCTCTTTATAGTTTAATAGTTGCTCTGATGTGTGAATATACCACAGGTTATTTAACCAATATTTTATATGTTGTCTTCAGGTTGTTTCAGTTACTTTACTCGTACAAATCATAGAGTGATGAGTAACCTTGTTCATATGTTTTCTGTTTGCTTGTTTATGAAGGTTTCAGAGTCAAGTTCTATGGGTCGTGTTGCTGAGTCAAAGGGTAAATGTTGCACAGATAATGTTTAGGTATTTAGATTTATTTACCTCCAAATAGATTGGTGTTGCTCTTTAGTTGCTAAGTTGTGTCTGATTCTTTTGTAACCTCGTGGACTGTAGCCCGCCAGGCCCCTCTTGCATGAGATTTCTCAGGCAAGAATACTCGAATGGGTTGCCATTTCCTTCTCCAGGGGATATTCCCAATCCAGGGATCAAACCTGTGTCTCCTGCATTGCCGGCAGATTCTTTATCACCTGAGCCACAAGAGATTATATCTCCAAATAGATTATATCATTTAAATATCTACTACCAACATATGTGCTTGTGTTATAGGCTGACTTATCTCCCCTCAAATTCTATATGGAAACCCCAACCACCAGTATCTCAGAATGCGATTATATTTGGAGATAGGGCCTTTAAAGAGTTGGTTAAGTTAAATAAGGTCATTAAAGTAAACCCTAATCCAATCTGACTGCTGTCACAAGAAGAGGAAATTTGGATACACAATGAGATACCAGGAAAGTGCCTGTATAGAAGAAAGAGCTTGTGAGTGTGCATTGAGAAGGCAGCCCTCTGCAAGCCAAGGAGAAAGGTCTCAAAAGAAATACAAAGAATCAACAATTTGATCTTGGACTCTGGCCTCCAGAGTGTGAGAAAATAAATTTCTGTTGCATAGGCCTCTAATCTGTGGAATTTTGTTATGGCAGCCTGAGCAAACTAATACAGTTCATTTTCTCCACAGCTGCATCAACATTTTTGAGCATTTCAATATGTTTAGGATATGTTTAGGATCATGTCCCTATACTTTTGTGGAGATGGGTGATTCGGGATTTTTTTTTTCTCAATTTTTAAAAATATTGTATATGTTGAGGAGACAGCCATTTATTTCCACCATATCATGTTGCAAATATTTTCCCCCAGTGAGCCATTTTTCTTTTGGTTTTGCTTATTTTTTGCAGTGCAGTTCTTTCTTAATTTTATGTAGTAGAATTTATTAATCTTTTGCTGTTGCCTATGGGTTTTTTTAATTGGAGTATAATTGCTTTACAATGTTGTGTTAGTTTCCACTGAACAACAAAGTGAACCAACCATATCCCCTCCTTCTTGGACCTTCCTCTCAACTGCCTACCATCCCACTTTTCTAGGTTATCACAGAGCACCAAGCTGAACTCCCTATGCAGTACCACAGGTTCCCACTAACTATTTCATACATGGTATTTATGTCAAAATTAATCTCCCAGTTCATCCCACACTACCCTTCCCACCCTGTGTCCACACATCCATCCTCTTGTTGTTCAGTCGCTCAGTCATGTCTGACTCATTGCGACCCCATGGACTGCCCAGATCAGGCTTCCCTGTCCTTTACCATCTCTGGAGCTTGCTCAAACTCATGTCCATTGAGTCGATGATGCTATCCAACCATCTCATTCTCTGTAGACCCCTTCTACTCCTGCCTTCAATCTTTCCCAGCATCAGGGTATTTTCTAATGAGTCAGCTCTTCACATTGGGTGGCCAAAGTATTGGAGCTTCAGCTTCAGCATCAGTCCTTCCAATGAATATTCAGGACTGGTTTCCTTTAGGATTGACTGGTTGGATCTCCTTGCAGTCCAAGGGACTCTCAAGAGTCTTCTCCAACACCACAGTTCAAAAGCATCAATTCTCCAGCATTCAGCCTTCTTTATAGTCCAACTCTCACATCCATACGTGACTACTGGAAAAATCATAGCTTTGACTGTACAGACCTTTGTCAGCAAAGTAATGTCTCTGTTTTTTAATATGCTGCCTAGGTTTGTCATAGCTTTTCTTCCGAGGAGCAAGCGTCTTTTAATTTCATGGCTGTAGTCACCCTCTGCAGTGATTTTGGAGCCCAAGAAAATAAAGTCTGTCACTCTTGCCATTGTTTCCATCCTCCATGCCTCTATTACTGCCCTGCAACTAGGCTCATTTGTACCTTTTCTCTCAATTCCACAAACATATATTATGGGGGAATGCATATGGATTTTTGAACCACATTGAGTGAACATCTTCCCACACTCAAGTTACAAAAACAGTCATCCATGTTTTCTTTAGTACTTCTGAGGTTTGTTCACTTTGTATTTTTACTTTTAAGTCTCTCATCCTTTTATAGTTTATGGTATATGGTATAAGGTAGGAATTAGTTTTGTCTTTTTCCAAATGGCTATTCAGCTGTCCCAACTCCATTTATTTAAAAAGCCCACCTTTTCTTCAGTGATATGAAATGCCACTTTTATCTAATGATACATTTTTGTACATACTTGAACCCATTTCTGCCTTCATTTGGTTTCTCTGGCCTCTCCACCCACATGCCGGTACCACACTGTATTTACCACCGTGCAGTTAGACTGTGTTCATGTCAGGTAATATCATTCTCTCTCTTTGCTTCCCCCTCCCTCTGCCCAAGTTTTCCTGGCTTTTTGACATGTTTACTTTTTGACATGACTTTAGAATCAACTTATTTATCTCATGGAGAGGTGAGAGTGCTTATTGGCATTTTCCTTACAATTGGATAAAATTTATATGCTAACTTAAGAAGAATTGACATCTGAATGATGTTGAGCAGTTCTCTACACAGATGCCTTTTTACTTTCTCAAACCTGCTTTCAAGTCTTTGGGGAAGATTTCTAAATTTTCCTTATTTAAATTTTGCGTGTTTCTTTTCGGCTTCCCACGTGGCCACAGCAGTAAAGAATCCGCCTGCCAGTGCAGGAGACACGGGAGACACAGATCCAATCCCTGGGTCAAGAAAATCCCCTGGAGAAGGGAGTGGCAACCCAGTCCAGTATTATTTCTTGGCAAACTTCATGGACAGAGGAGCCTGGCAGGCTACCGTCCAAGGGGTCACAAAGAGTCAGGCACAACTGAGCATGTTTCTTTTTAAATTTTATCTTTTTTGTTACAATTTCAAATGAATTTTCCCCCTTACATTGTAAATTACTATTGGTTATTTTCTGTATATATGAAGGCTATTGATTTTATGTCAATTTTTTATCCTAATATTTGAGCTCCTTGCTAATTTACACTAGTTTAATCACTAATTATTGGGTTTTCAAGCTTCATTGTAATTTCATCTTCACAAAGAGGTGGTTTTTCTTCTCCTCAAATGGTATTAATTAATAGCTCCAATACAACATTACATAGAATGAAGATAAAGTGTATCTTTGCCTTATTTCTAGTCTTGGAAGGAGTGTCTTCCATGCTTCTCAATTAAATAGGATGCTACATTTAGGATATATATATATATATGCATACATAAATCACAAGTATATATAAGGACATGTACATTAATTGTGTAAAAGAAACTATCCATGAATTCTTAATTATTGAGTGCATTTTTTCAGAAATAGGTGTTAAATATTATTAAAGGTCCTCCAGATCCATTTAGATAATCATATGACTTTTCTCCTTAAATTTCACCATAAGGTGAATTATATTAGTGGATTTCTTCATACTGAAACTCCTTGCATTCCTGAAATTTGATCTTGATGTTTTATTTCATTAAGATGGTTTTGGATTCCTTTTGTTAGAGTTTTATTTAGTTTTTGCAACTATAATTATAAAGAAAATTGGTGTGTAAGTGGGCTACAGTTCATGGGGTTACAAAGAGTCAGACACAACTGAGCAACTAACACATTTCCACACTTCTTTTTCACTTCCCTATAAACTATATTGTTCTTATCATTTTTACTAATAATCTTTATTAGATTTGAGTATCAATATTACACTTTTTTCTTTTAAAAAATTTAGAAGTTTTCCTTCATTTTCTACACTCTGAATTTATTAAGTGTTGTTGTTTAGTCACTAAGTTGAGTCCAACTCTCTTGTGACCCCATGAACTGTAGCCTGCCAGGCTCCTCTGTGCATGGGATTTCCCAGGCAAGATTACTGGAGTGGGTTGCCATTTCCTTCTTCCGGGGATCTTCCCAACCCAGGGATCTAACACAGGTCTCCCGCATGGCAGGAGGACTCTTTACCAGTGAGTCACCAGGCAGGCCCTTGTGAAGCGTTGAGAGGATCTAATCTTTAAGGTTTGTAGTTTCCCCTGTGCAACAATCTGTGTACGGTGTTTCTACATGGAATAATTTGCTGGTTGCTTTCTCCACCTTTTTTCCACCCTGAAGCGTGGTCTGTTTGAGCTTTCTATATAAAATGGGATCTGTTTTTGTAAATTACATTTTCACAGAGAATAACCAATCTCACAGTTTTCAAATGTATTTGTATAGAGTTTTGCAAAGTAGTCTATTTATGATTGATTTTATCTTTACAATAGTAATTTCCCTCTAGTCTTTCCTTACTTTGTGAGTCTGGGTTTTGTCTCTTTTTTCTTGATTAGGTTAGCTATTGGTATGTATATTTTAACCATTTTTTCCCAAAACAACCAGCATTGTTATTCATTTATTAGTTCTACTCTTTTTACTATTCTCTATCACATTAAATTCTTCTCTTACTTTTATTATTTCCTTCCTTGTGCTTCTTTTCTTTTTATCTTTGTTATTTTTCTATATTTTTTCACTTAGGAATTAGACTTTTTTTAATTAGTTTCTCATTGATTTAAGTGCTTAAGACCATGAATTTTCATCAGAGCATTGCTTTAATTATATCACAAATTCTGATAGGCATATTTTTCATTCTAATTATGGTTTTTACTAATTCTGCAATTTCAATTTTACATCTACTTTCACCCAATGCTAGTTTAATGGAGAATTGTTGCTGTTCAATTTCCAAATGGAAGGACCTTTTAAATTTTTCTTATTAATTTCTACTTTATGATGCTTACTAGGACTTTCTTTATGATCCAAAATGTGGTCAATTTTTGTGAACATTCCATTTGTGTTTTAAAAAGGAAGTATATACTCTATATTTGCAAGGTTTGAGATTTGATATAAACCCCCCTTATTGATTACGTTGATTTTGTCTTTACACTCTTATTTATTTTATTGTTTTCATTCTTCTGGACTATCTTTGTTAATCTTTTTACTTTTAGCCTTTCTGAACCACTTTGTGACAGGTGGCTTTCATTGTACGTGTATCTTTCCATTTATTTCATGGACTTCAGCCTTGCTGTGAGTCAATGTCAACATATTTTTAATGAAGGGGTAATGCAATAAATGAGCATAAATGAGAAACACTGGGCTGGAAGAAGCACAAGCTGGAATCAAGACTGCCGGGAGAAATATCAATAACCTCAGATATGCAGATGACACCACCCTTATGGTAGAAAGTGAAGAGGAACTAAAAAGCCTCTTGATGAAAGTGAAAGAGGAGAGTGGAAAAGTGGGCTTAAAGCTCAACATTCAGAAAACTAAGATCATGGCATCTGGTCCCATCACTTCATGGGAAATAAATGGGGAGACAGTGGAAGCAGTGTCAGACTTTACTTTTTTGGGCTCCCAAATCACTACAGATGGTGACTGCAGCCATGATATTAAAAGATGTTTACTCCTTGGAAGGAAAGTTATGACCAACCTAGATAGCATATTTAAAAGCAGAGACATTACTGTGCCAACAAAGGTTCATCTGGTCAAGGCTATGGTTTTCCCAGTGGTCATGTATGGATATGAGAGTTGGACTGTGAAGAAAGCTGAGCTTTCTTCAAAAAATTGATGCTTTTGAACTGTGGTGTTGGAGAAGACTCTTGAGAGTCCCTTGAGCTGCAAGGAGATCCAACCAGTCCATCCTAAATGAGATCAGTCCTGGGTGTTCATTGGAAGGACTGATGCTGAAGCTGAAACTCCAATACTTTGGCCACCTCATGTGAAGAGTTGACTCACTGGAAAAGACCCTGATGCTGGGAGGGATTGGGGGCAGGAGGAGAAGGGGACAACACAGGATGAGATGGCTGGATGGCATCACCGACTCAATGGACATGAGTTTGAGTAAACTCCGGGAGTTGGTGATGGACAGGGAGGCCTGGCATGCTGTGATTCATGGGGTCGCAAAGAGTCAGACACGACTGAGCGACTGAACTGAACTGAATGCAATAAATGTTTAAATTAATTATAATAATATGATAAATATAAGTTATTAATGTTGACTACTTGGTCTCAAATGATTTTTTTTTAATTGACTGTGTATATTGTTCTATTCTCTACGGGGTTGGTTTTCTGTGTCCATTTCATATTTCTTTTGGTATTCAGGAAGTTCAGTGTGTTCATTGTAGTGATTGCCTTTTCACTAATAATAGCCATCTTAATGCCCTTAGTCCATTTTTTTCTCATTTGCCCTTCTACATTTTGGTCTGTCTGCTTTAAATGATATCCTTCACTCTGCCCTATTTTCTATGCCACAAGCCATTATTTCAGTTTTGTCAGAACACACAGCAGTCACACTGTGCTTCCACTATTGTCCCCATCCTTGTTTTAGGTACAGATGTACACTGAATTATATTTGACCCTCACTCTCAACCCATCTATCTGAGCACCCTAGTCCTGGTCCTATGTTGGTTGAATCACGTTCACCCTCTGGCAGATGACGTTCAGAGCAACAGCCAGTGGCCTGAGTTTTTACTTAGAGAAAACTGCCTCTTACAGTCTGTCAGTGATGAGCTCATCTAGAAAGAGAGTATTCCTGTTACACTTCCTTTTGTTTTCTGAAAGTGAGACTCCATGGTTCTCTTATTTTACAGGAAAAGTCTGATGTTTACTTGATTTTCTTTTCTATGTGAGTCATTTGGTCCTTTTGTCTAAAGACCTGGTATTCTTTATCTTTAAAGTGTAATATTTTCTTGGAATAAGTCTTAGACTTCATCATTTCAGGTTTATTTTCCCAGGAACACAATGGGTTCTTTAAAGATCTAGAGTCAAGTCTTCTTTTAATTTTAAAAATTTGTCTTCATTTATAGTTTGAAATACTAGTTATTTTGCATTGAAATATTTTTCTTTTTCAGACTCTTCTGAACCTATCTTCTATCAGTTATTTTTGTTCTGATCTCTCTTCCTTCATTCATTATTTAGATTTCATCTTCTTCCTATTATGTTCTCAATGTCTCATCATCTATTGTTCCATGAGTACCTTATTCAATTTAACCTTCTATTTTTAGATGATCTTGTCTTTTATTTCCATTTCTTTCCTGAGTTTATTCAACTTCTATTTCCATTTTCTTTCTTTTTTTTGTCTATTTTTGTTCTAAACTTTAGAACTTCTGACAAGATTTCAGTGTCATTTTTCAAATGCCTGTTTTAGGATATTCAATTCGGGTGTTATGTTCAAGTTTACTTTGCTTCATGTTTGATTTATATAGGAACATTTACATCTGCTGAAATGTTTGGATTCTCATATTTTGTTTCCTTAGTGGCCTTGTACATATGTTGTCCGACATTTTTTGTTTATTTTTAAGTGTTTACATAAACGGTTGTATGTAGGCACAATTATGGCGGTCGGGTGACTGACAGTGTTTCTTGGTTCAAGAGCACCCTCTTCTGTTCGTATAGAAAAGTGTAGTTTTTTTCATTGAAGGCACTTTAGGGAGAAGGGATTGGTGTCTCTTCTGATTTTTGAGATTCACTTTTGTTTGGCAGAATAACATCACTTCCTTATTTCCTTTCTCTAACAAGCTTCCAAAAGAACCCCTGCCAAGTGTCCCCGCTCCTTCTACCCACACCAGTCCCTGTCCCATGCACAACCGAGCCCTTCCATTCCATTCCCAGGGAACCTGTATTTCAGTAACCTGGTCTCAAAGCTGTGCTCATTATTTTTCACTCAAATGTGAACTCCTCTTTCTGAGGGTTATTTTATCAGTGATCAAGGCCCCCAGACTCATCTTCTCTTTGCCCTGTGTCTTCAACCTGGCTCTTTGTTCCAGCATGATGGAATCTGGAATTTATCTTGTCGAACTTAGGAGGTTACTCGTCTACTGTAGTGTAACATGAAATTTAGAGTATTCTGTCTCCTAGGTATGTTATATGTGGTGGCTCAGCAGTAAAGAATCCACCTGTCAATGCAGGACATGTGAATTCAGTCCCTGGGTCAGGAAGATCCCCAGAGAAGGAAATGGTAACTCACTCCAGTATTCTTGCCTGGGAAATCCCATGGACAGGGAAGCCTGGCAGGCTACAGTTCATCCGTGACCAAAAAAAAAGTGTGTGTGTATATATATATATAATTCATATATAATTATACATGTATAATTTATATATACATATAATTATAAATATATACATGTTAGAGAGACAAAGAGAGAGACTCTGAAAGTCTTTATTGACTCAGGGTATTCTTAAAACTGTTTTGACCATAAGAAATTTAAATTTTAGGATTACTTATGAAGTCTTATTAGAGTCAGGTCCCTTGACTTACAGTCCAGTTTTACCACTAACGCCCCATGTTGCCTTGGACAAGTCATTTAACTTCCCCGGATGCAAGTTTTCTCTTAGTGGAAGAATATCTGTAAATGTCATGCCACTGATAATCAATAAGCTTTAGACTCCTCCTTCCCTCTTACCATCCTTGGCTCCCTTCCCTGTTTGATGCACACACATGGAATTAACTTGCATCACACAACTCGGGTGTCAGCATCATGAAGAAAACTAGTCCAATGTTAACTGAGTCTTGGCAAAATGTAAATAGCAACGTGCTTCCCCTGCTGGTTTAAAGAGAATTGAGGTCTCTGCTAATTCAATTCGTAGCCCTCCCAGGGAGGAGAGCTCAGTTAGGAGCTACCACGTGTCTGTGTTGGGTTTCTTTCACAAGGTCAGGATGTTCCTTCTCAAACACACACAGTCACCATCAAGTCCAGGCAGAAGACTGTCACACGTGCCTTCCTTCCCCCTTCTACATACTCCTTTGTGCTCAGGGTCCTGCCTTTTAACCAATTCCTACTCTATGAAATAACTCCATTCCAAGAGGAGACCATAATTTTAAATAAACCAAAATCAAGAATAAGCCAGGGAACTGCAAGGGATAATGTGAAAACTTACAAGGTCACCATAACCACTCTTTCTCAATAATGAGAATTTATGTAGTATTCTCAGTTTTCATGTGGCTAAAATAATGATACATATTCCCCACTCATAGTGGCTGAAGAGACAATATCACAGATGACTCATCCCAGAAAGGCTCTCCAGAAATCATCTTGCCAATGCCCTTGCTTCACACTGAAATGGCCCTCACCCATTATGAACAGATGCGAGCACTGAGTGGATAGAGAGATCCTCCTATTCTTAAAGCTGTCAAGGTCAGGAGCTGAGGCTGCCCCCTCAGTCACCTGCTCATGGGTTCCCACCACTTTGACATTCAGGAAGCCAAGCAGAAATAGACTTCCTTTACCAGCATCTAATATCCAGTCCTATTCATTCCAAAACTATGTCCAACTGTCACTCGTAGGCTTTCTATCTCTTTGCATCTGCTTCCAGAACACTGGCTGCAATGGTGGCAAAAATAGTGGGTCAGCACCAACACACACGGGTCTTGCCTGATAGCTCAGTTGGTAAAGAATCTGCTTGCAATGCAGAAGACCCCGGTTCGATTCCCGGGTTGGGAAGATCTGCTGCAGAAGGGATAGGCTACCCACTCCCGTAATCTTGGGCTTCCCTTGTGGCTCAGCTGGTAAAGAATCCACCTGCAATGTGGGAGACCTGGGTTCAATCCTTGGATTGGAAAGATCCCCTGGATTAGGGAAAGTCCACCCACTCCAGTATTCTGGCCTGGAGAATTCCATGGACTTATATAGCACATGGGATCACAAAGTGGACATGAGCAACTTTCACTTTCACCAACACACATTCACACTTGTGCACACAAACACACATATGCACACTCACATACACACATGTACCACACACAGACACACGTCCACCCTTGTGTGCCCATGTACTTAGGTTTAATGTCAGAGAAAAGAGGAAAATGTGTCAAAAGGGAACGTATCCTTGGAAAAAGGATTAGGAAACCAGAGGGAGAAAGAACAGACTCGCACAGTCCCCTGAGGCCCCAAGTAACTGATCTACTTTTGTTGTCTCCACCAAACTGGCTTCATTCCAGAGGTCAAGAGTGCTCTTTCCGATCTCACTCTCTGGCCAGCCTCTTTGCAAAGGAAACCAGAACAACATTCAAACATGAATCCTACTTTAATTCTACTGTGTAAAATCCTTCATTGGCAGGAAAACACTTGAGGCCACATGAGGCTATCAGAATGGCTCTCTGAGGTTAGGGGAGACACATGAACCATACTATTGCCAAAAATGGAATATTTTTTATTTTTATCTTCTTCTAATTCAAAAAAAGCATATTTTATTCTAAAAGCTATGAATCAAACATTAACAGGCTTATGGTATGTGATGACTACCCTGTTACCAAACCTGGAGACATCAAGGAAAAATCAAGACCCCCAAAAGTAGTTCAAGGTCAAAAGAGGTTTGACCTTCCAGATCCTCCCAGACATGGCCCCAGCCCACCTCTCAGACAGCAAATATTTTCTGCTTTCTCCCTATATGCCACTCTGTTACAGACCAATTTAATCACTCACTTTTTCCAGACATGTTTCTTAGAATATTGTTCCCAAAGGTCTTTATATCTCTGCCTCCTTCAGAGCTTGGTAAAATATCACTTTCTCTGTGAAACTTTCCCTGGATCTCTAGTTGGAAGAAATTTCCCATTTTACTGAGTTCTTTTTCTAACTTCTTATCAAACTTGGCACATTTTGCTTGGTAAAGTAGCTATTTACCAACAAGTCTTAGCTTCTCTGAGCTTGGAAATGAGAAGCCAATGAAGTGTTCTAAGCAGGAAAATAAGAGTCATATTCATATTTCAATGACTGGCTTAGTTGAAGATGGGCACGCTAATTTTTGTTTGATATTGGAATAGCAGGAAGGTTCCTATGCAGAGGAACAATACAGGCAATGGAAACCACTGTAAGCCAGTCTGCAAATGGCCACCTGGTAGAAGCACTTAAGTCCATTCTTGACCTTAGTGTTATTTTGAACTAGAGCTACAGCTAGTCTGAATAAGTAGGTGATCTAATAACATAATGGTCAATATCATCAACTTAAGGCAAAATCGAGACTCAAATTCCAGTCTTGCTGTGCATACTTGGACAGTTTGCTGTGTAAACATGTCCAAGTCTCTGTGTCCTTGTCTGTATGTTACTTAGAGGACTAAATACGGTAACATAAACAGAGCTCTTAGCATTATCCCTGGCTTATAAGTATGAACTGATTGTTGTTGAGAAAATAAACTCTTAATAAATGTCAGTAAATAAGAAGGAACCTCCTTAAATATTATAGTCAACTGATTTTGACATTGGAACAAAGACAATACAATGGAGCAAGGACAGTCTCTTCAACAAATGGTGCTCTAACAAATGGACATCTGTGCCCCAAAAATAAATCTCAACACAAACCTTTATACCCTTCACAAAAATTAACTCAAAATGGGTCATAAATCTATATATGAAATACAAAACCATAAGGCTCCTAGGAGATAACATGGGAGAGAACCTAGATGACCTTGGGTTAGTGATGCTTTTTAAGATAAAACACCAAGGACACAATCCATGAAAGAAACAAGTGATAAGCTAAATTTCATTAAAATTAAAAACCTCTGCTCTGCAAAAGACAATATCAATAGAATTAGAAGACAAGCCACAGACTTGGAAAAGTCATTTGCAATAGACACATCTACTAAAGGATTATTATCCAAAATATACAAAGAACTTTTAGAACTCAACAATAATAAAAATTGATTTTTTTTAAGTCAGCCAAAAACTTTAACAGACACCCCATCAAAGAAGATATACAGATGATGAATAAGCATATGAAGAGACTCCACATCACATTAAATTATGCAAATTAAACTACAAACTAATGCAAATTAAAACTACAGTGAGATACAACTACACACCTATTAGAATGGACAAAATCCAGAACACCAACAACATCAAATGAGGATGAGGACGTGGGGCAACAGGAACTCTCATGCATTGCTGGGAATGCAAAATGGTACAGCCACTTTGGAAGGCAATTTGGCAATATCTTACAAAATTAAACCTACTCTTATCATACATTCCAATAATTACATCCCCTTGGTATTTGCCTAAGGAATTAAAATTTTATGTCCACACAAAATTTGTACCCAGATGTTTTTAACAACTTTATTCATAATTACCAAAACTTGGAAGCAATCAAGATATCCTTTAGTAGGTGAATGACTAAATGAACTATGGTCATCCAGACAATGAAATATTATTCAACACTAAAAATGAAATGAGCTTCCCTGTTGCCTCAGCAGTAAAGAATCTGCCTGCAATGCAGGAGACACAAAAGACTTGGGCTCGATCCCTGGGTCAGAACGATCCCCTGGAGGAAAGCATGGCAACCCATTCCAATATTCCTGCCTGAAAAATTCCATGGACAGAAAGGAGCCTGGCGGGTTATAGTTCAGGGGCCACAAACACTCAGTCGCATGACTGAAGTGACTGAGAACAGCAAAGCATCAACCCATGAAAAGATATGATGGAAACTTAAATGCACATCACTGCATGAAAGAAGCCAGTTTGAAAAGGCTACACACTGCATGCATGAATGTTCAACATAAATGACATATTTTGAAAACAAAAATGTCAGTGGTTGCCAGGAGTGACAGGGGAGAGTAGAACAGGAAATACACAAAGAGTTTCTAGGACAATGAAAATACTCTGTGTAAAATTATAACAACCAATATATGCCATTATGCTTTCATCCAAACCCATACTCCTAAGGTAAACTATGGACTTTGAGTGATTATTATGTATCAATAGAGGTCCATCTATTATGAAAAAAACAAATGTGCCCTTCTGGTGAGTGATGTTGGTAATGGGAGAAGCTATGCTTGCATGGGGGGTTTCCCAGGTGACACTGGGAAGCAGTTGTAAAGAAGCTGCCTGCCAACGCAGAACACAGCAATCCCTGGGTCTGGGAAATCCCCTCGAGGAAGGCATGGCAACCTCACTGCAGTATTCACACCTGGAGAATCCCATGGACAGAAAAGCCTGGCAGGCTACACATCCATAGGTTCGCAAAGAGTCGGACACAATTGAAACAACTGTGCATACACACTAGCACAGGCTTGTGGGGTGCTATGTTTGCGTGGGACAGGAAGCATATGAAAAAATCTCTATACGATCTTGTTGTAAACCTAACTAACACTGCTCTAGCAAAATTAAGTCATAGTTAAAAAAATTAAAAAGTAACATACCCACACAAAAAAAAAAAGAAAAAGGAGAACATTAGATGGTACTATTCTGTGTGGCCCATCCCCATCAAGGCTGAGAATAGCTGTTCAGAAGAGAGAAAAAAAAAGTGAAACCCACAGAAACAATTAAACATCCCTCAACAAACACAGATTTGGTGGAACTGGAGAGCTTGGTGAGATGCTACTGCAGGGGCTCAGGATGGCGGGGAAAGGCTTCTGTGTCATGGTCCAACAATAAGTGATATGTAGACTTAGGCAAATCACATTTCTCCAATCCTCAGATTTTTTAACGTTAGAACTACCGCATGAAACTGACTAGCCTCCAAATTCCTTTAGCTCTCTGGCTTTCTCTGAGGTTATGAGATGAAAGTTGATGATATCTAAAGACCCTTGAAACCCACTGTGCATGGCTTTTGAGAAAAAGTTTGAGTACAGTCTTACAGTTGAGGCAGGGGACTGAACTAGAGAATCCAGATGGACAGTTTTTCCAGCCAAAGACAATGCTTCTGGAAGGACTGAGGTCACATTTGTTTCAAGAGTGTTCAGTACCATGAAAGCCTTTAGTAGAGAGAAGAGACTACTCCTAACTGAGTACCTCCAACAGGTGTGGCTGTTTTTCACTCTTCTCCATTCCTCATAGCAACAAAGTCAGATGACAGCGAAGAAGAGATCTTAAAAATACCTCTCTCCTCCTCCTTGCAGTTCCTAAGCCTCCCAGAGATACCAAAAAACAGTTTAATGTATTTTCACGGTCTTAGAAAATGCAGTCCTTCTCTTCTTCCTTGGGCCCAGAAAAGCCTCCCATTCAGAGTTCTTATCTTTGAAACTTGCAAGAGATGGGCACTGGTGATTTGCAATAGTGCTCCATGTGATTTAGACTCATAAATCAAGAGATTGTCTACAAGTAAATTGCACAGAGCCTTAGGCCAGACGCAGCAGCCTGGTGTTTAAACAATCTGGTGTAATCCCCTTGGCTAACAGGCTCTCCTGCTCCAAGGAATGGCAGGCAGGACTGCCTTGTGTGCAAGTCCCAACATTATCCATAATTTCAGCCTATTTCTAGTGGGGCTTTGGGAGACCATCCTCTCAAGCCAGAGTCACTTCAAACCAATTTATCTTCACCCATCCAAGGAGAAATAAAAGCCAGCTCTGGCATTTAAGAAAATGTTCTCAAATATATCAAAATCGACTGAAGCAAACGCCCAAGTCCCCTGCTACCTCCAGGGCCTGCCCATCACTGGCTGGGGGAGCTTTCTAGCTCCAGCAAGATGGATTCCCCAGTGCTTTGATTCAGAATCCCTCCCGCAACACAAGGGATCAATCTTGGGCCTGTATTTTCCAGGCATGAAATTGAAAGAGAAATCGAGCTATATTAAGTCCAGGTTACACGTGGGAGCCCACGAGTGCCCGATCTGTGGCTTTCCCAAGGATGATGCATTTACAAGTCCCCTAGGAGGGCTATGTGGTGGCTCTCTGACACGAGTGCTCTTTTTAAAACCGCTCAGCAAATGCCAGCTGTTCCAAGGAGTCATGTGACTTCTCAGATCTCCAAGTTGGAGGCTTTGTGTCTTATTTATATTCTTGCAAAATTTCAAAAGCTCATTCCAATGAGCAACTGGTAGAGAAAGAGAGATGCCAAGGGCAATGCGACCTCGGTCTCCTAGCCTGGGCCCTCATGGGGGTTCCCAGCACTAGGGTGTCATTGCAGAAATGCATGCTTGTGGGGTTTGGTTTCTATTCAGGTGGTTCATCTGCAAGCTCTTCCACACATGGGCTGAGAGAGTGTCCAGCCTTTCTGCAGTGACTGTTGCAGCCTGTGGAGGATCAAACTTTCCAGGCAAGGTCTTTTAGGAGCTCCCTCTCTCTGTCACGGTGCCAGCCCCAAGTCTCCTCTGTCCAGCTTCACACTGACTTAACAATTAACTTCCTCTTGAAATGTGCTGTCATTTCTGAACAGTTTGAGAAAGAATCAAGGTTTATGGAGCTTGCTCTGCTAAGAAGGAATAAGCATGGGATGGCAGCTATCAATGGCTGAATTCAGAGCTGTCACAGGTCCAAAGGTCTGAGAGTCTGCATAGCACTGCGGTGCAGGAGAATGACCAAGGAGGGTATCTTGGTCCATCTGGTTACTATAACAAAACATCATGGATGGGATGGCTTATAAACAACAGCCATTTATTTTTCACAGATATGGAGACTGGAGGTTGAAGATCAGGGTGCTGGCATGTCAGGTTCTGGTGGAAGTCCTTTATCAAGCTGCAGACTGCCAACTTCTCATTGTGGCCTCAGAAGGTAGGAGGAACAAGGGAGCTCTCTCTGGAACCTCTTTTATAAAAGACTTAGTCTCATTCATAAGGGCTCTGCCCTCATGATTTACTCACCCCAGAGGCCCACCTGATACCATCATGCTGTTGTTATTGTTGTTCAGTTGCTGAGACGTGTCCCACTCTGTGACCCCAAGAACTTCAGCACAGCAGGCTTCCCTGACCATCACTATCTCCTTGAGTTTGCTCAAACTCATGTCCACTGAGTTGGTGATGCCATCTAACCATCTCACCCTCTGTCACCCCCTTCTCCTCCTGCCTTCAATCTTTCCCAGCATCATGGTCTTTTCCAATGAGTCAGCTCTTCACATCAGGTGGCCAAAGTATTGGAGCTTCAGCTTTAGCATTAGTCCTTCCAATGAATATTCAGGGTCAATTTCCTTTAGGGTTGATTGGTTCGATCTCCTGTCCAAGGGACTCTCAAGAGTCTTCTGCAACTAGGATTTCAACATATGAATTTTGGGCAGACACAAACATTCACACTAGCAAGGGAGAAATTAAAGAAGGGGTATTTGAGCCAGTATGTGGTATATAGTTATCAAGCACACCAAAGGGCCAGGCATTTTATATACATAGCCAGTTAGTTCATGCAATAAATCTATGAAGCAGGGATCAGGACACATCAGGAAACAGGTTGAACTGGGTTAAGAGGATTGCTCAAGGCCATATCTAATGAGTAACAGAGACAGAAGTTGACCCCAAGGTAATGTGTCCAGAACCCATGATCTCATGAAGCTGCCTCCAAGGAAAACTAGAGTGAAACAGTGAGCTTCCAGGCCCCTGCAGCATTCAGTGTGCATATGATATAAAATATAAAGGGAAGTTCTAGATTAGATGAGAGAGTAAATCAAAGATTCTCAGCCAAGGATGACTTTATTCCACCTCTGCTCTACCCCAGGACACTTAGCAATGTCTTTGGATGTTTTGGATTGTCACAACTTAGGGGGAGCTACTTTCTGTAGGTAGAGGCCAGAGATTCAGCTGATCATCCTACAATGCCCAGGAAAGTTCCCAGTAAAGAATCATCTGGCCCAAAATGTCAATAGTGTTGAGGTTAAGAAACTCTGGACTTGATGTTCTTAAAGTGTCTTCCAACTTCAGAACTACATTAAAGGCCTTAATTTTTCCCTTTAGCTGCATAGATGAGATTCAGTTCTGTAATCCCATATTTCTCAAGGTAGAGCCAAGGAGGGGATATGAGGATACCATACTCATTTCATTAGACCTTTGTAAAACCCTGATTTTCTGGCATGCCACAGGCCCCAGAGAAATTCCATATAGTACAGGGATCTCAGCCTGGTGCTCTGTGATGATCCAGATGGGCGGGATGGAGTAGGGGCGGGGGAATGGAGGGAGATTCAAGAGGGAGGGAATATATGTATACTTAGAGCTGATTCATGTTGCTGTACAGCAGAAACAATATTGTAAAGCAATTATACTCCAATTAAAAAATTAAATAAATAAATAAAGGCCTATTTTTCTAGCATGCCACAGTCTCCAAAACACTTACATAAATAGTTTCAATACCTCCTAAAGACATGATGATGAAGTGTTCTCAGGATGAATCTTGGACCCCTGAGAAACACAGCTTGTTAAGAGAGTCACAAAAGCTTGCTAGAGGGTAGACAGTGGATAGGGGATTCTAGAAAACTCAAGATGGGAGGGTGGAAAGGGAAAATATCACCAGTTCCATGAAAATCATTTCAGTGAATGCCCATGTGTTAAAAGCTAATTCTATGACAGGCCAATTTGCTGAAAGCTAATTCCCAGGAAGCCAGTTCTTAAGTCAACTTGCCAAATGACCAATTCACTAAATTTACCAAATTCACATGTTGTGATGTTTAACTGAAATATTTATCTACTGAATTTCGATGAATTATAAGGAAATCTCTTTCAGTTCAGTTCAGTCGCTCGGTCCTCTGACTCTTTGTGAACCCATGAATTGCAGCATGCCAGGCCTCCCTGTCCATCACCAACTCCCAGAGTTTACTCAAACTCATGTCCATCGAGTCGGTGATACCATCCAGCCATCTCATCCTGTGTTGTCCCCTTCTCCTCCTGCCCCCAATCCCTCCCAGCATCAGGGTCTTCTCCAATGAGTCAACTCTTCGCATGAGGTGGCCAGAGTATTGGAGTTTCAGCTTCAGCATCAGTCCTTCCAATGAACACCCAGGACTGATCTCCTTTAGGATGGACTGGTTGGATCTCCTTGCAGTCCAAGGGACTCCCAAGAGTCTTCTCCAACACCATAGTTCAAAAGCATTAATTTTTCAGCGCTCAGCTTTCTTCACAGTCCAATTCTCACATCCATACATGACCACTGGAAAAACTATAATCTTGACCAGACAGACCTTTGTTGGCAAAGTAATGTCTCTGCTTTTTAATATGCTATCTAGGTTGGTCATAACTTTCCTTCCAAGGAGTAAGCATCTTTTAATATCATGGCTGCAGTCACCATCTGCAGTGATTTTGGAGCCCAAAAATATAAAGTCTGACACTGTTTCCACTGTCTCCCCATCTATTTCCCATGAGGTGATGGGACCAGATGCCATGATCTTACTTTTCAGAATGTTAAGCTTTAAGCCAACTTTTTCAATCTCCTCTTTCACTTTCATCAAGAGGCTTTTTAGTTCCTCTTCACTTTCTACCATAAGGGTGGTGTCATCTGCATATCTGAGGTTATTGATATTTCTCCCGGCAATTTTGATTCCAGCTTGTGCTTCTTCCAGCCCAGCGTTTCTCATGATGTACTCTGCATATGAAATCTCTCTAGCATATTATGATTTTAACTGGGAATTTTCTTTTTTATTTTCTTGCGATGAAAACTCTTAGGATTTACAACTTTTATATTCACCTACATCAGTGTTCATTATGCTTACCATGTTGTATATCACATCCCCAGTACTTCTCTGTCTTATAACTGAAAGTCTGTACTTTTAGTCTGCCTTCATCCAGTTCCCCCCTCCCACCCCTCACCTCTGGTAACCACAAATATGATCACTTTTTCTATGTTTGTTTGTTTTTGAAGCATAGCTAACACTATGTTAGTTCCTGTTACACAACATAGTATAATAAGATATTTCTATATGTTTCAAAATAAGCACCATGATAAGTCTAGTTGTGATTTGTCACTGTATAAACATATCACATAATTATTGACTCTATTTCCCACACAGTACATTTCACATTTCTGACTCATTTATTTTGCAACTGGAAGGTTGTACCTATTAATCTCCCTCACTAATTTCCATCCTACTCCCCGCTGGCAAATACCTGTTTATTCTCTGTATCTATGATTCTGCTTCTGTTTTGAAATGTTTGTTCATTTGTTTTGTTTTTTAGACTCCACATATAAATGAAATTGTGCAGTATCTGCCTTTATCTGTCTGACTTATTTCCCTTAACATAATACCCTCCAGATTCAGCCATGTTGTTGCAAATGAATAACTGCATTATTTTTTACTAATATTTCATTGTATATATTTATACATCATCTTTATCCATTCATCTATTGATGGATACTTGTAATGCTTCCATATGTAGGCTATTGTAAATAATACTGAAATGAACATAGGGGTACATATATTTTTTCTGATTAGTGTTTTCCTTTTCTTCAGATAAATACCCAGGAATGGAATTGCTGTACCATATAAAGCTATACCAAATACAGTTCTAAAAGTAGAACTACTTTTAATTTTATGAGGAGTCTTCATACTGTTTTCCAATTCCCATCAAAAATGCATGAAGCTTCCTTATTCTCCACATCTTTGCCAACACTTATTTGTTGTCTTTTTGATAATAGCCATTCTGACAGGTATGAGGTGATATCTCATTGTGGTTTTGATTTGCATTTCCTGAATGATTAGTGATGTCAACATCATATTTTCATGTGTCTGTTAGCCATCTGTGTGTCTTCTCTGGAAAAATGTCTATTCCATTCCTCTTCCCATTTTTTAATTATGTTACTTGATGCCTTGATGTTGAGTTGTGAGTTATTTATGTATTTTGGACATTAGCCCCTTATCAAATACAATGTTTACAAATATCTTTTCCCACTTGGTAGATAGCCTTTGGGCTTTTTTTTTTATATATATATAGCTTCTTTCACTGTGCAAAAGCTTTTTTTTAGTTTAATATAGTACAATTTGTTTATTTTTGCTTGTTTCCCTTGACTGAAGAGACACATCCAAAAAAAAAAATATTACTAAGACCAGTATCAAAGAGTATGGTATGCTTATTTATAAATGTTTTATGGTTTCAGGTCTTACATTTAAGTCTTTATCTGTTTGTAATTTATTTTTGTGCATGGTATGAGAAAGGAGTCCAGTTTGATTCTTTGCATGTAGTTGTCCAGTTTTCCTAACACCATTTATTGGAAAGACTGTCTTTTCCCCTTTATGTATTATTGCTTCCTTTGTCATTGATTAATTGCCCATTTAAGTGTGTGTTCATTTCTGGGCTTTCTATTCTGTTCCTTTGATCTATGTGTCTGTTTTTGTGCCAGTTCACCATACTGTTTTGATTATTGTTCATTGGTAATATAGTTTAAAATCAGGATGCATGATACCTCCAGCTTTGTTCTTCTTTTTTAAGATTGTTTTGGCTATTCAAGGTCTTCTGTGTTGCCACACAAATTTTAGAATTATTTGCTCTAGTTATTTAAAAAGCTCCATTGGTATTTTGATAGAAATTGCATTGAATCTGTGGATTGTCTTGGATAGTATGCTTGTTTTAACAATATGAATTCTTTTCTGTGAATGTAGTATATTTTTCCATCCGTCTGTGTCATCATCTATGTCTTTCATCAGTGTCTTACAGTTTTCCAGGTACACGTCTTTAATCTCCTTAGTTAGATTTATTCCTAAGTATTTTATTCTTTTTGATGTGATTGTAAATGGGATTATTTCTCTTAATTTCTCTTTCTGGCAATTTATTGTTAGTGTATAGAAATGCAATAGATTAATTTGCTACCCTGCAACTTTACTGAAATCATTGATGAGTTCTAATAGTTTTTTTTTGGGGGGGGGCTATCTTTAGGAATTTCTATGTATAGTATTATGTCATCTGCAAGAAATTTTACTTCTTTCTTTCAATTTTGGATTCCTTTCATTTCTTCTTTTTTTTTTTTCTCCTGATCACTGTGCCTAAGACTTTCAATATTATGTTGAGTAAAAGTGTCAAGAATTGACATCCTTGTCTTGTTCTTGATATTAGAAAAAAATGCTTTCTGTTTTCACCAGAATTTTCTTCCAACTAATTCTGATTCCTTTTGGATAGTTTTGAATTGGTAATTAAATTTTAAATTACAAATTAACATTATAAAATTCTGCTTTGAGTACTGTTTAAAATTAACTTATTCATATTGTAATTTAACATTAATTTAAAATGTACAGTCACTTGGCAACAGTTTGCAAAAATACCCACGGGGAAAGGGTACAACCAAAGCAGTGAAAGTGATTTGAGGATGATCAGAAAAGATTTCCCACACTAGTCATGTGCCAAGTATCAGGCATGTAGTCAAGGAAGAATCAGTTTGAAAGCAGCAGGATTAATCATCTTGTATTTTGAAATGTGGCTACTAATAACTGAAAATAATAAACCAAGGTAGGTTAACTATCTGAAAGATACTAAAAATGAAAGAAGATTGACAAAAACCAAAACTGACATCTAAAAATATATTCCTAGTTGATTAGCTGGTTTATGACAAAGGGACAATGTCACTTTTGTCACAAAATATGCATTACTTGTCATAAAAGTCACAAGATCAATAGAGCTCAGTTTCTCCCTATTGAATGCTACAATTGACACTGTATAGGTAATGGATTTTTTTAGACACTTGTGATTTCTATTGTACTATGATGTCATTTTCCATTTTGCTAAATATCAAGCACCTTTCAGTAGCATTCACCATTTCTTCAAACTGCACATCTGACTTAATTTTATATTCCTGGCAATTCAACATTTAATGTTATATTATGTTTGAAAACACTAGAAATATACAAGAGTTTTGAATTAAATTTAAATTTAAACTTAATCTTCAATATGGAGTAAATCAAAAGTGTGATTTTAAATTTGAAAACATACAAAGTAAATCCATTTATGCTAAATTAAAATCTTCCAATGCATACAAAGAAAATCAAAAGTAGCTATTAGTTTAAAACAGTTCCACATAAATATTAGCATAATTGAAAAATCCCCATGTGAAATTCTGATATAGCATTACTAATGATAAAATGTTTCTTTATGTAACACCATTAGTAGCAAAAATGAGACATTATAAGTGTAATATATTAAATTCTTGTTAAATTAGCTGAACACTCTAGTCATATATTAAAAAGTATCCAATTTGGTAAATTTGGCACACTAAGCAATAGATGAATTGATTATTTGGCAAATTTGCTTTATAGTAATTGCTTTTCGGGAACTGCTCAGTCCCAGCTGTATTTGAAAGTGGTAAAGGGAGTAAGTTTCAGTATGAAGGCTTTAGGACAGCTGGACAAGCTGTTGTTTGTCAGTACTCCAAGTGGACCACAATGCTGATGGATATGCAGAGATACAGAGATTCAAGACATGCTCCCATCTCTCAAGACAAGCCTCTTCCTTTTGAAGGAAACCAGATACTTTAATTCATCAAATTACTTTCACCAGTGTAAGCTATCCTTAGGCTTCCCTGGCAGCTCAGATGGTAAAGAATCCGCCTGTAATGCAGGAGACCTGGGTTCGATCCCTGGGTTGGGAAGATCCTCTGAAGAAGGGAATGGCAACCCACTCCAGAATTCTTGCCTGAAGAAACCCCACGGACTGTAGACTTCCAGGTTCCTGCTACAGTCCATGGCATCACAAAGAGTCAGATATGACTGGGCAATTAAGAACTCAAGCTATCATTTCATTTTTACAGACTATAAATTGCAACCAAAGCTCAGAGGGGCTTGCATATAGGGACAGTAACTATATAGTTGGGCCAGGCCATTGGATCTCCTGGGAAAAGAAAACAAAGTGAAAAGTGAAAGTGTTAATTGTTCAGTCATGTCCAATTCTTTGCAATTCCCCAGGCAAAAATACCATAGTGGGTAACCATTCCCTAACAGGAAAAGAGAATCAGCTCAAATCTCATTCCCCATCTAGACTGAATTTAGGGATGTTTGTTCATCTGGGAATTAGCAAAATGTACACCAATTGGTAAATTTATGATGGTAATTTATTTGGTACATCCTGATTTGTTGATGAATTATTTCAAATAGAGGAGGGAATTGTTCCTGATTCAGGAAGACCTGAGTTGCAATAATGATGGGAGTTTCCAGTACAGAGGCTGGGCTTCCCTCAGCTCCTCCAGCATGTGGTGTGCTCCCAAGTGCCACAGAGGGAAGGAGGCAGGGGACAGCAACACACTGAACGCCTCAGATGTATATTCTGCTTGAAAAAGCAAAAGAGAAAATCTTAGTTACTCAGTCGTGTCCAACTCTTTGCAATGCTATGGACTGTAGCCCACCAGCTCCTCTGGCCATGAAATTCTCCAGGCAAGAATGTTAGAGCAGGTAGCCATTCCCTTCTCTAGGGGATCTTCTCAACCCAGAGATTGAACCCAGTTTCCTGCACTGCAGGCAGATTCTTTACCATCTGAGCCACCATACTCTGCTTGGCCCTTTACAAATCTTGTCCCATTTGCTCTCCAATGCTCTGTGAGCAGATAACGAATGAATTCAAATTCCCCGTCCAGCCCCTCCTCCAAACTCCAAACCCATATTGCCCACCTCCAGTTGGCATAAGTGTGTTCCAAACTTTTCCCCAGAGTAGATGTTACAGACACCTGCAGCATCAGGTGTTTCTGCTTCACAGTACTCTGCTTTATGTGATGGTTGATTTAGCTCATAGTACATTGCATGGACAGTTTCTGTTTTCACTTGGCACTATTTTTCAAGCACCTGGTACAGAGTCTGATATGTAAAGAGAGAGCTCAATTAATGTTTGTCTACTGCAAAATGAACAAATAATTGAATCTTTTTTGACAAGTATTATGATCTTCATTTGCAAGATGATAAAATAGAAACAGAGAAATCAAATAACTGATCAAATTTGCATACCTGGTGAGTTGATGAGGGCTAAATCCAAGATTTGAATCTAGGTCTAGTGACCCAGACTGGCTCCACTGTGACAGTTTAACATGAACTGAGCCAAATACTGTGTCCAGGCACTGTAGCAGACACTTCTTGACTCTTGAGCCATTTAGTTCTCTCAACAGTCCTGTAAAAAAGTTACTGTTATTTGCCATTTAGAGATGAGAAAACAGGCTCAGAAGGGCCAAAGATAGGGTTAGAAAATGTTAGAAATGGAGTTTGAACCCAGGTTGTCTGACCCCAGTGTCCTTTTACTTCCCATCATTCCATTTTAATGTTTATAATAATGTCATTACTGTATATCCCACACCTATACAGTCTATAATTACTCTATAACTTACCACCACCTCACCAATAGCCCTGTTGAGAAGGAAGAGTTATCTTCCCCTTTCCTTTACTAGTGGGGCTTCCCTGGTGGCTCAGATGGTAAAGAATCTACCTGCAATGCAGGAGACCTGGATTTGATCCCTGAGTTGGGAAGATCCCCAAGAGAAGGGCATGGCAACCCACTCCAGTATTCTTGCCTGGAGAATCCTCATGGACAGAGGAGCCTAGTGTGCTACAATCCATGGGATCTTTCCTAGTAGGAAAGTTCATGTTCTGAGAGATTAAATGACCTATCCAAATTCACATGGCTGATCAGTGGCAGATTGTGGAGATTATTTATCCATGCTGCCCAAGATAGTAGCCACTAGTCACACACTTAAGTTTAAATTAATGAAAATTAATAAAATTTGAAAAAAAATAAAATTTGTAAATCATTCACTTGTGGACTCATTAGCTACATTTCAAGTGCAAACTAGCCACTGTAACTAGAAGCTACCACACTGGCGAGCTCAGATACAGGACTTTCCTGTCACTTCAGGAATCTCGCAGAACAACGCTGAATCCTTAACACTGCAGAGCAGCAGTTGAAGCATCACCTGGAAGCTTGTTAGAAATGCAGAATCCTAGGCCCCACCCCAGACCTACAGAATCAGAATCTGCATTTTAACAATATTTCCTGTGTAAAGTTTGAAAAACGCTGACCCAAACTATGCCAGCTTCATTTTGCTGCTGAGACACTGCAGTCTGTGGAGGTGAACTGACTTCGCCAAGGTCCCATACAAGCTTGGGAGTGGAGCGGAGCCAAGACTCTGCCATTCAGCCTTCTAGTGGACACAGGGCGTTAGAGGCCTCGTTGGTACCTGGCGATGGAATGGGGGCAGTGCTGACAGCTCTCTGTCTCTGCTGCAGCAGCTGAAAGGGCAGCAGTGTGGGCGCAAGGGGACAGGAGGATGCTGGTGTCTGCAGATTTAAGAGGCCTGTGATGGGAGGGAATTTGGTTTTGGTACCCTGTACAAGATGGGGGGGGGTGACACCTCAGAGCTACCAGGCTGAAGAGTAGGGGTGGAGGCCTCCTGACAGGCCAAGACTGTAGCCAAAGGAGTGCTGGTTACAATTGTCTCTACTTCAGTGAGCGGGAGGAGCGGGTCTACCCCCACTATGAAGCTTGACCCCCATAGTGCTATAACTAAGTTTATCTCTGGGGTCCTCCCTATCCCCAGCATGCACCCCAGGGCCTGCCATTCCTCCTTCCTTCAACCCAAGCCCTTCACACACCTGGAGGTGTCAGAGAGTCAGGCAGACTAGAACCCACAGGCAAAAAGAAGTGGAAAGCTCTGGGCTTTGAGATGTGCTTCGAGCCTCTGGAGTTCACTAAGGCCTCTCTGCAGAAAATTTCAGGGCCTGATCAAAAGAAGAGGGGGATTCAGACTAGGACTCACCTCTCAACTAGACTAGACTGGTTGTGTGACTCTAACAATACCATTTAAGAGGACTTTCTACATGATAGAAACACTCTGTATCTGCACTGTCCAATACAATAGCCACCAGCTACATGTATTAACAGCTGTAGAGCACCTGAAATATAACAAAAAGAAAAAAAAATCATATACTAACACATATACATGGAATCTAGAAAAATGGTACAGATGACCCTATCTGCAGTGCAGGAATAGAGATGCAGACAGAAAGAATAGACATGGGGTCAGAGGTGGGTAAGGGGAGGGTGGGAAGAACTGGGAGAGTAACGCTGACATATATACACTATCATGCATAAAATAGATAGCTAATGGGAAGTTGCTGTATAGCAAAGGGAGCTCAACTTGGTGCTCTGTGGTGACCTAGAGGGGTGAGGGGGGTTAGGTGTAGGAGGGAGGTTCAAGACGGGGCTGATATTTGTAGCCAATTCACTTTATTGTACAGGAGAAACTAATACAACTTTATAAACCAACTATACCCCAATTAAAAAACAAACTTTTTAAAGCAAAAAAAAAAAAAAGACCATAATACCCAAAGCAATCTACAGATTCAATGCAATCTTTATCAAACTACCAACAGCATTTTTCACCAAACTAGGACAATTTCCCTTTAAAACTTGTATGGAACATAAAAGACCCCAAATAACCAAAACAATCTTGAGAAAGAAGAATGGAGCTGGAAGAATCATGCTGGCTGGCCTCTGACTATACTACAAAGCAACAGTAATCAAAACAATATGGTACTGGCACAAAAAAAGACATATAGATCAATGGAACAGGATACAAAGCCCAGAAATAAACCCACACGCTTACGGTCAATTAGTCTACAACAAAAGAGGCAAAAATGTACAATGGAGAAAAGACAGTCTCTTTAATAAGTGATGCTGGGAAAACGAGACAGCTACACATAAAAGAATGAAATTATAACATTCTCTAACACCATATACAAAACTGAACACAAGACAGATTATAGACCTAAATGTAAGACTGAATACTGTAAAACTCCCAAAGGAAACCACAAGCAAAACACTCTTTGACATAAATTGCAGCAATATTATTTTTGAATCTGTCTCCTAGAGCAGTGGAAATAAAAACAAAAATAAACAAATGAGACCTACTTAAACTCAAAAGCTTTTTCAAGCAAAGGAAACCATAAACAAAATGAAAAGACAACCTACAGCCCGGGAGAAAATATTTGCAAATGATGCTACTGACAAGGGATTAATTTCTAAAGTATAAAAGCAACTCATACAGCTTAATGTAAAAAAAGACCAACAACTCAACCAAAAAATGGTCAGAAGATCTAAATAGACATTTTTCCAAAGAAGACATGCAAATAGCCAACAGGTGCATGAAAAGATGCTCAGTGTTGCTAATTAGTAGAGAAATGTAAACCAGAACTACAATGAGGTGTCACCCTGCACCAGTCAGAATTGTTGTTCAGTTTCTAAGTCATGTCTGACTCTTTGCGGCCCCATGAACTGCAGCATGCCAGGCTTCCCTGTCCTTCACTGTCTCCTGGAGTTTGCTCAGACTTATGTCCATTAAGTTGGTGATATCATCCAACCATCTCATCCTCTGCTATCCCCTTCTCCTCCCACCTTCAATCTTTCCCAGCATCAGGGCCTTTTCAAATGAGTCAGTTCTTTGCATCAGGTGGCCAAAGTATTGGAATTTCGGCTTCAGCATCAGTCCTTCCAATGAATATTCAGGACTGATTTCCTTTAGGATGGACTAGTTGGATCTCCTTGCTGTTCAAGGGACTCTCAAGAGTCTTCTCTAACACCACAATTCAAAAGCATCAATTCTTTGGCGCTCAGCTTTCCTTATAGTCCAACTCTCACAACCATACATGACTCCTGGAAAAATCATAGCTTTGACTAGATGGACCTTTGTTGGGAAAGTAATGTCTCTGTTTTTTAATATGCAAAAAGGTACATGCACCTCAATGTTCATAGCAGCACTATTGACAATAGCCGAGACAAGCAAGCAAACTAAAGGTTCATCGACAGATAAATGGGTTGAGAAGATGTCACACACACACACACACACACACACACACACACACACACACACACACGGGCTTCCCTGTTGGCTCAGCTGGTAAAAATCTGCCTGCCTGCAATGTAGGCAGACGTGAGTTTGCCGGAGACCTGAGTTTGATCCCTGGTTTGGGAAGATGCCCTGGAGAAGGGAACAGCTACCCACTCCAGTGTTCTGGCCTGGAGAATTCCATGGACTTTATAGTCCATGGGGTTGCAAAGAGTCAGATACAACTGAGCGACTTTCACTTCACACATATACATATACACACACAAAGGAATATTATTCAGCCATAAAAAGGAGTGAAATAATGCCACTTGCAGCAACATGACTGGATCTAGAGATTATCATATTAAGTGAAGTAAGTCATACAAAGACAAATATCGTATGATATCACTTATATGTAGAATCTAGAAAATGAAGCAAACGAATTTATTTACAAAACAGAAATAGACTGACAGACATAGGAAACAAATGTATGGTTGCCAAAGGAGATACTGGGATGGGGGAGGGAGTAAATTAGAAGTTTAGGATTAACATACATATACTACTCTATATAAAATAAATAGCACAGGAAACTCTATCCAATATGCTATAATAACCTATATGTGAAAAGGATCTGAAAAAGAATGCATACATATATATATATATATATATAACTGTATATCACTCTGCTGTTCATCTAAAGGTAACACAACATTGTAAATTAACTATACTTGAATTGTTTTAAAACAATTAATGGTTATAAAAAGAAATGACTTTCTACTTTTCTTCCATCACTGGGGGTAGCAGCTATCACATCTCTCAAGTTGGAAATTATCAGTGAACTCTCTCCCTGCCTCTTACACACACACACACACACACACACACCCACACCCACACACACACACTTCCCACATGTCTCATCTCAGTTTAATACTCATAAAAGCTGGAACAAGATCATCAATTTCTTGGAATCAAAACACTTTCTCTTTAGTACTGGCTCCTTAGCTCTGTTTCTCTTATCACATTTTAGATGGGGAAAGGGTATGAGCAGCAGAAGCGGAGGGAGAGACAGAGTGAGAGGAGTTCTGGGACCGAGCCCTGTGAGCATGGCCCCTGGGCTGCTCCGTGGAGAAGGAGCTCACAGTACCCACAGCACTGCCCTCCTCAAGATCTCTTGCCGCCCCGTTCCAAAGACTAAATAATCATCAGGGAACAGTCAAGGGTTGAGAGAGGGAGGGAACATTATCTCTGGAATTCCATCTTCTCGATGGTTCAGGAAAAGTTCAGGGCATTCCACTTATCTTCCCAGATGAGTCTCGGGTACCTGATGCTGCCAGGCAGCCCAAGCTCCTCCTCTGATTTCTCTGTTGCCAGAAGCTTGGCAACTCTGAGAGCCAGGGAGACGCTCTGGGGGGGGCAGCAGCCGAGAGAGGGAGGCGTGTGCTCTGGCCCTGGAATAGGGAGGTGAGCAGACCCCTCTCCTAGAAACAACTGGAGGTAGAGTGAGGAAGCAGGGGTGTTGTGATCAGGAATGCAGGATGGGATGGGAGAAGGTCAGCCCTAGCGTTTTGCCTTTTCTGATTCCGCAGAATGGACATAATTTAACAGAATAAAAGAGTGGCTAAGACAGGAAAGTGCATGAATCATGAGTCTAGCTTCTCTCTCTTCCTGGCTTTGGCATGATTGCCCTTATTTTCCTACCTAAGAGGAGGCCTTGCAGAGTGAAAAGAGTCCAGCCTCTGTGCCCCCATGAGACCAGGTTTTGGCTCTGTGACCTGGAGCATGTCACTTAACTTCTCTGAACCCCACTTTCTCCATCTATAAAATGAGTGGTACAAAGAGTTATGGTGAGGATTAAATAAGAAAACACAAATACCTTAGGAAAGTACTTGCCCAGTTCAAATGATGTCTAAATGCCAGTTCTTCTCCCCATCACCTCCCCCCTTTCCTCCTCCTCACCACCCACCTTCGCAAGAGAGAACAACCTCTCAGCCAAAAAGTAACCACAGAGAAAGCCATGGGCAGAGACGCAGGTTGCTGCAATGCTGATTCAAGGTATGTAATCATCGTGAAGTCAATCGTCACAGCTTATATTTATTTTGCACCTGTCCTTGAAGAGCTCCATCCCTTTCAGCCGCCAGATGAGCTCACTTATCTTCATGAACAGCTGAGTGTCAAGAGGAAAAGCATAGGCCTGGCTCAGGTTGGAGACCTCAACTTAGGAAGTTAAATGATTTGCCCCATACCATTCAGATAGAACAGAGACAGAACCAAGGTTGGTATAGTAAGACTGATTGTCCAGGGAATTCCCTGGACTCTGTGGTTTCACTGCTGAGGGCCCGGGGTTCAACCCCTGATTGGGGAACTAAGTTCCTGCAAACTGCATGGGGTGACTAAAAAATAAAATTTTAAAAATAAAAGGACCATTGTCCAATACTAACCGGAGTTTGCTCACTGTTCTGCTTCCTGAGCAAAAACTGGATTGTGTCTACTCTTTCTTACCCCCTTAGGTCATCCTGCATGTGTGGATCCAGGATTCTACAGGTCTTGCAGAGAATGTCTAGGTTTCAAAGTTCCATATAGGTGGTGAGTCACCAAGTCATGGGGAGAATGTGTCCCAAGGGAGAAGCTCTCCAGGGACGCAATCTTCATCCACCCAAGAATCACTTCCCTCCAGCCTAGATATTAGACAACGGCATGCATGTGGAATGTGCAAGTGCCTGTAAAAAGATTATTACTAAGTAAGAGTGGATGATGATAATTAATTAACCCCCATTAAAGAGAAATTCCCTAGAGCAAAAGCATCAAAGGCAATATTTTCCTGAGTTGGCAGTTTCTTTGGCTCTGGCACAAGATGACTCCTTAGTTTGCATCTTGAGTCTGTTCCTTTCTCTCTTTCTGACTTGAAGAATATGCATTTTGACTTTGGACAGCTTCTTCTAATTCCTGTCTTTCTCCCCATCTTCGATCTAGTAATCATTATTATTAAAATTTCACACCAGGGTTACAGATATATTTTACAGTGATTGTTTGATGGTTTAATTCGTGGTTACTCTCCTGCATTGAAGTCTAAATCAAAGGAAATGAACTTAGAATGGAAAACAAAACCTCCTCACCAGCCCAAAGGAGGAAGACCCTGGAAAATAGACATCCAAAGAGATGTGTCTATCTCTTCCTCAACAAATACACTAACAGGGGGAATGGGCAGAGCAAGAAGATGTGGCACAGTCCCAGAAAAAGTGGAGGGTCTGGGCCAGGTTGACTCCTATGTCAGAGAGTCTACAAGGTGCATATCCATGTCTCTTAGAAATAAGTACACACTTTTTGATTCTTGGAAAATACCTCTTCTCCTATTACCAGTAGTAAAGGTCTCTGCTTACTGAGCAAAGTTGACCATGGAGAGAATAGCCTTACATTTTCCTGTAACTAACTGGAAAGATATGGAAATGTCCATGTGTAGTAAAAGGAGTACAGAGACTGCAGAATTGGAACTGAGAAGGCTCTACGCTTCCTGGCCTTGTGACCTGGGAGTCAGACTCCTTTATCTGTAAGAAAAAGCAGAAGAATTTTCACCTAATGAGGTTCTTGAGAAGTTGGGAGAAGATCATTGCTATGATCAGCTCCTGGGCACCTTCCATCATGTTACATAACCAAGCGTCATAGGAGGACAGGGGCAAGGCCGTGGAGCAGGCCAAAAGTCATTGCATCCCAACTCCCAGAAGACTCTCTGGACCTTTGTAGGCACCCAATAAATATATGCCAAGTAAATTAATGCAAGCAAATCCATTCATTATGGCTGGTGCAGCCAGAACTTCGGTAGACTGGCATGAGTAAGAGGTCTCTAGACACCCAGGAAATTTTTCCCAATCATCAAGCCCCAGGGATCTCAACAATCCAAAGATGTCCTTTGGGGATTAATACTCAAGGACCCCACAAAAAGAACTTTGCAAAAAATAGTGGACTTTTTATAGGACTAGACAGAAATGAGCCTCCATCAGCCAATTCTGGAGAAGCACTTGCATGCCAGAAGACTTTCCCTGGAAACAACCAGCCCAACACCATCCTATTACAATAATTATTGTTAGTAATTGGCACAGGCAAACTCTTAACACAGCATCTTTGTACAGTAGAAGTGTAATTCTCACTCACTGAAAGTCCAATGTGGCTTGGTAGGATTCTTCCTCCAACCAATGACACAGCGGTCTAAGGGTCTAATTGGATTTCATCTCTGCAGATTTCTTTCAAGGCTGCCCCATCAGAGGAAGGAGAGATGAGGTGGCCCCATGGCTCTTCACTGCATTAGCCCAGACATATCATGGATCATTTCTGATCACAGCTACTGGCCAGAACTTCTCATAGGGCTCCAATCCAACTGCAAAGGGAACATGAGCACTGAAGGTCTCCACCACCCCCAGGGACTCAGTGGTGGGAATTCTGGTGTCTCACCATGCTGACAGCCAGGAAGCCCTGGATCCCCTTTCTCTATGCTCTAAGGCTTAAGTGGAGGTCCTAAGGGAGGCATTGAGGCAAGATACTCGAACACAGAGGCCCAGTAGTGCTGGCCCTGGGAACAATCCTCTACTTGACTTACCACTCACCCTTTTCCCTCCCTCTCCAATGAGTGGTTTTCAGATGGGGTGACTGAGGGCACCGTCATGGTGTCTTTGGGGCTGATTCCCTCTCACAAACTCAGTTGAGAGGCAAAAATTGCAGAAAATCTGGCAATCCCTCTCATCTCACTATCTCCTGGAGAACATAGGCCCTCCCTGTCTGGAATGTATGAAGCCCGCCAGTTACAACACAAATTCTGCTGCCAGCTTTAGTGCTGTCTGCCAGGAGTGGGGGCTGCTCCCAAGAGGCTGACAGCTTAAGATGCCTCATAGCTGTTGAGAGGGGTCCCAGCCTACAGGTGAAAATCCAGTTCCTCTCACCAGCCTGTGACTTTCTGAACGAGAGTCTAAAGCTGCCTGAGGCTTTCAGGGGAAGTAAACATAGGCACTTGGAGGCCCTTGGGGCTAACAAGTTAGGCTTATATTTTATTTTATTTTATTTTATTTTTCATTTATTTTTATTAGTTGGAGGCTAATTACTTTACAATAATATTGTAGTGGTTTTTGCCATACATTGACATGAATCAGCCATGGATTTAGGCCTATATTTTAAACTATAGCTCACCAAGTTTTTTCCCTGAGCTTGATGCTGCGAAAATTCTAAACTATCCCATCGCTGGCTGTGGCCCAAGTCACTTTTCTTTTTACCTTCTGGGTGCACACCTATCACCCCAATTCCCTGACTGCCTATGGGAATGCCAGCATTTTTCTGCAGCAAATACATTGCGAGTAAAAATTGAATCCAAGAAGAAGAAAAGGAGAGACCAGGCTTGTTAAACTCCCCTCTGCTGGCTGTGAGGATTCTTTCAAGTCCGCTATTGGACTTCTTTGAGGTCTCTGTACGTGCGGATGTGCATGGCTGGTCTAGCAGACCGAGACGGGAGGTAAGACAAGCTTTGCACTGGATAAATAAAAACCTCTTTGTTAATTAAGGAGCCACTGACAAAGCCATGGCCTATGTCAGGCCACCGACACAGAAGGTCTGATTCTTCTGGAACTGAAAACAAGGAAATAAAGAAACTCCACCCCACCCCCGGCAACCACCACCACACTGCATAACTTTGTTCAAAGGCTGCTAAATTATTCCCTGCTACTACATCAGCTGTGAGAGCCCCATGAGACATGCTGTGGTTAAAATAAAACTCAAGCCCCCAGACATTGAAAAAAAAAAAGAATGTGTTACCTCAAAGAGTTGATCTCCCATTTTCTCTCTGAAAAAGAATCTAAATCATTAATTTTCAGTTCTGCTTTCTTATGCTCTTCTGACCTGTCCAAGCAGCCTAATCTGAATGCAAGATATGAACACTTTACCCAAGTGGGCTTGAGAATGTTGATTGGAAAAAGTAGTCAAGTGATTCATCCAAAGCCCTGGTCCCCACCAGACCTTCAAAATGGCTAGCCCTTTGTAAGGGTGATTTCTAGCCCTACTTTGCAAAAGATCTTTCCAGGCCAAAGGGTATACTGATGACCTAAGCACCTGGCCACACAGCCTCTCCCTTGCTGTACCATCCTTACCTGGGCTTCTGAATCAGATAGTCTAGGGTCAGATTCCAAGTCTACCTGTCTCATGGACAGGTCACATAATCAGTATTTAATGCAAGGAAACTGCTAAATGTGACCATATGTAATGTGCCTAATCATATGTAATATGCCTCATAAGATTACATAGTTGTTATAATTAATACCTCCTCTCACTCTTTCTTCATTCCTTTGAATAGAGCAAGTCTATCCCAAAGAGACCCTAGCCATTTCCAGGTAACCTAAGGAATAAACTGGGCTAATTAAATTTTTCTAAGATAACAGCCTGAGGTCACTGCAAGCTCAAACTGATGCTCTGACTTTCTATGATTTACTGATCAGTTATATATGCCCAGCCCTGTGCTAACTCCACTTTCAGGATCTCATCTGAGCATCCGTGTTTATTGAATTCCCGTGACCCTGGCTGCCACATGGCTTACAGCCAGCCTCTTCTCTCAGACTTCTCTCAGCCACCATCCTGCTGTTAAAAAACCTTTCCTAGCACCCCCAACCACAAAACAGACCACAGAACCTCAATTTTGGGCAGACTCCATGCTTGCCTTTTTAGAGAACTACAGAAGCTGAGCCCACAGATTTCTGGGAAATAGAGAAATCCTCCTGTAATCCTCCCTGAGTCCCCTCTCAGGGGACTCCACCAGACTCAGCCCCAAGATTTCTCTCCTGGGAATCTACAGAGAGCTTGGCCTGAATGCAAAACTGTTCTCTCAAAAACTGTAGATTATTGCTTCCCCTTTCCTCTATCTTGTGTAACTCGCCAGTGGCCCACCTGATGTTAATCTCACAGTCCTCCTCTCCCCATATCTCACCGATAGGAGAATGAGACACAGACATAGACATATAGCAATCAACTGGCGATTGGGAGGCTGAGGACAGCCAACTTAAAGTTCCTGGATTTCAATCAAGCACTTGCCAGGAAAATGGTAGTGCTTATGTCTGCTCTTTCTAGTTCAATAAACTATTCATTTTCCATGAACCACAGAATGGCATGCTGAGAAGCAACATGCATACATATCCAGTCTCCTGCTTTGAGCATTTGAACATTTAAAGCAACCAGAACATATTGTCCTATGTCTTCCCATAGGGTAACCTGCAAGGTATCTCCTCTCTACCCTGACACTTCCTTCTGACACTGGCCACGGGGAAACACGGTCATTGTATAAGCCCAATAGCAGTGAGAGATTCAAGTCTGCAGTTTTTGTTTCCATTCTGAGTGGTGCACCTCTACCAAATTGCTTTTAGGGTTGAGATCTACCAGCCCCTGAAACCTTCAGTCAGGATGATCAGAGCAAAAAGGCAAGGTTTAAGAGTGTGACAAGTCTGAATGTATGACAAACCCACTTCAACCATGTACTAGTGATTACTTAACTACATAGCTTCCACAGCTAGGAAAGCGAATAACAATGTCTTCTGCACAAGGATGTTGTGAGTGTTAAAAGTCTCTCTAAACAATGCCCAACAGCAGAGAGAAGTAATGACAACATTTATTCAGGACCTGCTGTGTGTTACACTACTAACCAAGTCTCTTCTTTGCCTTTTTATGGTTAGAATAACACTCTGAAGTTTACTGTTCCCAGCTCACTGATGTTATGTTTCACAGAGATTATTTAACTTGCCCGATCACAGTTAAGTGGCAGGTCTTCGATTTAGATGTAAACAGACCTGACTTCAAAGTCTGCTCTTTCTCCAGCTGTTGCATTTCCTAGTGTGTCCTGCTGCTCCAGTCTACCCACCAAATGCTCTTCTTACCATAACTGAGTCCTAAGAAAACACCTTGAATCTTTTGCTTTGAAGATGACGTGGCCTCTCACTCACATTCTAAAGACCAGTTATATTCTGCCTTCCTCAGAAAGTGAGGAATAAAACCAAGAGGATGAAATTTAATGGCAATAAGTGTAAAGTTCTACATTTTGGTTTACACCAAAAATTACGTAGAAAGGTATTAGCGCAGCTTGGCTCAGGCTGGTCACGGGAAGGGGCCGTAACGGGGAGATGAGCAGCCACTAAGTCTTCTTCTCTGGCTCAGCATAGGGAGTCTAGCATTTGATTTTACTACTTAAAGATGAGCAGCAAGGTGAAGCTCTTTGAAGAACAAATGTCTTAGGGCCATAGGGATAGGTGTAAAATGTACCTTGAAGGAAGCCCTAGTCTTGTCCAGTGACCTGAGAGCTCTAGACAAGAGATTTCAATCCCCTTCCTGCTTTAAGAAAGCTACTGACAAAGAAGAGAGCATCTGAGAGGGTGTGGTCAGGATGATGAGAGCAAATCCATTCATCTGTTTAAGAAACACTTATTGATCTCTTTCCACATCAGATATTGTTCTGAGCTGAGGATATAGCCAAATCTCTGCCGTCTCAGAGACTCTAAATATCCTTGCTTATCATTCAGGCTTCCAACAGCTTCCCAAGTTTGTATCTTGGTCTACAAGGCCCTTTGACTCTTTCTTTGACATTGTCTCATACCATTTCTCTCTCTCTGTGCAAGTGTTCCTAGAACATTGGCCTTGCTTTTCCTTGCTTAACACCAAAACCTCAGGGCTTTTGCTCATATGAAGGTGCCTCAGATACCCTCCAATTTTAAGAGTGTGTTATTACAATGCATTCTAAGATTCTTAAATATTTTGCTACCTACAGTTCCTCTATTTTTTTTTTTAATTTTCTTCCACTTTCTTTGAATCAATTTTTATCAGTGTTTCTATCTTGGTTTAAAAATTCCTAAATGGCAAGGATTGTGATTAACAAGAATTATTTGAGTGAATTTGATATTTACTTTAAGGGAATAATAATTATCATGACTTCTTTCTTGTCATCACTGTAGCCATGGTGATAATGCCTGGGACATCATGGGACTCAATAAATCACAATGAGATGATTTATGCAATATTGGAAGTTACAAGAACAAAAATATAGAAGACTCCTACATTTTGACATTTTCTTTCTCTTTCTTTGGGCTGATGTCTTCACATCAAAACTTATCTCTCTTTAATCTTAAATGAATTGTTTGAGAGTATATAAATGGTGCCACTTTCTTATCATTGGCTAACAGCTCTAACCACACTGAATAGAATAAAACACTGCCTTGTTGTTTTATTCAAGCAAATAAAACAATGGCTATCCCAGCAGCATACACTCCTCCATATGGGTTCTGCCTTTGAATTTTATGGTCCCAATGATGCTCTGGTTCCAAGAGAGGTCATCTCCTATCTGGTGGCTTTATTCCAGCTTATGGATATTTTATTAAAAGCTGCATCCGGTAGGCCTTCCAAAATATCCAGCAAAAATTTCTTCCGCTAAAGGTAAGGAAATGAATAACAGGATTCAAGTCTCAGTGGGGTTATTACATGCAGAGCAGAGGCCAGCTGTTCTCCATCTTTTCAGAAGACGTTTCAAGAAAAAAAAAAAAACCACTGAAATCACAGTGGGCAAGATGTAAGCAGTACAGGTAGAAAAGAATGCTTAAGATAAAGGATTGTAAAGTCATGGAAGAAGGAAAGTTGAAGGTTTTCTTCCTCTGGAAAATTTGAAATTGAAGGAGGCTGTCCACTGATCTGGGTTGATTTAGCCATAGGTCACTGGGGGACAGAATGTATACTAGAATGTGTGATCTAAATCTCCCAAAGTGACTTTGGACACTGGAGGATTTTAATCAAAACTTAAGGATCAATTTGCACATGAAGGTGAACTTCATCTTTTTTATAATAAATTACACATTTTACTTCATGAGAAGGAGTCAAGGATAGACAGAGGGTGACACTCAATGGTTATGGCAATTTAGAATATAACATTTAAAAGCTGATTTTCTCCTACTAATTATACTTATAAGCAAATGACGAAAGACTTGAAAGAAAAGCCTTAGACTTCTGCCAAAATTTTATTTTCCAAATATTAAATATATTTTATAGCTGTCATTATAAATAGTCAAATAGCTTAGCAACCTAAATGCACAAAGAAAGAAATGGAACTTTTAAGGAATAATCCTTTTAGTCAAATTTGTAGCAACAGCAGACAGATCCACATGATGTGGGAAAACAAATATTGGTCTTAGACTCAAGAGATCCATGTTGACTCTCAGCATTGCCAAATCACTTCATTTTTCTGAGCCTAAATTTTTTTTGTTTCAGACAAATCTATTACCCTCTCTGTCTCTGTTTCTTCCCCTGTAACTGCAAAATCTTGAGGTTGCTATTAATATCTCCCCCTACATGTGTTACAAGGATTAGATGGAATAGCATAGTCAATGTCCTGATACATAGTAAGTTTTCAATATCAATATCATTTTCCAAAGGAAACAGTCCAAAAAATTCATTTTTCTTCCTTCCTAGCTGTGTAAAACTACCCAGTTTCTTAGTATTTCTTCCATTAGTGACTTATACAAAAGATAAAATAAATTGACTCTAAGCTTCACCTCCAAACAAAGCTTAAACTAAACAGACTGTGCAAGCTCCCACTGTGAATAAGGCCCATGCCCCACTTCTTGATAGCATCATTTGGGGAGACCGTGCAAAATCTCAGAAAGGAGAGCTTTGTGTGCACCAAAAGGATTTAGTGCATGTGCACCAAGCGTCCAGCGTCCACAAACATCCCCATGTTCTCCATGTGACACGTATAAGCAGACCCACTGGACTTGAAGGAAAGCAATGAAGGGACAGTCAGCAGCCCTAACCAGTGTGGATCATCATCCATAACCAACAGGGCCTTCTTAAAGTTCTGGTGCTGGTAAGACCCTGGGACCCTGGGGTCCGAGAAGATCCAAGATGTCATATTTGGTTTCCCAACAACCTGAAGAGTTGTAGTTACAATGATTTGAAGAAAATAAATGCAGTGTTTCTTGCACACCTGAGTTATAGGGCTAAGAGTCATGTATGTACATCAATAACATACCCAGGAGCACGTTGCTCAGCCCTACAGACAAAAGGCCTAGGAATTTCCTGAGACGATGTGAAGAGGTAAAGTCACGTCTGTAAGTCTGGGAAGGCTACAGGGAGACAGAATTCTGAGACTTCTCTGACTAAAGAGGGAAGAATCCAGAAAAGAACAGAGGGAATGATGCACAAAAGAAGTTTCAGCAGAAGAAACTAAGCAAGGGAAACTGAGCTAGTCTTCATATACTTGACCTCTTTGGATGAAGCCATGAAACAGTGACTTATAAGAAGATCTCAACCAAAGCTTGACACTTCATCTCTCGACTGAGCCCTGGTAATGGAGTCTTTGCCTTTCCCCACTATTCATGGCCTTCACTTTGTGTGTTATGCTGCCTTCATTCCTCCTGTCAAGGATCAGTGCACTTGATAATGTAATTCACATTAAAGTGTTAAATGACAGTGATATTGAAAAAATCAAGAAATGGATAAATAAATCCACTTTGTAATGACATTAGAATATCAGTAAGAAATAAATGTGGCCATATTGGACCCCAGACAGAATCACCTATTCAACCTAGGAGTCTTACCTCCTCCTAGACCACTGTTCATCAATCCAATTAGTTTCTCTCCTTTAGAATAGCTTAGAATATCTGTTAAAATGCAGATCCCTATTTCCTAGCCTAGATATACTGAATACGAATCTCTAAGGTGGAAGTCCAGAAATCAAAATCTTAAACAAGCTTTCCAAGTAATCCTCATGCACAATAAACTCTGAGGTTCTCCACCTGCCTCTCTTTTCTCACCCTTAGCATCTTGACCATATCTCTATACAGCACGTTTCACTGCATGATATTTGACTGCCCATCTGTGTCATCCATGTGACACATGTGAACTTCATTGTGGAATAGATAGCAAGAAAGGGATCAGGTGGAAGGATTAGAGGGTCTTGAGAAGGTGATATAAAAGAATCAATATGAGGAAATCAAAACTGAAAACAATACATCTACCCAAGTGTTCGTCATATCACTGTTTATTATAGCTAGAACAAGGAAGCAACCTAGATGTCCACCAACAGATGAATGGATAAAAAAGCTCTGGTACCTATAAACAACATATGAGCCATTAAAAGGAATGCATTGGCATCACCGACTCAATGGACATGAGTTTGAGTAAACTCTGGGAGTCGATGATGGACAGGGAGGCCTGGCATGCTGCAGTCCATGAGGTAGCAAAGAGTCGGACACGACTGAGCGACTGAACTGAACTAAACTAAATCAGTTTTAATGAGATGGATGAGCCTACAGCCTATCATACAGGGTGAAATAAGTCAGAAAGAGAAAAACAAATATCGTATATTAATGCATACATGGGGAATCTAAAAAGATGGCATTGGTGAACTTATTTGCAGGGCGGCAAAGGAGACGCAGACACAGAGAAGAGATGCATGGACATGGGGGGGGGGGGGGGGGGGGGGGAGGAAGAAGGGGGGACAAAAGGAACACTACTCGTAAGGTGCACTATTACGAATGGTACACTACCATAGGTAAAATAGATAGCCAATGGGAATTTGTTGTATGACTCAGGGAACTCAAACTGGGTATAACAAGTTAGAGGGGTGGGATGGGGCAGGAGGTGGGAATTTAAGAGGGAGGAGACTTATGTATACCTATGGCTGATTCATATTGAGGTATGGCAGAAACCCACATAACACTGTAAAGGAATTATCCTTCAATTAAAAATAAATAATTTTTTAAAAAAGAAAGAAAAATGGGAAAACGGCATCAGGAATAATTCATAGGATGTTTGTGAGAATGTAATGAGTTTAACATACAATCGCCCAACACAAGTGTTAGCTCTCTTCCCCCTTCACTCCTTTACATTTTGTGTGAATACACTAGAATGTGAATTCGTTTCCTGTCTTGTTTATTTTTGCCATCCTGGAACTTCGAGTAGAGATGACATGTAATTGGTGCATGACTGAGTTAATGAATAAGTTCCTGTTGTAGCCTTTCAGCCACAATACTGTATGCTCAGACGCTCAGTCATGTCCAACTCTTTACAACCCCATGGACTATAGTCCACCAGGCTCCTCCACACGTGGGATTCTCTTGGCAAGAATACTGGAGTAGGGTGCCATTTCCTCCTCCAAGGAATCTTCTCAACCCAAGAATTGAACCCATGTCTCTTATGTCTCCTCGTTGGAAGGCAGATTTTTTTACCACTAGTGCCACCCCAAAGATGCTAGCTGTCCTGGAAATGGTATTTGAAGGAATAAATGAATGAACTAGGATTATCTCTGCAGGGTATGTGCTTCTTTCTGCCTTGTCAATACCCCTGAAAAAGTTTAAATAAATGTATGTGTACATAGAAATGTGTATATATGTTTTAAACACCCATAATGGTTGCTTTAATGGGTCACTCATCAGTTCTAACTACCTCTGATATGAGTCAAAGCAAACTAAGAAATGTGGACACAAAGCTCACATATAAGCTAAAATTTATGAGCTATAAGAGTTCAGAGTGAAAATTTGAACCTTACTTGAGATACAGCAAGCTGGCTGGGAGAGATCCAAAGGATATAACTGTTCAGGTAAATGACTCTGAAATTCTGTTCCACCATAACCAGTTCCACAGTTTACCCAAGATCAACGGAATGGAACAGGAGAGCTCTGGAGCCTGTGGCAAGTGGCTCCCCCAGGAATGGAAGAGGACTTATTTCTTTCCTGTTTGAGTTCATTTGCTGTCATTTATAGAAAAGGCAGCTAGTCAAGAGAGGATGCTGAACACAGTGAAAAACCCAACATATACATGTATATGAAGAAAGAGATTGTGCCTACATAAATTTAGCCTGGAAATAACCCATGCAGCAGGGGAATGGAAGGCTGAAGTTGCAGAGCCGTGAAGAACCAAGGAGGAAATGGAAGGGGTTTGGGGCAGGCTGTGAGGCAGGAGGGAATGCTTCCGTGGAATGAATGGAATCATTCAGAAGCCCAGATTGCCCTGCCTGGCCCTCTCTTGCTTCACAAATGTACAATTGCTAAAGATGCCCAGTGAGATCTAGTTGATGCCAAAAGCACTGTTCAGTTCAGACAGACTAGAAAAAAGTTCAATCAACTCAACAAAGACTCTCAGTCAAATCTCAGCTATTGTACAAAACATTGCTCAGATAAATTAAAGAGAACCTAAATAAATGGAGCTATATACCTTGTTCATGAGTCAGAAGCTTGAATATTGTTAAGATATCAATTCTCTCCCAAATTAGACAATAGATTTAATGCATTCCAAGTCAAAATCCTAGCAGACTGTTTTGTAGAAATTGGCAAATTTATTCTAAACTTCATATAGAAATGAAAAAAATAAAGAAAAAGAAAACAAACTTGGAGATCTAACACTTCCTGACTAGACTTAATATAAACCTGAAATAATCAATACAGTGTACTGTTTGCATAGACACATGGATCAATGAAACATAAATCGACCCATACATACATGAACAACTGATTTTTGACAAGATGCAAAATCAATTTGGTAGAGAAAATGCAACATTTTCAAAAAATTTAAGCAATTGGATATCCATAAGCCAAAAGGGGGGCTTCAACTCATATCATATTTCATATGCAAAAATTAGCTTAAAATGGATCATAGACCTAGCCTAAAATAGATCATATATCTATGGCTCATAGACCAAGTATAGAATAATAAAGCTTTTAGAGGAAAATGTATTAAAAAAAATTGTGACAAAGACTTCTTAGATACAACATTGAAAGTGTGATTTTCATAAAAAAAGAATTGATATATTAACTTCATCAAAATTTAAAACTTCTGTACTTTGATAGACACTGTTAAGAGAAAGCAAAGACAAGTCATAAACTGGGAGAAAATATTTTCAAGTCATATATCTGGCAAAGGAATCACATATCTGGCTATGTAGAGAACTCTCAAACTCATTAATAAGAGACAAATCTTAAATAGGCAAAAGATTTGAGAAACACTTCACTGAAGAAGAAATGCAGAAGGCAAATAGGTGATTGAACATAAGACCAACATCATTGGTCTTTAGGGAATGAAAATTAAAACCACGAGATACTATTCACATTCATTAGAATGGTTAAAATTAAAGACTGACCATGTAAGTGTTGGTGAAAGGGTAGAGCAACTGGAACACTTATACACTGCTAGTGAAAATGTAAAATGGTACAAACATTTTGGAAAGAAGTTTAGCAGTTTCTTAGGAAGTTAAATATGTGATTCAGCCATTCTATTCTTAGATATTCACCAAAGAAAAATTAAAGCATGTATCTATAAAGACATATATAATACCGTATGGACACAAATGTTCATAATAATTTTATTTGTAATAACCAAAAATTAGAAAAAAACCCAGACATCAATCAACTGATGAAAAGATAAACAGATGAAGCTATATCCATACAATGAACTACTACACAGCAAGAAAAAGGAATAAACTATTGATATACATATCACCATGAATGAATCTCCCCCCAAAAAATGTTAAGTAAAAGAAGCCAGACAATAAAGTGTACATACTGTAAGATTTCACCTATATAGAATTCTAAAAAGTGAAAACTTGTCTACAGTTGCAGAAAGCAGGTGAGCTGCTTGAGGATGAAGTGACAGTAACAGGCAAGGGGTAAAGATACAGATATTGATTATCTTGATTGTGTTGATACTTTCATGGGCATACACATATGTTCAAACTTGTCAATTTGTGATTTTAAACATGCAATTTGTTGTATGTCAATTATGCATCAGTTTTAAAAAGAACAAAAGCATATACAAAATAATCACCATGCCAATTTTCATATAGCTAAGGGATGAAAAAATTATTATTCATAGTTGCAGGTGAAATAGCACTCCAATACACTCTAACCATATCATGATAGCAAAGAGATCTAGAATTTCTCATATATTCTGCCTCCTACTTTAGTTTGCCTTTTTTTTTTTTTTTTTTTGTAGGCAGGGGTCATTTTGCTCTTCCATTTATATATCCCAGACCACTGTTGGTCCCTTTCCGGCCCAAAGAAGGTAGCCATGCTCAGGGCTCCAATGGTACCTGCCCTAATGTTAAGTATCTATAGTGACTAAAGGGATCAAGTGCTAAAATATGTTCCCTCAGGCATTATGGATTATTCCAGAGGCAAGATGCTTCTAAGATGGCACACCCACTTCTGGCTGTCCACTGTAAGGCTTTAAGAGGATTAACACTCTCCAGGAAGTATGACCCTAAGAATATACTCGAACACAGTTGCTGGAACGTGTACTTGGACTTTGCCACGATAAGAGACCAACAAATTCCAGCCAACACACCACAGCATCTGCCGTTGGATAAACTTAGCACGACAGTGGCCGTGCTTAGTCATGCTGGTATTCTGGCTTGTGGAAACATCCTAAGAATCTGGGCAGAGTTGTCCGTAGGTTTAAACCCTGATGAACTGGAATGTGAGAGGAATGAAGGGGCCCACACCCGCTTATGATCTGCAGCCAGGAAGCCTTCCCAATTTACAATGACCTCTACCTCTCTGAACTCAAAGCATTCTTCATGTATCCATTATTCCACTGGTTGGATAACATCAGTCATTGCCTGGTGCCCAACATTGTTGTCTAATGTGATAACTTGGCTCCTACAGTGAAATTCAAACTTTCTAATTCATTTGTCATGCAATAAATATCCAGTAAATTCCTACAATGGCAAGGCACTTTGTCATATACCGGGGTTACCAGGATGACAAAGATAAGCACTACCCCTCATGCAGGGGGGAAGTTCAAGAAAGAGGAGATGGACATTCAAGAGCATCATATGGTAAGTGATCTGATCACAGTTGTGGTAAGAGCAAAAATTGGAGCTGGCAACGACAGCAGATAGGGAGGTAGCTGAGGATTCTGAAGGACCAGGGAAAACCCTCTAGAGAAAGGGACACCAACCCTGAGATCTTAGGGATGAATAAGAGTTATTTGAGGAAATCTGCACACAACTGGCTTCCTGTGTCCTCAGGCAATAGGTGTCTCTCTCCAAGCTCTGCCATTTTCAGCTTGCCTAGAAGGAATACAGGTCACTCTGCACAGCCGTACCCAGATGGAGATATTGTTTCTTAAGAAAAAAAGAGGGAGAGAAAAGGCATGTGTCATTCCCAGAGAGGAGATGAATCATGGCCTCTCTGATTACTTGGAAGTCTCCCGTTTGCTGCCCCCACCCCAGCTCCCCACCCTTTCCAAGAAAAAAGTTCCAGTAGGGTTCCTTGGATGCCTCAGAAAGGAAAAGAAAATGTCTGTTTTCCCCTTTATCTGGAGAATGTTTCTCAGCATTTGTTCCTTTCAGGCCTCAGGCAGACAAGGTTATTTCATCACCGTTCATCCTCCCAGACAGTTAAAGCATCCGAGACTCAAACTTGTGGTATCTCACATCAGAAATGTGACTTGGTTTTGGAACCTAAGCTCCAGACCTCCTACCTTAGTGATCAAGGCAAAGCCTTCCTACTTGAGGCCCTGGATGTCTCCCATTGTCTCCCACTTCAGGGTCCACAAGGACTGGGATACAGATAGAGGCCAAAAAAGACCAAGGTAGAAGTTTGAGCAAAAATCAGTGACTAGGGAGAAATTCCTGAAAACAAGGGGAAAAGAGAAGCCATGTGGTGTCATAGAAAGAGAATTGATTGCCGAGTAAGGCATTGTGGGAGGTTTTTGTAGCATCTGCTACATCTGCAGCATCTGCTGTCTGAAAGACAGTAGACAAGACTCTTTCCCCTCCTGTATCAGACTGTTCTGTGACATGAGAGTATCCAGCTTAACCTCTAAAGTAACTCAGCTAACAACATTCTGCTATACCTATTTCCCTGTGAGCTGGAGAAACTAAAAGGGAAGAGAAAGAGGCAAAAGGAGAGAGAGCATAGGAGGGCAGGTGGAGTTTCAGAATCAGTAGACAGGAACAAGAGAAATGATTGACTTGCCTGGTGGCTCGGCGGTTAAGAATCCACCTGCCATTGCAGGAGACGTGGGTTCAATCCCTGGGTCAGGAAGATCCCCTGGAGAAGGAAATAGCAACCCACGCCAGTATTCTTACCTGGGAAATCCCATGGACAGAGAAGCCTGGCTGGCTACCGTCCAAGGGTTCGCAAAGAGTCAGACACAACTTAGCGACTCATCAAGTCTAGTAACAACCAAAGAAATAAAGTTGATGGATGGCTCAAGAAAGAACACCTAGAAAAGACAGGCCAGGGAGACCACCCAAAGAAGAAAATATTTTGGAATCAGAGAAGTAGATTGTGTCAATTGTACTTACAACTAAATACAACTTTGAAGTTGCACTCTCTAAGGAAACCAAATGCTGGCAAAAGAAGAGAGAGTAGAAAGAGAAGACAAAGCTGCCTTCCTGTCTTTCCATCCATTCAGGACCCTCAAATCCTGTTCCTCTTCAAGGAAGGAGAGACATTCAACTAGCATGGGAAAATATCTGTCCAAATCCCGTGGCTCACTAAGAAGACAAGTTTTGATCTATAAATGTTAAGTACTATGATTTGAGTGGGGAGGCATGAGCCTGGCCTGAGATTTCTGAATCAGTAACTAGAAAGAGCTTGCATTTCATGTAAATTTAGAATGACAAAGCAGGGTGGAATCATGGGTGTGGTGGGGAGAAGGAGAGGGAGAGAGAGAATGAATATAAATTATTTCTGGAGGTAATAGTTGACTACCTTGGGGATGTTGTGACTCAGAGGGCAGCAAGGATGAAGAGACACACACTCCCAAGGATACAGAGTGGCTCTACCAGTGGCCCTAGACTAGACCATCAGTGTCTCTTGCTCTGGCCTAGGTCTGGCAGGACTGGCCATGACTTGCTACTGGAGGGAGGCTGTGAGATTTATGAAATGAAGTAGTGGGAGAGATGAGCTCTGTTCTTGGCAAACCAAAGCTATAAATGTACAAAACTTTATCTCTGGCAAGAATGTTTTAAGAAAAAGAAAGACAGGAAATGTCTATAGCAGAACCCCAGCCACTGGTTAAGAAGGCTGATCTCTCTGGAGCTACATCAAAGGCCCAGTTCTGTCTGCTCCCTGTGGCCTCCAAGAGTCCTGCCCTAGGAGTTCAGCAGTTTCTTGGAGCCAAGGAAGGAAGAAAGCACATCCACTGCAAGTGCTCTCCTTGTCAAGACAGAGGTGACCTGGGTCTGCAGGGAAACTGCAGTCTTTCCCTCCCTAGTCTCCCTTCCAGGAGACTTCACCATCCAGATAAGATACAAGTGCATCCATGGGGCTGAAGCCTGATGGAATTCATAATAGGAGCATTGAACTGGAGGTCAAGAAGCTAAACCTATTGTCTGCAACAAGTAAAGAGTTACTGAGCCTGGAGAAGATCGCTTCCTTCCCTAAGTTCATTTCCTTATAAAAGGAGCAGGTCAAAGATGAATTTATAGCACTCTTTGTGATTCCCTCCAGAGACTACAGAAAGGCAGGATTGGCTTTTAAATTTCAGAAAGAAAAAAAAAAGAAATCTCTTTTTCAAGGGAATTTCATTCAGAATGAGAGGCAAATCCCACACCCCTTCTATGTTACCTCTAACTGACCACACTGATGAATGAGACCAGCTGGGATCAAAAGGAAACAGAAACTAGATTCCTTAGGGCTGATCGAGGAGGTTTGTCTCACCCCTGATGCCATCTTCCTAGAGTCTATAAAAAGAATCAATCTGTCTTTAATTTCCTAGAGGATTCATCCCAGGCATTTTGTTCTTCCTTTCTCTCTCATCCTATGGAACATTTCATTGAAAATAAAGTGCCTAAAGCCACGGCTGCAACAGCCTATAGAGAAACTGTGTTAGGAAAGGCCACACAGCATAAGTTAGGTAGAGGCCAAACTATGCCAAACAGCACAGGGAGGGTTGTACAGAGAGGATTTCAGCCTTCTCTCGACTTGCTTGACTGGGTGCTCCCATACAACCTGGTACAATCTGCACAAACTACAGGTGAAGTGCAAGACTGGGCTTACAGAAATTGCTCAAATTCTACAGGTCAACAATAATGGTATATCGCCCTGTGTCACAGGTTCCCCGGGAACCAGAATCAGAACTGAAGATCTGCATTCAAGGTTGTAACCTCAGGGTCAACAATTATGCAGGAGGGAAGGAAGCAGTATTGGGGAGAAGGAGAAGTTGAACAGTGATGCAATTGCAACAAAGGCCTCAGTCCACTCTGTTGGGAACTCTGCAGTAGGCATGTGTGTTAGTCTCGCTGTCATATAGAGCTACTCTTTGCGACCCCAGGGACTATAACCCATCAGGCTTCTCTGTTCATGGAATTCTCCAGGCCAGAATACTAGAGTAGGTTGCCATTTCCTACTCCAGAGGATCTTCCTGACCCAGGGAATGAACCTGGGTCTCCTGCATTGCAGGCAGATTCTTTACCATCTGAGCTATCAAGGAAGCCCATGCAGTAGACATGGCTCTTCTGAATTGCTGGGACTTGGGCAAGTTGGCTGGACCTCTATGGATTAGTCATAGATATAGGCTGTCATGGGAGAGGGAGTGTGACCTTGGGAGAAAAAGATACCTAAAATGCAAGGGCAAGTCTTGAGACAGACTCAGTGGTAAGTGGTCAACCAACAGCACTGGCAGTCCCTGGGGGAACACAAGCTTCAGTTGGGGTGGTTGTGGATGGCACACGACACAGTCCACTATCTTATGTTAAATACTTCATAGTTTAACAAGAATGTGCTATGCCAGAGAGCTTTTATTTGCCCCTCCAGATCCACTCTCTCCCTTTGTCCATGATGCTCTCTGCCCAGGGAGGCTGACTGTGTAGATCCACATCTACATGTAGTCTCCCATGCCCCCCAACTCCCCCTTGGGTTCAGCCAATAGAGGCCTGGCAGAAGATGAAAGGGAGGGAGGGGAGTGGAGTCATGGGGTGGGGGGTGTTTTCCTGGCTCTTTCTCTACAAGGTCCACTTGGGTTGGATGACTCCTCTAACTGAAGATCAGCGGCTCCTCTCCAAAGCCCTCACACAGAACATTGATTTTCTCCTTCCAGGTTCTGCCAACTACTCTCACCCCTCACCCTTCCACCTTCGAGCTATATCAGGCCTTCCTCACCCCCCCACTCCTCTATGGTACTGATGCTAGGTCAGCTCTATCTGTGTGATTTCTCTAAATTCTGCCCATACTTTTTATAAAGAATATTTTCTTTGGTAAATCCTCCTCCAATTGTCCTAAGTTTAGTGTATTTCCTCAAATTATTCTAATTTGGTTTCTCCTAGATCCCTAACTGAAATGTTCAGACAGACATACATTATCTTGCCTCTTCCTCTCTACCATCCTATGAATCAAATATTCTTATCCCCACTATAGAGATAAGAAATAAGAGAGTGAGAAGAGTTCCATGACTCACCCAAACTCCAAGATAGTAAGATGACCCTTGTCTTTGGATTCAGAGCCACTGTCCACAACACTCTAACACCCTAGTGCATCCTTCAGCGTATTCTCTCTGCCCAACACAGCTCAGGAAAAGACTGGAGAAGGAGGGATGGCCATGGTATTCAAGACTACAAAACTGGCTAAAATGTAGCATGAGGGTGAAAGGGGGTAGAAATGGGTGACACAGCAGAGTGTGTCTTCAGCCCTGGGATTGAGGAAAAGGGACAGGAGAGAGTCCACTCTATCCAGTCTCCTGGAAAACTTAAGTTTCTTTTCTAAATTACCTTTTCAAATAGAAAACTAAGCTATTTCAGAACTCAGATCTGCCCCCATCAGCTGCTTGACCCTGGTCAAGTCTGTGGTTTCTTCATTTGCATGAAGAAAGATGGGTTAACTACAGAATCCCAAGCTCCCCTCCATTCTGGGTTTCTATGAGTTCCTTGTTCTCTTTGCTTCTCTTATCCTAGAAACAGACATAGGTCACGTGGATGAACCCTCATTCTGACAATTGTCAGTCTCATCCCTGGGAAAAAGGGGAAGGAGCTCAGATGGTGCTACGCACAAAGACTCACTTGTTCGCTCTAAAAGTCCCTTCCAAAGGTCTTGCCCAGACCCTTGCTTTTAACCAGGAAAGCAGTGCAGCCCAAATGAGAAATGAAGATACCATTTCATTTTGCTTTGCTCCCTAAGTCCCTGTGTGTGGCAGATTTTTAAGCTCTCATTCCTTTTTAGGGTGGTGTTTCTGTTTTCTTGATCAAAAGCAGACGGATCCTTCCTTTACAAAATATCTTTTGTCCTATTTTCCCTTACATTGCCCTACATGCTGCACAAATCATCTAGCCCAGGAACCAGCTAAGAACAAGTTCCATCTGCTGCTCCCACCACTGTAAGGAGCTTCCATTTACTGAAGCTCCTTACAGAAAAGAAAATGCTTGTTCCTCCCTTTTCATGCTCCTGTTCCTAGGTTTTGGGGTAGGAATTAGGGACCTTGAATTTTAATACTAGTCCAACCACTAAATCTGAGCAAGTCACTTCCTTTCTCTAGACCTCGTTTCAATATCCATTCAAGCGAGTAAATGGATATCATTATTCTTTCTAGTTCTAACTTCCCATGAACCTGTAAGAATGATAGGATCTGGGTAGATTGATTTGGACAGATGGCATCTTAACTTAGGTTCTCCAGAAAATAAGTTCTGAGGAGAGACTTAGATGTTAATTGTTTACTGGAAGGTGTAATCCCAAGATAGCAAAAACAAAGGGAAAGAGACTTGAGACAAGGAAGAATGAGAAGCAAAAGTGATAGACCATTGTCTTAGTCCATTAAGGCTACTATAAGAAAACACTACAGGCTAGGTAGCTTATAAATAACAGAAATGCATTTCTCGCACTTCTGAAAGTTGGAAGTCCAAGATCAAGGTGCCAGGATGGTCACCTTCTGAAGAGGGCCCTCTTAGTGGTTCATAGCCAGTGCCCTCTCACTGTGTTCTCACAAGGTAGAAGGGGCTAGGGATTTCTCTGGGGCCTCTTTAGAAGGCACTAATACAAGGCACTAATGACTTCAGCATTTGCCAAAGCCCCCACCTAAAAGGGGCTTCATCTTTGAAGGTTAGGATTTCAATGCATGAATTAGTGGAAGGGACACATTTAGACCATAGCAAGCCACAGCAGCCTAGGCATCCCAGGTTGGTGCTAATGGTAAAGAACCCAGCTGCCAATGCAGGAGACATAAGAGATGCTGCAGGTTCCATCCCTGGGTTGGGAAGATCCCCTGAAGGAGGGCATAGCAACCCACTCTAGTATTCTTGCCTGGAGAATCCCATGGGCAGAAGAGCCTGGCGGGCTACAGTCCATAGAGCCATAAGGAGTCAGACATGACAAAAGCAACTGAACATGCTTGCAAGCCAAAGCAACCTAGCCACAGTTCTACATGCTTCAGAGAAGCCCAAAGGATCATTTATCACACTGGACATCTCTGCACATATTGTACAGAAAAAAATTAGAGCCTTAGAGAGAACAAAAAACAAACAGGGATTTATCTGCAAACACGTTTCTATTTCCTTTTTCTCACTGGACAAAGTTCACTTCCTGGGGGGTTACCTTGATTGCTCTTCGGGGTTGCATCATCTGAACCCTTCAAGAGTCACTGTGGAAGCCAGATCCTTCAATTTGAAGTATGGTGCTGCACCCAACCTGGATAGTGTGGGAAGCCAGGGATTTGGGGATTCAGTTGATCTGCCTCCTGCCATGGAATTGTGCAGGGTCACCTGGAGCCTGTTGCCCTGGCAGAGGCAGGCAGCTAAGTGTTTGGGAGATCACAAAGCTGAGGGAGACTGAGGTGGCACAGAAGTCATGCCTGGCACTGATGGGAGAAATGGGTAGGATGGAAGATGTACCAGGAGAAAGCCCAAGCATCTTCATTCAATAAATGTCTTCCAAGAAACTTGTATCAGTTCAGTTCACTTGCTCAGTCGTATCTAACTCTTTGCGACTCCATGGACTGCAGCATGCCCGGCCTCCCTGTCCATGAGTTTACTCAAACTCATGTCCATTGAGTCAGAGATGCCATCCAACCATCTCATCCTCTGTCATCCCCTTCTCCTCCCACCTTCAATCTTTCCCAGCATCAGGGTCTTTTCCAGTGAGTCAGTTCTTCACATCAGGTGGCCAAAGTATTGGAGTTTCAGCTTCAACATCAGTCCTTCCAATGAATATTCAGGACTGATTTCCTTTAGGACGGACTGTTTGGATCTCCTTACAGTCCAAGGGACTCTCAACAGTCTTCTCCAACACCACAGTTCAAAAGCATCAGTTTTTCAGTGCTCAGCTTTCTTTAGAGTCCAACTCTCACATCCATACATACAAGAAACTTGTATAGAGAGATGGAAAAACCTTCCATCAAGGGACACACCCTACTGGACAGATAGAAACAGGCTTACATGGAAGTAGTAGACCATCACGATGCTTACACTTATCTCCCCCACTGTACTTACTCAAAAATGAAACCTAGACTTGGATATATGTGACAGAATGTGGACCTAAAACCTGCACCTGTTCATTGCCAAGTCAATGCTTAATTTACTTCCCCCTCTAAAAAGCACAGAAGGGGCTTAAGGTGGACTATCTTCTGAAACAAGAGTAGATTTTAAATGTCTGGAGGCATCAGGTCCCAGCTGAGTTACATTGCTCAACTCTACACAAATTCACCTGCAGAACAGAAAGACATATCAGGGACTGGGTTGGGAGTGGAGGTGGGTCAGACAGAGACTGTCAGAGAACTCTTTGTGAAGACATCCTATTTACTAAAAGGAGCCAAGAGGGATCAGTTTAATTGAAGTTAAAGATATTTTAAGGAAGGTAAGAGCCTAACTGGAAGTTCAGCCAAGGGGGTTTTGTTCTGCCTTTGAAAATGAGAAGAGTTGAACAGGATCTGTATGGATGAGCTGATAAAAAGTCCTTTGAAGTGGACAGGGATCTTTTTTTATAAGCTCTGAATAACTTAGCCTGGGGTGAGGGAAGAAAGCTCTCATTTACAAGTGTGGAAGATGGTGAGCTGTCCCCCTCCAATTGGATTTCTTCTGGCTTGGCCATGAAGAGAGAAAGATTGGCCTAGTGTCCTTGTCTAGCTGAGAGAAGATAAATCTGGCTGTCCTTCCCACAAGACAGCACAAATGAAAGGCCCAGGGAAAAGCCCTAGAAAGCTAGTTAACAGATATTAGAAAGAAAGGCACAGAGCATAAAATCATAGCCCCCCACATACGACCCCTAATTCACAACCCATCCACCCCACAAGATGGATCATGGGTTAATCCTTAAAAAGAAGAAACCAATAGCAATATCAAGAAACAATAGCAATAAAAATTACTGTTGTGAATTATTTGCTATGCTGTGCATGCCGTATCTCATTTGTTCCTCTTAACAACCTAGGAGATAGGTATTATTTTTACTTCCATTCCATATTTGAGAAAGTTGAGACTTCTCTGTGTATAAGCAAGTTTAAGCAATTTGTTCAAATTTAGTGCATCCCAGGCCAGAACATAGATAAATAATATTGTTAGATAAATGTCAAGGTAACATGAGGTTACCTTTGGTTACGAATGTCATGGAGTAAAACACCACTCGTGTGTTATCAGGATTCAGTTCTCTTGGCTAAACAGCTGACCACCTTGTTCTAATCTCCAACTCACAAATAGTTCAGAACTCTGGCCGTGGGAGCACTTTGCCAAAGTCTGAAAATTCAGCTTTCCCAAAATTTCTGTGACCTGTTTGTCCTGCATTGGAAGAAAAAGGGGAAGCTTGGGGAAAGGAACCTTTGTGATTAACATGTCCTGGGGTTATAAACTAACCAAAATGTTGCTGATGACCACTTTTCATTCCCATCAAGGATGGAACTAGAGATTGGGGACCCAAATTATAGTAGGCTTTAACTTAACCTGAAATTGAAATACTTTCGCAAGATCATAGGCTCTGTAACTCTCAAACCTGACCCATGTTCCTATAAAAACAGTAAAATTTTAATATCTGAAGCTACGCAAAGTGGGAAAGGCAAAGAGTCAGGAGACTTCTTGGGTTTAATCTCAGTTCCGCCAAAACTCATCTATCTAATCACATTTCAAAATGACTGTATCTTCTCTCTGGACCTCAGTTTTCCCATCTGTAAAATGGGAGAATTTGTCAAAACTATGGTTTTTCCAGTAGTTATGCATAGATGTGAGAGATGGACCACAAAGAAGGCTGAGTGCCAAAGGATTGATGCTTTCAAACTGTAGTGCTGAAGAAGACTCGAGAGTTCCTTGGGCAGCAAGGAGATCAAACCAGTCAATCCTAAAGGAAATCAATATTCCAATGAATGAATATTCATTGGAAGGACTGATGCTGAAGTTGAAGCTCCAATACTTTGGCCACCTGATGCAAAGAGACAATTCATTGGAAAAGACCCTGATGCTGGGAAAGATTTAGGACAGGAGGAGAAGGGAAGGTCAGAGAATGAGATGGTCAGATGGCATCATTGACTCAGTGGACATGAATTTGGGAAAACTGAGGCAGTGATGGACAGGGAAGCCTGGCGTGCTGCTGTTCATGGGGTCACAAAGAGTCAGACACAGTTGAGCGACCGAACAACAAAAACAGCAATCTTTACGGAGTCATCTCTTACTCTTGTTCTGGGTCTTGGATGACAATGACCTTTGCCTTACATGCATCACAGAGGCTGCAATGAAAATCAGAGTTGGTAAGGGAGGAAGAGAAGAATGGGCTTTTAAAAAGAAAATCAATAAGGTTTTGTATTTACAAGTACAAAGAACATCGTGTCTTCAGTCAGCCATGCAGCCTTCCTACCATCCTTGAGACTTCATAAAGACAAATGAAACACTCTGTGAAATTCCATGATTAAAAAAAAAAAACAAACTCTTCCATCTTCTTTTTGGATGGATATTGGACTCTTGAGACCTACACAGGTTTCCTCCTGTCTGCCGGAGGGGCGGAAGTTCAAAATATACTAGACTTCCTAGATTCTGCCTGCAGAGTCTCCACCTCTGTTCCCTGTCTCCTGAACCCTCCTCTACTACAGAAACACAAACAAAGGGCATTTGAAAGACAAGCCCTGGAAATAGACTTTCAGGACACATTGGAGCTAAAAGAGACTAGAGATCTTTTTAAAGTTCTAGGCATAGGGTATGTGTTTATTGGCCTGGCTTTAGCTACGAAATAAATTGCTGTCATCATTATTTTATTCTCTGAAGGAGACAACCTCAGGTTAGTATTTCAAAGAAGAATGAGTCACTGGAAAGGTTTTAAAGTACCTGCTAATTATTTCTTTAAAGAAAAACCTTAACTCTAGGAGAAAGGGGTTAGACACGGCATCAGCTGCCCATTAAGATGAAAGGGTCAAATTACCTGGGCTGCTCCAGGAGGCCCAGGAATAACAAGCGTGCCCCTTTTCTTTGCAGAGCAGAGTTCCCTGCAGAGGCTCTTCTGCAGACATTATCTCACTGACCCTGAATTCTTGCTGGCTTCATCATTTCATCAACCCTTTATTTCTGCCTTGCCATGATGCAAGGAGGCTGAGGGAAGATTGGTCAGGGGCAAGAAGGGACAGGGGTCTCCCAGTTGTCCACTAAGTTGGCATATGGACAGCTGCTTTGAACCCTAAGCTGCCCCAGTTAGGAGCAATCTAGCTGCCTTCTCCAGTGACTTCCAAACATGTTTGGATTTTCTTTGACTAGAATTCTATGAAGAATCCCAATAGTTAAAATAGAAGATCAGTTCTGCATTTTGTTTAGATTTTTTAACATTGATTCAATATCCAGTCCACCAGTGAGACTGATGAAGTTCATTTGATGAATGCAAAAATAGTCAGTCATCTGGAGCTCAGTAGCCACAAAGATGAGTATTATTATGGAGGGCACTCAACATCTTTGAAAGAACTGCCAAAGTCCCTTTGAGCCAATGCTTGCTAGAACCTTGAGTGGGGAAAATGGAATTCACGGGTTCAAGGCCTTAGTTTAGTTAGTGTTATTGTCTAGGTCAACTGAAACATTTCTGGACTGTTTATCCAAGAGAAGGGGGAGGGTTGAGGCTGCTGTCCAGGGAAAGAAGACAGTGGCCCAGTTTCAGAGAGGAAGGAGCCGGAGTCTCATAATGAAAGGATAAGGGAGTGACAAGTTCCAGGAGAGCATGAAAGAAGCTGTGCCTTCCTTCAAAGACTACATTCCGAATGAAACTGATAGGGCTCCTGCACAGTTAGCTACTGACTAAGCATTGGAAATTGACACCTAGGGGCTGGTGCAAAGTCCTATGGCTGAACTGGCAGCCAGAAAACTGTGTGGCTGTGGAGGCCTGTCCAATGGGCATCTTCAGAATAAGTCCTGAGAGACTATTGACCAGAGGCCTATTCATTATTTCCTGGCATAAGATAAAAAAAAAAAGTAAGGGAGGCACAAAAATGGACTTTTTTTACTCTTCCTGTACGTTGGGGCTTAGACATGGATTTTCTTGGACATACAAGAGTGTTATTACTAGAGTAAATTTATTATAAGGAAAGGCAATTCCCATTTGCTATAGTGTGAATGTTTGTGTCACCCCCAAAATTTATTCATTGAAAACTTAATGCCCATGGTAATGGTATTAAGAGGTAGGGCCTTTGTGAGGTGATGAGGTCATGAATGAGGTAAGTGTCCTTGTAAAAGAGATCCCAGAGAGCTCCCTCACCTCTTTTACCAGGTAAAAATAAGTGAGAAGCCTGTGACCTAGAAAAGTTGTTCAGTCGCTCAGTTGTGTCTGACTCTTTGTGACCGCATGGACTGCAGCACATCAGGCTTCCCTGTCCTTCACCATATCCTAGAGTTTCCTCAAACTCATGTCCATTGAGTTGGTGCTGTCATCCAACCATCTCATCCTCTGTCATCCCCTTCTCCTCCTTCCCTCAGCCTTTCCTAGCATCAGGGTATTTTTTAATGAGTATAGTCTTTGCATCAGGTGGCCAAAGTACTGGAGCTTCAGCTTCAGCATCAGTCCTTCCAGTATTCAGGATTGATTTCCTTTAAGATTGACTGGTTTGATCACCTTGCTATCCAACGGACTCTCAAGAGCCTTCTCCAGCACCACAGTTTGAAAGCATTAATTCTTCGGCACTTAGCCTTCTTTATGGTCCAACACTCACATCCATATATGAAGAGGGTCCTCAGTCATATGGATACCCTGATCTTGGACTTCCAGCCTTCAGAATTGGGAAAAAAGAGATTTCTGTTGTTGATAACCTACTCAGCCTGTGGTATGTGGACTTTTATTCACATTTGTCAATGATTTAGTGGATTTTTTTTTACATTATTTTATTGGAGTATAGCTGCTTTATACTGTTGTATTATTTTCTACTGTGTAGCAAAGTGAATCAGTTATATGTGTATGTATATCCCCTCTCTTTGGGGCTTCTTTCTCATAGGTCAATCCTGTGGTCTTTTGCTATAGAGCTTGAATGGTCTCAGACACAATTCCATCCCTTGAGTAGTGTGGAGCCCTTCACATCTATTGCACCAGCTGTTTCTGGCACCCCATCCACCCCAAGTTCAGTCCCTTTTCCTCTGGGCTGAGCTCTCCTCTCATCAGGCATCCATCCCTTCTCTTCCCATCTCTTCTCTTCTCAACCATCCCTTCTCTTCTCTTCTCTTCTCATCCATCTCTTCTTACTTTCTCCCCCAAATGTTTTTACTTCCTGACAAAGCAAACCACTGGATAGAGAGGAGTTTCATCAAAAGCAGTGGTTGGCATGAGGGCAGATAGATTCTTTTCAAGGGAAGCTTGGCCCCCAAAGGCTACCTCACCCTCTTAGGAGTACATCTTTGAGACAACTGGCTCTTCAACTGGTTGTTAATGCTGTCTTGTATACTTTAGCCACTTCATGGTTTCCATCTCCTCAACAAAATAATGAGTTATCTCAGCATAGAAGGTGTACCTTCTACACTTGATCTACCCATTGCAGAATCTTAGGTGGGGGATGCCGGCTGACCCACACAGGCAATGGCCCTGGATAAGTGAGCAGAACCCAAGAGAGAGCCCATTTTTCTCCTGGGCTCTCTTCCTTCCAGAAGCTTCCATTGTATGTAGGCACTGACCACACATGGGCCAGCAAATCCATGAGAGGTGTTGGAACTTCTAGATGGGAACCTCTGATTTCAATCTTCTGGGAAAGGACTAAAAGCACCAAAAGTTCCACCCCATGTATGGTTCTCTTACATTTATTTCCTGTCATTTCATCCTTCTCTCCTTGTTCTTCTGACAGGGGGGTGGGGGGGGTGGGCAAAAAAAAAAAAAGCACCATGCTGGGGTCAGAATGTCCGAGTTCTGCCTCTTGTGTGATCTTCTGAGTTCCTCTCCGTGTGCAACCAGAATTCACACAGCATCAGTACTCATAGGCCCTGGAGGAGGGAAAGGAGAAGCTGAAGGAAACAGCTGAAGGAAACTGAGCTTCAGACAGTAATATGCTGTTGGTTCACCTAAGCTGAGGACAGAAATTATTCCAGAGAACTAAGCCAGTGCTGGGACAGGGTACCTGCTCCAAGAGAGTTCTGAGGAATGGGGGAGAGGCTCAAGGAAGGCAGAGATCCCCTGTTTGGGTTTGGCTTCAAAACCTGGCCCAATAGGAGCTGGGAACAGATGGGGATAAAGTGTTTCCACTTCAGAAAAGCTGACTGAGAGAGCAAGCCACTCAGACCTCCTCCTAGTGGAAGAGGGAATGAATGGAGGATGGGGCAAGCAAACAAGGGGACTTTTGGAATGCTTCCTGACATGCCTGGAAGCTGAGGCTGCTACCCATCCCTCTGGCCCCCACATCTAGAAAAGCCTTAGAGTGATGATCAAGGTCCAGGTAGAAATAGTAAGCAACCCTCTACCTTTTCATGGTCTCTCCCTCCCTCTCTTTCTCACACACATACATGCACCCCACCCCTACCACCAAATACAATGACAACAACTGTCCAGGTCCTTCAGCTCCCTCCTGCCTGCACACTCAGTTGGGAATCCTGGAGTAGAAAGCAAGAAAACAGATGAGACAGTCCAGCTGAGTTTCTCATGAGTAAATAGATTCCACATGGCAACAGAAAGGTCAAGGAGAAAACTATTTATATAGGACCAAAGAGAAGGGAATGGGCGTGGAGAGTCTTCCATGTGGTCAGAGGGGACAGCCATTCTAAGATGCAGCCTGCTGGGTCTGAAGAGGAGCTCCGTGCCTGGCCCTGAGAGACTGAGAGTCCTGGGTCATGTCTACAAACCCACAGCCCTGTGCACAGAGCAAGGGGCCAAGTCCTGGTCTCACCAGGTGGCAGGCACACTGAGGGACTTCAAGCCTGTCTTTGAGTCTGAATCTCAGCATTATTTACCTGTCAAATGGAAATAAGAATCCTTTGGCTCAGCTCACCTTAGTGGGGTTAAGACTCAAGAAATGATAGAACTGAGTGGATTTTGTGGATCTGGGAAATCAGGAACTGTGTCTGGACCAGGGTCAGAGGGGTGGGAGTCCTTAGCCAACAGATGCAGACTCAAGCCATGGGACTGCAAAGGAGCTTGACCAGTGAGTCCCAGGAACACCAGTGTTTGAGTGGCAGGCAACGGATGAGGGCCACAAGGGAGAACCAAGGAGGAAATACCAAGAAGGAGTGGAGCTATAAAAAGCTAAACAGAGGGAGTCTGAGGAAATCACCATTTGTATCAAGCAGATTTCTTAAGAATTTAGGTTTCATTCTTCTTGAAAGAAAGTGAAAGCGTTAGTCCCTCAGTCACGTTCAATTCTTTGTGACCCCATGGACTGTAGCCCGCAAGGCTCCTCTGTCCATGGAATTCTCCAGGAAAGAATACTGGCATGGGTAGCCATTCCCTTCTCCAGGGGATCTTCCCGACCCAAGGATCAAGCTGGGTCTCCTGTATTGCAGGCATTTCTTTTTTTTTTTTTCCAATTATTTTTATTAGTTGGAGGCTAATTACTTCGCAACATTGCAGTGGGTTTTGTCATACATTGACATGAATCAGCCATGGAGTTACATGTATTCCCCATCCCGATCCCCCCTCCCATCTCCCTCTCCACCCGATTCCCCTGGGTCCTCCCAGTGCACCTGGCCCGAGCACCTGTCTCATGCATCCCACCTGGGCCGGTGATCTGTTTCACCATAGATAATATACATGCTGTTCTCTCGAAACATCCCCCCCTCGCCTTCTCCCACAGAGTCCAAAAGTCTGTTCTGTACATCTGTGTCTCTTTTTCTGTTTTGCATATAGGGTTATCATTACCATCTTTCTAAATACATATATGTGTTAGTATGCTGTAATGATCTTTATCTTTCTGGCTTATTTCACTCTGTATAATGGGCTCCAGTTTCATCCATCTCATTAGAACTGATTCAAATGAATTCTTTTTAATGGCTGAGTAATATTCCATTGTGTATATGTACCACAGCTTCCTTATCCATTCGTCTGCTGATGGGCATCTAGGTTGCTTCCATGTCCTGGCTATTATAAACAGTGCTGCGATGAACATTGGGGTGCACGTGTCTCTTTCAGATCTGGTTTCCTCAGTGTGTATGCCCAGAAGTGGGATTGCTGGGTCATATGGCAGTTCTATTTCCAGTTTTTTAAGGAATCTCCACACTGTTTTCCATAGTGGCTGTACTAGTTTGCATTCCACCAACAGTGTAAGAGGGTTCCCTTTTCTCCACACCCTCTCCAGCATTTATTGCTTGTAGACTTTTGGATAGCAGCCATCCTGACTGGTGTGTAATGGTATCTCGTTGTGGTTTTGATTTGCGTTTCTCTGATAATGAGTGATGTTGAGCATCTTTTCATGTGTTTGTTAGCCATCTGTATGTCTTCTTTGGAGAAATGTCTGTTTAGATCTTTGGCCCATTTTTTGATTGGGTCATTTATTTTTCTGGAATTGAGCTGCAGGAGTTGCAGGCATTTCTTTACCATCTGAGCCACCAGGGGTTTCATTCTTACCTCTTACATATCCCCCAAAGCACAGCAGAGGTCAAGCAGAGCAGAAAAAAATGATATCAGAGGGGAGAGTATTTGTAATCTGGAAACATACATAACATTAGTTATATGCTCAGAGAGAACTGTAGAGCTAGTCTGTACCTTCCTGGTAGATTGCTGTGTGATACTGGGCATTTCACACAACTTTTCTGTGCTGGTTATTAGCTAGTATTTATCCAGATCCCTTAGTAGCTTGGGTTCAGAGAGTGTGGGCTGTGCCCAGTTACTACTAGGCAAATGACTCTAAAGTGAAATGTGAGCCTGGAGAGGGAGTGAAGCACATCATAATCAGAGTCAAGGTCTTTTCTCCTCAAAGCCTTTAAGATCCTCTACCTTAAAACAGGATGAGGATCTTAGAGTTCATTCTCAAAGGAAACACACTGGCCATTTGAAAATATTTTAATCCAATAACACCCATAATAAATTCACTCCAACAGCAAATATTTGTGGAGAATCTCCATGTGCAAATCATTGAGCTGTTTTGGAAGACATAGAAAGAAGACAGGACTCAAAGATGACAAATGCACTGTGACATCATGCCCTGCTCTCCACCTGGTGGGGAAGACTGACTCTTAGAAGGGAACCACTGGAGACTGTGCTAAGTGTCATCACAAAATTACAAACAAAATGCAACAAGAACCCAAGTGATAGTCATTAATTCTGCATCAAAGGGATCCAAGAAGGCTTTACAGATGAAGTGCCATCTGAATTAGTGTCCTCACGCTAAGATAAATTTTAGCATTCAAGGAAGGAACTTTCAGCTTTAAAGAGTGAACATCATGAACAAAGCTTTGACAACAGAAAAGTGGCATTTTGTTCAAGGAATAAGTTGACGGTTTGGGACTTCATTCTGTACTCAGTGTAGAGTCATAAAACTGTTTTTGAACAAGGGTGCAATAGAATTGGTCCTTTCCTTTAAACAGAGCTTATGGGCCAAGATAAGTAGCAAAGCTGGAGAGAGTAGAAGAGAGTAGAGGAGACTTCTTAGAACATTCTTATCAGAGTCCAGAAGAGAAAACAACAGCATCCTAAAAAGTAAAGAAGCAGTGAGATTAAAAAGATCAAAGATTATTTTTCCAGAATGTGCCAATAAAGAGCACAGAAGGCATAAAGCTGGGAGAGTGAAATGGAGACAAAACCATTTTTATACAAGTGGAATCTGCAGTTTGATGTAAGGTTCAAGAGCACAGGAAAAGTTACTCACCAAGAGGCAAGGCAGAAATCTGTGTTGGGGAGCAGCGCAATGCCACTTATCTGGAGGTCAAATTCTGAGGTTAGCACTTAAGGTCAATGTTGAACAGAAACAAAATGTCCCAGTCCCCTGGGGGGACTGAGATCCACCTGTGTCATAAGCCCAGTAGGGCCAGTGATTCTTACAGAGACAAGTGCCATCAGGGCACCAAAAGAAGTAGTAGGTGTGTGGTTGGGGATCTGTTAAAAGGGAAACACTAGATGCCCATTTCCCATTACCTGTAGATGGAGTGGAATGGTGGCCAGAACCACCTGCATGAACTATATTATGTTTCCTGTTCAACATGCTACTGATGCTAGACAGAGCTAGACACCATGGGCCTATCTGTGTAGTGAAATGACCTCAAGCCCTTGGTGTGAAATGCTTATGGAGAGACAAGTGGTCAAGAAGTACTGATGGCTGGAAAGTGCCAGAAGCTAACTAAAGGGATTTGATCAAAGGAGGAGGAGCCAAATAAGACTCAAAGAAGGAGAATTAAGAGATGATTAAGGCATTATGTAGAACATGGAATGACAAGGAAGTGAAGACCATCGAGAAAGAGAGGATCTTCGACAATGTCAAACTCTATAAAGAGAAAGAGACCGCAAAGTCATCTTTTGAATCTGAAACTGAAACATTATTAAACACGTTAAAACATGAAACCTCTAAGAATGATGGAAAGGTAAGCCAAGTTATGAAAGTGCAGATTTGGGCAGTAAGAAAGGAGAGACAAAAAAGGAGAAGTTACACCAGACAACACAGAAATACGAAGGATCGTGAGACTACTATAAGCAACTATATGCTGATAAAATGGACAACTTGGAAGAAATGGACAAATTCTTAGAAAAATATAACCTTCCAAAACTAAGTGAAGTGAAAGTCACTCAGTCATGTCCAACTCATTGAGACCCCATGGACTGTAGGGCTGCCAGGCTCCTCTGTCCATGGAATTCTCCAAGCCAGAATACTGGTGTGGGTGGCCATTTCCTCCTCCAGGGGATCTTCCCAACTCAAGCATTGAACCCAGGTCTCCCTCATTGCAGGCAGATCTTTACCATCTGAGCCACCAGGGAAGCCCAAACCAGGAAGAAATAGATTATCTGAACAGACCAATCACAAGTAAAGAAATTGAAACTGTAATAAAAAATCTTCCAACAAACAAAAACCCAGGGCCGGATGGCTTCACAGGTGAATACTACCAAAAGTTTAGAGAAGAGCTAATACTTAACCTGCTCAAACTCTTCCAGAAAAAATTGCAGAGGAAGGAAAACTTCCAAACTCATTCTATGAGGCAACTATCACCCTGATACCAAAATCAGGTGTGACAAAGATGCCACCAAAAAAAAAAAAAAAAAATTTCAGGCCAGTATCACTGCTGAACATACATGCAGAAATCCCCAACAAAATTCTAGCAAACAGAATCCAACAACACATTACAAAGATCATGCATCATGATCAAGTGGGCTTTATTCCAGGGATACAAGGATTCTTCAATATATACAAATCAATCAGTGTGATACACCATATTAACAAATAGAAAGATAATATGATCATCTCCATAGAAGGAGAGAAAGCCTTTGACAAAATTCAACACCCATTTATGGTTAAAAAAAAAAATTTCCAGAAAGTAGAAATAGAAGGAACACACCTCAACATAATAAAGGCCATATACATCAAACCCATAGCAAAGATTATCCTCAATGGTGAAAAACTGAAAGAATTTCCTTTAAAATCAGGAACAAGACAAGGGTGCCCATCTCACCAGTATTATTCAACATAGTTTTGGAAGTCCTAGCCACAGCAATCAGAGAGGATTAAGAAATAAAAGGAATCCAGATTGGAAAAGAAAAAGTGAAACACTCATTGCAATGACATGATTCTCTACATAGAAAACCCTAAAGATTCCACCAGAAATGACTAGAGCTAATTGATAAATATTAGCTAATCAATGAAAAATAAAAACAAGATCAGGAGCTGACTGTGGCTCAGATCATGAACCCCTTATTGCAAAATTCAGACTTAAATTGAAGTAGGAAAAACCACTAGAACATTCAGGTATGACCTAAGTCAAATCCCTTATGATTATATAGTAGAAGTGACAAATAGATTCAAGGGATTAGATCTGATAGACAGAATCCCTGAAGAACTATGGAGGGAGACTCATGACATTGTTCAGGAGGCAGTGATCAAGACCATCCCCAAGAAAAAAAAAAATGCAAAAAGGCAAAATGGTTGTCTGAGGAGGCCTTACAAATAGCTGAGAAAAGAAGAGAAGCTAACTCAAAAGGAGAAAAGGAAAGATATTCCCATTTGAATAAAAAGTTCCAAAGAAGAGCAAGGAGAGATAACAAAACCTTCCTCCATGATCAATGCAAAGACATAGAGGAAAACAATAGAATGGGAAAGACTAGAGATCTCTTCAAGAAAATTAGAGATACCAAGGGAACATTACAAGCAAAGACAGCCACAATAAAGGACAGAAATTGTATGGACCTAATAGAAGCAGACGATATTAAGAAGAAGTGGCAAGAATACACAGGAGAACTATATGGAAAAGATCTTCATGACCCAGATAACAACGATGGTGTGACCACCCACCTAAAGCCAGACATCCTGGAATGAGAAGTCAAGTGGGCCTTAGGAAGCATCACTACGAACAAAGCTAGTGAAGGTGATGGAATTCCAATTGAGCTATTTCAAATCCTGAAAGATGATGCTGTGAAAGTGTTGCACTCAATATGTCAGCAAATTTGGAAAACTCAGCAGTGACCACAGAACTGGAAAAGGTCCATTTTCATTCCAATCCCTAAGAAAGGCAATGCCAAAGAATGCTCAAACTACTGTACAATTGCACTCATCTCACACACTAGCAAAGTAATGCTCAAAATTTTCCAGTACGTGAACTGCGAACTTCCAGATGTTCAAGCTGGTTTTAGAAAAGGCAGAGGAACCAGAGATCAAATTGCCAACATCCACTGCATCATAGAAAAAGCAAGAGAGTTCCAGGAAAACAACTACTTCTTCTTTATTGACTACGCCAAAGCCTTTGACTGTGTGAATCACAACAAACTGTGAAAAATTCTTAAAGAGATGGGAATAGCAGACCACCTGACCTGCCTCTTGAGAAATCCATATGCAGGTCAGGAAGCAACAGTTAGAACTGAACATGGAACAGCAGACTGGTTCCAAATTGGGAAAGGAGTACATCAAGGTTGTATATTGTCACCCAGTTTGTTTAACTTATATGTAGAGTACATCATGTGAAATGGCTGGCTGGATGAAGCTCAAGCTGGCATCAAGATTGCCGGGAGAAATATCAATAACATCAGATATGCAGATGATATCACCCTTAGGGCAGAAAATGAAGAAGAACTAAAGAGCCTCTTGATGAAAGTGAAAGAGGAGAGTGAAAAAGTTAGCTTAAAACTCAACATTCAGAAAACTAAGATCATGGCATCTGGTCCCTTCACTTCATGGCAAATTGATGGGGAAACAATGAGAGACTTTATTTTGGGGGGCTCCAAAATCACTGCAAATGGTGACTGCAGCCATGAGATTAAAAGACGCTTCCTCCTTGGAGGAAAAGCTATGACCAACAATGACAGCATATTAAAAAGCAGAGACATGACATTGCCAACAAAGGTCCATCTAGTCAAGTTATGGTTTTTCCAGTTGTCATGTATGGATGTGAGAGTGGACTATAAAGAAAGCTGAGCACCAAAGAATATGTGCTTTTGAACTATGGTGTTGGAGAAGACTTGAGAGTCCCCTGGACTGCAAGAAGATCCAACCAGTCAATCCTAAAGGAAATCAGTGCTGAATATTCATTGGAAGAACTGATGCTGAAGCTGAAACTCCAATACTTTGGCCACCTGATGTGAAGAACTGACTCACTGGAAAAGACTCTGATGCTGGGAAATATTTAAGGCAGGAGGAGAAGGGAACAACAGAGGATGACTTGATTGGATGGCATCACTGACTCAATGGTCATGAGTTTGAGTAAGCCCAGGGAATTGGTGAAAGACGGAGAAGCCTGGTGTGCTGCAGCCCATGGAATGGCAAAGAGTCATACACTACTGAGCACCTGAACTGAACTGAACTGAATCGATGAATGTAGTAAAGCCACAGGATATAAAATTAATACACAGAAATCGCTTGCATTCCTATATACTAACAATGAAAAATCAGAAAGAGAAATTAAGGAAACAATCCCATTCACTATTGCAACAAAAAGAATAAAATGCTTAGGAATAAGTTTACCTTAAGAGAAAGAAGGCCTGTATGCAGAAAACTGTAAGACATTGATGAAAAAAATGAAAGATAACACAAAAAGATGGAGAGATATACCATGTTCTTGGAACATGAAAATGTTCTATACTACCCAAAGCAATCTATAGATTCAGTGCAATCCCTATCAAACTACTAACAATATTTGTCACAAAACTAGAACAAATAACTTCACAATTTGTATGGAAACACAAAAGACCCCAAATAGCCAAAGAAGTCTTGAGAAAGAAGAATGAAACTGGAGGAATCAATCTTCCTGACTTCACAAAGTCCTATACTACAAAGCTGCACTCATCAAGACAGTATGGTCCTGGCACAAAAACAGATATACAGACCAGTGGAACAAGATAGAAAGCCTGGAGATAAATCCATACACTAATGTTCACCTTATCTATACGACAATAATATACAATGGAGAAAAGACAGTCTCTTCAACAAGTGGTGCTGGGAAAACTGGTCAACTACATGTAAAAGAATGAAACCAGAACACCTCTGAACACCATACACAAAAGCAAACTCAAAATGGATTAAAGACCTAAACGTAAGACCAAAAACTATAGAACTCTGAGAGGAGAACATAGGCAGAACACTCTCTAACATAAATCACAGCAAGATCCTCTATAACTCACCTCCTAGAGTAATGGAAATAAAAGCAAAAATAAACAAATGGGACCTAATTAAACTTAAAAGCTTTGCACAAAAAAGGAAACTATAAGCAAGGTGAAAAGACAACCCTCAGAATAGGAGGAAATAACAGCAAATGAAATATTTGACAAAGAATTAGTCTCCAAAATATACAAATAGTTCGTGCAACTCAATACCAAAAAAGCAAACAACTCAATCAAAAACTAGGAAGAAGACCTAAACAGACATTTCTCCAAAGAAGACATATAGATGGCTAATTAACACTTGAAAAGATGTTCAATATCACTCATTACTAGAGAAATGCACATCAAAACTACGATGAGGTACCATCTCACATTGAGGTATGCTTTTTGAAAAATTTGGCCATGGAGGAAAGGAGAAAAATTGAGGGATGATCAGAGTCATAAGAAAGGATAACAAATACTTTTAAGGACACGGGCCTATTTGCAAAGTAAGAAATGACCCCAGTTACTCAGTAATAGTGATAATAGTTTGCAGTTACTGAGCATTTCCTATGCACACTAACAGAGTTAAACTTAGTTAACCCCTTGAGATAAATATAACTATCATCCATCAGAAGAAACTGAGGGTTAACTAGGTCAAGAAAATATCCCTTAATCCCGTAGCTGCAAAGTGGCAGAGATAGGATTGGAAAATCATAAATTTGACTCTGGGGCCCACTCACTCTCCTGCTGAGAGTAGAGGAAAGTTCCAGATGTCACATCTCAGAGAAGAGGGAAAGCATTGGGCTTGGCTCATAACCTTTCAATAGTCTGACCCGTTCATTTGCAGGAATTCAAACACTGCTTTCACTCATTTCTAGGATGTCACACATGACATCTATGTAGAATTATAGTGATAATCTACCTGATTTACTCACCAATCAACATATCTCAAACCCTTCTGCTCGGACATCACTGAGAATTTTCTAGGATGCCCAAGTTACTATAGCCTGACGTCTCTCTACTACACTGAACCCTAGGAACTATGTGGAAACTCAGCTCCCAGACATCTGAACCCACAGCAGAAAGAAGGCTACAATAGGCAGAAAGAGAAAGGGAGAGATGAGCTGAGGTGCTGGAAGAGACAAGAGGAGTCAGCTAGGATACCTACCTGAAGAATGTCCACTGTCTACAAAATGGTGTGGAATTACCAATCAGAGCTGAGAAACAGAGATGACATTGTATAAAGAACCTATACCTCAAAGTCTGGAAGAAGAGCCTTATAGCAACGGCATTGCAACCCAATTAACATACTTTTTTATTGAGCAAGTGCTATAGATCTCACACTGCTCTGGGCAGCTGGACCATATAGTTTTGACGGTGAGACAATGCTAAGACGTGAACGGCAGCAAATAACGGTGTGGTGTAAGGGCTGTATTCAGAGGGGAGAGACTCACTGAGAACTGAAATAGTCAGGGTATGGGCAAGGTGGGACATGGCTCTGAAACAAGCTGTTCTGGGGGAAAGCAAAGGGCACAGGGCATTCTGGGGGGGTGGGCAGTGGTGCAGGAAAATCTGAATGAAGTTGGTAAGAGGCATATGAGTGAATTTGAGGAAGAAGTAGCTAATAGGGTGAAATTAAGAAGGAGATTAAGTTGGGGGCATATTTTTAGAGAGGGAGACTGTTATAAAGATTATGGAAAGGGAAGAGCGTGAGAGTGCTCTGTGCCACAAGGAGTGAACGAAGACCACTCAACGTGATTGCACAGCAATGAGAAGGACCAGGGGCAAGCGCAGAGCACATTAGAGAAAGTGGATTGATACTATCTATCTAATCCAGTCTACCCAATCTCATTTTGCATCAATATTTTGAACTCCATTTTTTTTTCAAAGAAAGAGAAAATCAAAGGCTTTCCCAAGATCTTTGTGCCAAATGAAGGGCCAACCTGTCTTCTGACCCTGAGTTCTCTCCTAAGAGTCCTACAGTGGCTATCTTGACCTTTGACAGGTGAGAACACACAGTTTGTCCCCAACTGCCCTAACGCCAGCTCATCTGTGAAGGCTCAGCTCTTTAGATGACAGCTTTTTCTTTACCTGCCCGACACTCAAACACATGAAGTGGCCTATAAAAGAAAGATAGTTCATCGATTCATACAGGCAAAAACAAGGTTCTCTAACTTCAGGTTTGAATTGTGCAGGTGAAAATGATTTGGTCTAAAATTACCCAGATGGTTGCCTGGGTCTCTATGTGCTTTCCCAGTGGACATCAACTCTCACCACAAGACTTCCCAGCACCTGGTGATCACACCCTCCCCTGGCTGACTCAAACATGAGATAGGGTCTAGCCAGAGCACCTAATTACACAGGCCAGATCAGGCTCTGGAGTCAAAGCCCCGCCCCGTGCCAGACTGCTGCCCTCCAAGGGGTCAGAGCAGACAGCCATGAGCAAGGGGCTGGTGACCCACTTTGGAACCTCCTTCAGCAGTCCTTGGTCCAAGGCAAGCCTGCTCTAGAGACTGGGAAATGTAATAAAGGTTTTAATGCGGGCTTTATCATGGACTGGGAGGTGACACTTGGTTATCCAATTGGCAAACTGCTCTGAGAAACAAGCAGTTCTCTTTCACGTGGCAACTCTGACATGCTTAGATCACATCGCAGGTGGGCGGAGGCAGAGTTCTGAATGTTTTGCAACTCAGCACAACCTTTGCGGGAGATGCCCAGGCAGCTCAAAACTGCAGCAGCCAAGTTAGGACGGCAGGAGAGCTGGGCTGGTGATGAGCCAGTCTTGGTTGAGGCCCTCTGGCCAGCCTGTGGGGAAGGCCACACCCTTCGTCATCACTCAGCGGGACAAATGACACTGCTGACAGGTCCCAGGGGACCCCTGCATCTGCCATGAGGCTGGAAATGCATCTGGAGGCTGCAGGAGAGATTCAGGAAAAGAAAAAGTCCATTGATACAGTGACTGCCAGTCACCTGAGAAACTTGTTAAAAATACGGATTATTGACTTGTACTATAAAGATCTTGATTTCAATTATCAGCCTAGGTTTGGAAATGAATTCATTGGGCTACCTAGAGGAAAATGAAGCACTATTTTTTGTTGGGTAAAATATACATAACATAAAATTGACTTTTTTTTTTTACTCATTTTTAAGTGTATGATTCAGTAGCATTGAGTACATTCACAATATTTTCGAGAAGGAGCCATTAGATGCCTACCATTGATTGGAAAAATTCTTTGGAAAAAATAATCTGACAGTAAAATATATATAAGAGAACTAGAGATGACCCTAGTGGTTCAGTGGTTAAGACTCCACCTTCTAATGCTGGGTTCCATTCCTGGTCAGGGAACCATGACCGTGGAGCAGTTAAGCCCATGCGCTGCAACTAGAGAGCCTGCCTTCTAGAGCCCACACTGCAATGATGACCCAGCACAGCCAAAACTTTGTTTTAAATAAATAATTTTTTTTTAATTTTAAAAAGAGAACTATACATAAGTCCTGTGCTATACCGTGGTTGGTAAAGTTGTTCATGGTGGTGCGAATTAACAATTGAAACCAACATACATGTGTACCAGGCTGAACAAATAAGTAAATGGATTTCAGATAGTAGGAGCAAAATTTCTCACTGTTGGAATGAGAGGTTAAATATAAGCAAGGGAGTAAATCTAGAATGAACCAAGTAGTTCTGGAATAGTCAGAGATACCCAGTATGAACTCATGTTTGACTTAATATATATACTAAAGGAGATTAGATTATCTTAATATAGACACTAATATATAGATACATATATTTATATGTGTGTGTATGTATATATATGGCTTCCCTGGTAGCTCAGATGGTGAAGAATCCGCCTGCAATGCAGGAGACCCCGGTTCGATTCCTGAGTTGGGAAGCTCCCCTGGAGAAGAGATAGGCTACCCACTCCAGTATTCTTGGGCTTCCCTGGTGGCTCAGATGGTAAAGAATCTGCCCACAATGCAGGACACCTGGGTTCGATCCCTGAGTTGGGAAGATCCCCTAGAGAAGGGAACAGCTACCCACTCCAGTATTCTTGCCTGGGAAATCCCATGGACAGAAGAGCCAGCCAGGCTACTGTCCATGAGGTCACAAAGAGTCTGATATGACTGAGCAACTTTCACTCAATATATATGAGTATAGACAAATTTCCCATACAAAAGAACACTAAATAATTTATGTAAATATTACCCTCTCAAGGAGTGGAATGAAGTCCCCATCCCCTAAGCATGAGGTGTACTTGGCGGTTTGCTTAGAGAGATTACAGTATGGAATGGGGAAACTAAAGTAACTACAGAGGAAAAGCCTGGCTAACACTACTTAAACCAGATGGTCAAGGTCAACATCAGCAATCAGCTGATGGCATGTCCTCTTGATATGATATGTTGAGACTGATACTTCACTTCCATAATCTTCCCCTCAAAAACCCATAACCCCATTACAACTATGACAAGTGTGGAAGCCAAACTTAAATCGAGGGACAATCTACAAAATTTCTGATAAGCGTGCTTCAACATTATTAAGTTCACCAAAAACAAGGAAAGTCTGAGAAACTGTTACAACCAAGAGGAGCCTGAGGAGACATAATGACTATAGACCTAGACTAGATCTATAAACAGATGTAGATCTAAAGAGTATTCCCTTATTCTACAGATAAATATGTCTTTTTTTTTTATTGATTGATTGATTTTGGACTTCCTGGTGGCTCAGATGGTAAAGGGTCTGCCTACAATGCGGGAGACCCCAGTTCGATCCTCGGGTTGGGAAGATCTCCTGGAGAAGGAAATGACAACCCACTCCAGTACTCTTGCCTGGAAAATCCCATGGACAGAGGATCCTGGTAAGCTACAGTCCATGGGGTCGCAAAGAGTCGGACATGACTGAGAAACTGTTACAGCCAAGAGGAGCCTGAGGAGACACAAAGACTATAGATCTAGACTAGATCTATAAACCAGGCTTCCCTGGTGGCTCAGAGGTTAAAGCGCCTGCCTGCAATGAGGGAGACCTGGGTTCGATCCCTGGGTTGGGAAGATTCCCTGGAGAAGGAAATGGCTACCCACTCACAGTATTCTTGCCTGGAGAATCCCACGGACAGAGGAGTCTGGTGGGCTACAGTCCATGGGGTCGCAAAGAGTCGGACACGACTGAGCAACTTCACTTTCACTTTCAGATCTATAAACAGATGTACATCTGAAGAGTATTCCCTTATTTTACAGATAAATACTTCTTTTTTTTAATTGATTGATTTATTTTAATTGGGGTCTAACTACTTTACAATACTGTAGTGGTTTTTGCCATACATTGACATGAATCAGCCATGGGTTTACATGTGTTCCCCATCCTGAACTCCCCTCCCACTTCCCTCCCCATCCCATCCCTCAGGGTCATCCCAGTGCACCAGCCCTGAGCACCCTGTCTCACGCATAGAACCTGGGCTGGCGATCTGTTTCACATATGATAACATACATGTTTCATATTCTCTCAAATCATCCCACCCTCACCTTCTCCCACAGAGTCCTATAGCCTGTTCTTTACATCTGTGTCTCTTTTGCTGTCTCGCATTTAGGGTCATTGTTACCATCTTTCTAAATTCCATATATATGTGTTAGTATACTGTATTGTTATTTTTCTTTCTGACTTACCTCACTCTGTATAATAGGCTACAGTTTCATCCACCTTATTAGAACTGATTCAAATGCATTCTTTTTAATATCTGAGTAATACAGATAAATACTTCCAAGCTCCAGAAAGGGAGTGTCATTCAAAAATCACCAGCTACTTGGTGACAGGTTAAAACTATAATCTGGGGCTTTTGACCTTCAATATACTTTTCATTCCTCCAGTGAAAAGTGCCTCTTTTCCTGCATCACATCACTGCTATTCAGGAAGGAATTGACCTAGCCTGGTTTCCTTTCTGTTGTCATTTCAGCTCATAGACAGACATTTGTAAAGAAAAAAGAATCATGCCATATCTTGGAACATAGCAGATTATGACCCAGCCATGTGGTACAGGGCCAGTCAGAGGGCCGAGACCTGGAAACAAGATCCTTTCATGGATAGGAAGAGAGCTAGCCAAAGGTGTATAAAGTTGTATCCAAAATGGCAAGAAGAATTTGGTTTGAAGAGGAACCAGCTTTGAGAGAGGTGGTAGTTCAGGGAGGTATGAGGGAAGCAGGATGAGGGACAATTGGCAGGCTGGGTAAGAGGGACCGGGAATTCAGGAACAGGGCAGATTAAGACCTACAGACCAGCAGGGAGCCTGACAAGTGGCCAGTGTGGTCTCTGCATCCATCAAGACTGGGATCAGAATCAGCACTCCAAACTGGCACAGAAAAGCATGAATACAGCTCTAGAGGCACTTGGACACAAAGAAAATGACTAAAACTGTGACCAGGTGCTAGAAATCTACTTATCAAGAACAGTATACAAAGCGAGTACCAGCTTGGACTCAACACACGGACTGATTATCGGAACCAGGGCGCAGAGTCCAAGCAAAGTGAGCAGAATAAGGGACAGTCTTCCAAATACCAGGATTTTGGCTCAGATCTCTTGACATCATTTCTGTTTCAAGGAAAAGTGAGTTCAAGAGCCTGGGCTAGGACTGATCCTTTGTGTGGAGTTAGAGAGTCCCAGATATGATACCAGAAGGAAACACAAAGATTTTCTGACCCCAGCAAAACCTTTCTTCCTGAGGGAATGAATGCTTGTATGATCTGCAGACACTGCTTTGACAACCACAGCAGACAACACACATAACACACTACTGCAAGGGAGCACTTTGTTTTTAATCTGTCACTGAGCTATAAGCACATCATAGAGCCTCAATAAATATGCGTTGAATGGATAACATCCATTTGCTTAAAATTGGCAGGTAGGCATTTTTTTTCTTTAGATGATTATTTCCATAGTCTCTGCTCACATGAAAAATGTCTTTAAAAGCAATGAAAATACAGAGAAATAAAAAAGTTACATACTATATGATTCTATTTATATGCCATTTTTAAAAAATCAAAACTGTGAAGATATAGGACAGATCTGTGGTTTCCAGAAGTTAGAGAAAGCAAGGGAGGGTGTGACTTTCAAGGGACATGACTAGCAGGAGAGAATTGCTTCTTGGTGACAGGATTCTGTATCTTGACAATATGCACTGTTAGTAGGATAAAATGTTATAGTGAACGTGAAAGTCGCTCAATTGTGTCCGACTCTTTGCAACCCCATGAACTATACAGTCCATAGAATTCTCCAGGCCAGAATATTGGAGTGGGTAGCCTTTCCTTTCTCCAGGGGACCTTCCCAGACCAGGGATCAAACCCAGGTCTCCCGCATCACAGGCAGATTCTTAACCAGCTGAGTCACAAGGGAAGTCCAAGAATACTGAAGTGGGTAGCCTATTCCTTCTCCAGCACATCTTCCTGACCCAGGAATTGAACTGGAGTCTCCTGCACTGCAGGCAGATTCTTTACCAACTGAGCTATCAGGGAAGTCCTAAAATGTCATAGAATTACCCACAAAGACATACAAGAAAAATGAGTGTATACAAAATCCAGTAAAAATTTGATGTCTAGTTAATTATAGTGTGTTGATATAAATTTCCTGATTAAACAATGAATATGAACTTGTAAAATTGAAAGTTTGAACAGTGGCCATTTATTTGATGACATTAGGTCTTAATTTTAATTTTTTTATTTAATAATGGTACTGAGAGTCTTTTAAGAGTCCTTATCCACGTCTGACTCTTTGCAACCCCACAGACTATAGCCCACCAGGCTCCTCTGTCCACGAAATTCTCCAGGCAAGAATACTGGAGTGGGTAGCCTATCCCTTCTCCAGAGCATCTTTCCAACCCAGGAATTGAACTGGAGTCTCCTGCATTGCAGGTAGATTCTTTACCATCTGAGCTACCAGGGAAACCCCTATTTAGATACAGGCAAAGTATTCAGAGCTGAAATTATACATCTGAAATTGTTTCACACAAAGTAGAGAGGGAGGCAAAGTGACACTGAAGAAACCAGAAAGGCCATGAATTGATCATTGTTGGAACCAGTACATGAAGGCTTTTTGTACGATTCTCTCCACTTTTGCATATGTTTGAAAAATTCCAAAGAACTTTAAAATAATAAAATTTTAATCTAAAAAAAAATACAGAGACCCCCTACTTAAGAACTCTTATCAGCTTCTCCATTTGTTACTTACTGCTACTGCTGCTGCTGCTGCTGCTAAGTCACATCAGTCGTGTCTGACTCTGTGCAACCCCATAGAAGGCAGCCCAAAAGCTCCTCTGTCCCTGGGATTCTCCAGGCAAGAACACTGGAGTGGGTTGCCATTGCCTTCTCCAGTGCATGAAAGTGAAAATTGAAAGTGAAGTCGATCAGTCATGTCCGACTCTTAGCAACCCCATGGACTGTAGCCTACCAGGCTCCTCCATCCATGGGATTTTCCAGGCAAGAGTACTGGAATGGGTTGCCATTGCCTTCTCCGTGTTACTTACTAGCAGCTTCCTAACATGAAAATATGTTAGGAATAAATATGCATGTGGGTGTGCAAGCTATGGGTCTTCCCAGTTGGCTCAGTGGTAAAGAATCCAGCTGCCAAACAGGAGACACACATTCGCTTACTGGATCAGGAAGATCCCCAGAAGAAGAAAATGACAACCCACTCCCTTATTTTTGCCTGGAGAATCCCATGAACAGTGGAAACTGGCAGGCTACACTCCATGTGGTCACAAAGAGTCGGACACAACTGAGCAACTAAACAACAACAACAATGCATCCTGTATCACATTTGGCAAATCCAAGCAGCTTCTCCACAACTGGTCATGAAAAACATAGTCATAAATATTGGGTTGGCCAAAAAGTTCATTTGGGTTTATCCATACAATATTATGGCAAAACCCAAACTAACTTTTTGGCCAACTCAATGCAAAGGCATAAAGGCACAAATTTGACATAAAGATTCTTTCTTGATCAGAGTGAGTGGGGAGCTGTAAAAGCCACAGCTAACTTGCTTATCACGCTTACCCCCTTAGGAGCAGTGAATTTGGTGTCTGATTTTTTTCTAGTAGATCTTCCTTTATCGGCCTTTCCGGTCATTATTATTCCCTTTCACTTTAGCCTTGATCTCTAATTCACTGTTTTGGAAAATATAAAAATTAAAATTCAGGCATGTTTATTCCAAGAATTTTGTTTATTTCCTTCCTGATATTTTCCCTTGCCCTCTTCCCTAGAGAGATCTTGACACGGGACCTGGTGACTATGTATTCTTATTTTGTAAATTCTGGTTGAGGACCCTCTCTTTCCATTTTCTCTTTATTCCCAACAGCCATCCAGTGTGGTAATAATATTGACCCCATTTTACAGATAAGCAATCTGAATTTAAAGATTTCCACTGAGAACTGCAAACCTGGTCCTGGATAAAGTTGAAAGACAAATTTTTTGTTCAAAGAATAAACTGACTCAGCACTCACTTTTCTTCATTGGAATGCTCTAACATTCATTTTGAGAGCCCTAAACCATCATTTAAGAGAAGAAAGTGAAGTCACTCAGTTGTATCTGGCTCTTTGTGACCCATGGACTGTAGCCCGCCAGGATCCTCTGTCCATGGGATTCTCCAGGCAAGATACTGGAGTGGGTTGCCATTTCCTCCTCCAGGGGAGAAGGTTGCCATTTCCTTCCCAACCCAGGGATCAACCCAGGGACCCACGACTGAATGTAGGATTTCTATTTTTCTTCTTTTGTCTCTCTTTAATAAATGATTAAAATGTGTTACAACAATATTAGGCCATATGGCTGCTGCTGCTGCTAAGTCACTTCAGTCGTGTCCGACTCTGTGCGACCCCATAGATGGCAGCCCACCAGGCTCCTCCGTCCCTGGGATTCTCCAGGCAAGACCACTGGAGTGGGTTGCCATTTCCTTCTCCAGGCCATATGGAGTGCTATGCAAAAGATTTTTCTTTTGTAAAGTAAATTAATTATATCCCATCTATTTTTAATTTTTTAAACTTTTTATTTTGTATTGAGGTATAGACAAGTAACAGGCTTCCCTGGTGACTCAATGGTAAAGAATCCAAAAAATCCAATTTTTTGCCAATTCAGGAGACTCAAGTTGGATCCCTGGGTCAGGAAGATCCCCTGGAGAATGGCCACCCACTCCAGTATTCTTGCCTGGGAAATCCCATGGACAGAGGAACCTGGCAGGCTCTAGTCCATGGGGTCACAAACAGTTGGATACAACTTAGCCGCTAAACAATAGCCTATTAACAATGTTGTGATAGTTTCAGATGAACAGCAAAGGGACTCAGCCACCCATGTACATGCATCCATTCTCCTACAAGCTCCTCTCCCATCCAGGCTGCCACATAACATTGAGTAGAGTTCCATGTTATTTTCCTTAATTTTATTTTTTTATTGAAGTATAGTTGATTTACTATACTGTGCCAATCTCTACTGTACAGAAAAGTGATTCAGTTATACACAAATAGACATTCTTTTTTATATTTTTCCCATCATGGGTTATCACAGGGTATTGAATATAGTTCCCTGTGCTATATGGTAGGACCTTTTGTTTATCCATCCTATATTTAATAGTTTACGTCTGCTAATCCCAAACTCCCAATCCTCCCTTCTCCCACCCCTTCCCCCTTGGCAACAACAAATCTGATTTGGATGTCGTGAGTTTGTTTCAGTTTTGTAGATAAGTTCATTTCTGCCACATTTTAGATCCCACATACAAGTGATGTCATATGGTGTGTGTCTTTCTCTTTCTGACTTACTCCACTTAGTATGATAATCTCTAATTGCATCTACGTCGCTGAAAATGGCATTATCCCATTCTTTTTATGACTGAGTAGTATTCCATTGTAGACATGTACCACATCTTCCTTAACCTTTCATCTGTCGATGGACATTTAGGTTTTTCCATGTTTTGGCTATTGTGAATAGTGCTGCTATGAATACAGCGGTGCATGTATCTTCTTGAATTGCAGTTTTGTTCAGGTATATGCTTAGGAGTGGGATTTCTGGATCATATGGTAATTCCATTTTTAGCTTTCTAAGGAACCTCTATGCTGTTTTCCATTGTGGCTAAACCAACTTACATTCTGAATGTGGGACTTCTTATAGACGGACCAACAGCATCTTACATTCCTGTACCTTTGTTTCCTCTTGTAATAAGTTGTAAGAATAAATGAAGAGTACATCTTTCCACTCATTCTTAACAAACCCACTAGTCCAACATCCCTGGCTTTCCTGGTGGCTCAGATGGTAAAGAATCTGCCTGCAGTGCAGGAGACTCTGGTTCGATCCTTGGATCAGGAAGATCCCCTGGAGAAGGGAATGGCTTCCCACTCCAGTATTCTTGCCTGGAGAATTCCATGGTCAGAGGAACCTGGCAGGCTACAGTCCATGAGATTGCAAAGAGTCAGACGCAACTGAGCTCACAAATTAGAAAAGGGGTAGTTGTCTCCATGTGTATTACTGTGTTGAGTGCCAAACTTCTTACCCAGGACCTAAATTTCCCTATGAGCTAGCCATGATAACCATGACTCACTTTCCCTTACCAGAAGGCTATCATTTGCATGCTTTCTTGAGGTAGAAGCCTTGGAGAGTATGCTCTATTCCATATTTGCTTTTCCTGCCCTCTCTCCTTTCCTATTGTAGCTTCAGTCCCTCCCCTACAACCCAAGAGTGCAAACCTGATGAGCCACTGGAACTTCCTTCCCTCCACAACCAATTCAGCCTGCTAGGCACCAGACCAAGAGCAAGGGGAGAATGCCTGAGGTCTGCAGGAGATGCTGGCACTCCCAGGGTAAGCTCTGGAGTCAGAGGATCCCGGGAGACCTGCTAGAGTGACTCTCCGGATGGCCTGGGCATCAGCTGCCCCAGGAAGTTTCTCCTCAATCTGCAGCACCACCTTTGGAGGAGAAGCTGCACTCACTCTTTGGAGAGAGTGTTGGATGAGATCTTGGTTGGGAATTGGTGCCACTAGCTTTCTGGGTGGGTGGGGACTTGTATACGGCATCCCTCCTGTGTGCTTCTGGCTGGGAGTAGAACTACCTATTATTTCTAAACTCTCATTATTTTTAAAAGCTCCTGTCCTCATGATCAAGCTTGTCTAAATTTGAGAATCGATCCCAGGCTATCTCTTGAACTGAACGGAATGATATTCTTCTCAAAGAGCTTTGGGCAGGAAAGCAGCCTGGGCAGAAGAAAAACTATATCAAATTCTTAAGTGAGAAAATAAGAACTGAAATGCAGGAATAGAGATGCAGACATAGAGAGCAGACATGTGGGCATGTGGTGGGGGGAAGGGGAGGGTGAGATGAATTGGAAGAGTGGAGTGACATGTGTAAAATAGACAGCCAGTGGGAAGCTGCTGTATCTAGCACGGGGAACTCAGCTTGGTGCTTTGTGATGACCTAGAGGAGTGGGCTTGGGGAGGTAGGATAGGAGGGAGGTTCAAGAGGCAGAGGATACACGTATACACAAAGCTGATTCATGTTGTTGTACAACAGGAACTAACACAACATTGTAAAGCAGTTATCTTCCAATTAAAAAAAAAAAGGAACAGAATAAATTAATTTAAAATGGTATACCAGAACTTAATGTTCTACTCATTGTACAGAGCCAGCTGGGACAGGAACCTGTTCTGTAGATAGCAATGGTCAGCTCACCATTGCAAAATAGGCCAATCAGCGTCCCCTGCAGAGACCATATGCCCAGATGGTTCAAGGAAACACCAAGGAAGACTTACTTTCAGCAGTATGGTCTGGTTTGGCAGCTTCACTGGATGCCTCTGAGCTAAAAGTTACTTGTTCTTATTCTTATCTTTTTCTTTTACCTTGTAGCCAGTCTTCTTGTTGTTCTCAATGTTAGACAATCTCTGCCCCACCCCTACCCCAACCCGGAGCTATCCTCTGCCTTTCTGCCCTGCTCTGCCCTCAGAGGCTGGGCCCTAAAGACAGCATTTAGAGTGGGTGTGTGGCTGTGTTTAGCCACACTGAGGACACTGGTAGGAGATCAAAAGATCAGGAATATTCTTGCCCTACCACCTCCCTGCTTCAGCCTACTTCTGGGGACCTGACTGCACCCATATCCTCCCAGGGCTCTTGCCAAGAAGCCTTATTTCCCCATCCACTTCCTACAGGGCTCCAAGGACACCATTCCCCATGCCTTGTCCTCAGCCCTGGGGATGGAAGCAGCTGCCCCACAGATGCTCCTCTGTGGGAGCTCAGCATTACTTGTCCTTCCCTTTAAGGAAGGGAATTCCATCCTCACCTTCTGAAGCAGCACCTTCAATAGCGTCTCTGCACTGAGTTCTGTTTCCTGCTTGGACCCTGCCTGCTCCAGGCATACTCAGCTCCTGGCTGTGTCTCAAATACTCTCAGCAGGATCCTGTCTCAGGGCCCTTCCATCTCCTTTTGCATTTCCCTGGAATGTTCATCTCCCAGATTTCTGCTCAGCTCACCTCCTTGCCTCCTTCAGGTCTCTTTTCAAATGTTACCCAATCAGAGATGCACTTCTTCACCACCCCTGTAAAATGGCAACCTCTTCTCATCCCCTTGCACTTGTCACTCTTCGCTTCACTTTCCCTACTCTGATTGTCTTCATAATCCATTTTATCATTTGACATACCATATAGTTATTGATGGGGCTTCCCAGGTGGTGCTAGTGGTAAAGAATCCACCTGCCAATGCAGGAAATGTAAGAGATGCCACAGGTTCGATCTCTGGGTTGGGAAGATGCCCTGGAGGAGGACACAGCAACCCACTCCAGGATTCTTTCTTGGAGAATCCCATGGACAGAGGAGTCTGGTGGGCTACAGTCCCTAGGGTCGAAAAGAGTCAGACATGACTGAAACGACTTAGTGCGCATGCACACATAGTTATTGATTTGGGTTCTTTTTGTCTCTTTTCCCAAGCCAGAATGGAACCTCTTTTACAGTTCATTGCTAAACTTAAACAGTTCCAGGAAGGTGATAGGTATTCCATAAACATTTCTTGAATGAATAAATGCATTGTGTAGGTATTGCTTAACTCTTTCCTTCATAACTTCAGGCTTTGAACTCTGTGTGTGCAGATTTTTTCCAGAACTCCCTCTACACCAACTTAGGAAATAATTACTGAATATTTCACAAGTGCTTGGATCTGTACTCAGAGATTCTGGATGCAGCATTAAGAGAAATCAAGGCACAAGAGGAAAATAACTCCCAAATTCCAACAGCTATCACGATTTGGGATATAAAGATAAACCTCCAAAACTTGGAGGAAGGTACAGGAGCGGCCTATACAGCCAAAGAATGAATGGATGCCTTCAAGAGACAGATCAAGGATGGGTGGGACTGGGCCAGAAAGAAGGAAGCAAGGGTAAGTGTTTAAGGGAATAAGCCATGTGGTATGACCAAAGATTTTTGTCCCTGCAGAAGAAAGGACATTTCTTTTCACATTGAGCATCCTTTTTTAAGAGAAATTCCAACCTCTCTCATGTTGCTTAGGCAACATCTTACCTCAAGCTCTTCATCTTCTGAATAAGGAGCCTTGGGAACTTGTACCTCCTCCTTCACAAGAGTCTAGGAAACTTCTAAGAGGAGAAAGTGATCATCTCAAAATGAAGCCCTATTGATCCTGAGGGAAATGTAATATTCCATTTCCTTCATTCATTCTGACCATTTTCTAGCAAACACTAAGAAGTAACTCAGAGGTTGTAAGACCCGGAATCTTGGGCTCACCATGACCTGACCACACACACACCATATAACCCTACAGACTCCCTGCACTTTCCCACCTAGAGCCATGCTGGACCCCTGACCATCCTTAGTCTTTACTAATTTTAGCCATTCTATAGGAGTGCAGGGATATCTCATCATGGTTTTGCATTTCTCTAACAACTAATGGTGGTGGTTGGTGGTTTAGTCACTAAGTCGTGTCCGACTCTTGTGACCCCATGGACTATAGCCCACCAAGTTCCTCTGTCCATGGGATTCTCCAGGCAAGATCACTGGAGTGGGTTGCCATTTCAGCATATTTTCACATGCCTATTTTTCATCTGTGTATCTTTTTTGGTGAATTGTCCAAGTTAATTGCCCATTTTTAATTTCATTATTATTAAGTTTTGAGATCTTTATATTCTGTATAGAAGTCCTTTATCAGAGAAGTGATTTGCAAATATTTTCTCCAAGTCTGTAGCTTAAATTTTTATTTTCTTAATAGTGTCTTTCAAAGAGACAAGGTTTTACATTTTGATGAAGTATAACTTATCAGTTTGTTCTTTTATGGACCATGCTTTTCTATCATATCTAAGAAACCATCACCAAACCCAAAGTCACAAAGGTTTTCCTTTTCCTCCTGTGTTTTGGAAATTTTTCTGTTATCTAGTTAATTCCATTGTGATCAGAGGACATATTTTGTACGATTTTAGTTCTTTTAAATCTGTTAAGTTTTGTTTTATGATCCAGGATATGGTCTATCTTGATGAATGTTCCATGTGTTCTTGAAAAAAATGTGTAGTCTGCTGTTACTAGATGGAGTGTGTGTAAATGGCAATTATGTCCAGTTGGTTGATGGTGTTGTTCAGTTCTTCTATATATCTGCTGATTTTCTGTCTACTAGCTCCATCAATTATGGAGAGAGGACTTGTGAAGTCTCCAGCTATATATGTAGAGCTGTCTATTTCTCTTTTCAGGTCTGTCAGTTTGTTGCTTCAAATATTTTGGAGCTCTGTTGTTAGACGCAAAACATTTAGCACTGGTATGACTTCTTTATGAATTTATTATTTTTTTTCATTATGTGATCACGAATATAATGTGCCTCTTTATCCCCAGCAATTAATTTTTCTATGAGACCTACTTTGTCTCAAATAGCTGCCCCATGAGGGTTTTGTTTTTTTAGAATTTCTTAATTTTATTTATTTTTTAAATTAAAATGTATTTTAGTTGGAGGATAATTGCTTTACAATATTATGTTGGTTTCTGCCATATATCAGCATGAATCAGCCATAGGTATACATATTGTCCAGGCTTTGCATGCAATGGGAGACACAGACTAGAGTGTACTTACTCCATCTTACCCAAAACAAGAACATTCTTATGTAATGTTTTTAAATGGGAAAAAAATTATGTTTTAATTTTTCCCATATTTTTCTAACTAGAAATAGTAAGACAAAGCAGCCAAAACATTTGCCTAACCTGGATTTGTCCTTCAGAAGAATGGGGTCATTTTTCTGTATATCTCTATGTGGCATGACTCAAGATCACTTGATAAGGACTCTAAAATTCTAAGGAAAATTTCATGGAACTAACAAGGAATGCAGCCACTTCTGGGCTGTCTGAGTTGTTTATTGGTTGATTAAAACATGACAGTTATTCACCTGGGTTCCTATCTTCAAGAGTCAAGTACACCCTGCCCTCGGAACAGCAAAACCAACCTTAACTGGATGTGAAAGATGCCACTGCACCTGAGTGGTTAGACAGGACTGACGTCCCCTCTGCCAGAAGAGAATTGTAACAATGGTTGAGTACTTCTGTATACAAGCACTTTACCAGATACTGTTCACCTCACCACAACCAGAAGGTTGGTATTACTTGCACCATTTAGAGTTGAGAAATCTGAGTAAGTTTAAGGCACTTCCCAAGTTCCCAGAGCTACTAAGTAGTGAGACCCAATTAGAGTCTGGCTCCAGAGTCTTTACTCCTCTCACACATTATGCTGCCCCTTGGGGGAAGTATTTACATCTGATTACTCTTTGTGCAGCTAAGATTTTACACCCAGTAGATGCCATAAATGGATTCATTACTTTAATAATGAACACTAGCCTATATCTTGTTGGGATTTTTTTCTCCTTTTCTTCCTGTCATTTTCCTTGCTCCCCACTGTGTCCTCCAAAGGGACCCTGAACTTCTCAGAAATCTGACATCCAACATCTGGTGAGTTAGAATCATTGGAATGATTGGCTAGATTTTTCAGTTTCCGTCCAGATGCTAAGCATGGTGGAGACACTACAAACCCTGTCTAGTCCTTCCTCTGTGCCGTCCCAACCCAGCCAGTGCTGGGATCTGCATACAACCAGCATCTCATAAATGCTGCCAGCTGGCCCAGGACTTGGCCTGTCCATGCTTCCTGCTTCTCTGCTCCTGGGCACCTGCTCTTTTATCTCACTTTCCCCACACCTCTGGAGACCCTACAGTCAACTCTCTAAGTTTCTATAAAAGGGATTCTTGTATCTGATGAGACACTGGATATTGTGACCTTTGAGGCTGTTCCAAATGCTAATATTTTGTGCCCCTGTGATTTTAGGAAAGTAGCATCAGCTGATGGCCAGCTGTTGGGAAGAGCAAAGAGACATGTGACAAAGCTTCTGCTTTGTGAATGAGGAAACGTCAAACAATGTGCCTTCTTTGACCTATAAGCCACTGACCATACTAAGAAGTAGCTCTCAAACTTTAAAGTGATAAGAATTATGTGTGTGCTTGAATGCTGTTTCCCTGGCCTAGCTAACAGATGCTGAATCAATAGGTGTGCTAGGGGACAGGATTCTGCAGGTTGTTTTATTTTTTTTCCTGGTGCAATTTATTTATTTATTTTTAATTGGAGGACAATTGTTTTACAGCACTGTGCTGGTTTCTGCCATACATCAACATGACTCAGCCATAGGTATACATATGTCACCTCCCTCTGGAACCTGCCTCCCACCTCTTACCCCATCCCACTCCTGTAGGTAGTCACAGAGCACCGGGTTTGAGCTCCCTGTGTCATAGAGCAAATTCCCACCGCCTATCTATTTTATACATAGTAATGTATATGTCTCAGTCCTGCTCTCTCTATTCATCCCATCAGGATTCTGCAGTTTTAACAAGTGCCCATAGGTAATTCTGATACAGGTGGATCACAGCACACCTTAAGAAATCTTGACTTAAAGGAAAAGTGTTAGTAGGTTCACCTTGTTTTACACAACACTTAGATCAGCAGACACAGTTTCGATCCCTGGTGTGGGAAGATCCCCTGGAGGAGGAAATGGCAACCAGCTCCAATTCTTGCCAGGAAAATCCCATGGACAGAGGAGCCTGGAGGACTCTTGTCCATGGAGTTGCAAAGAGTCAAACACGACTGAGCACAGTACCACCGATAGCTCAACAAGCTCTCAGCATAATTGGGCTGAGGGTGGTTCATTCCAAACATAAGTGTTTTTGCCTAAATTAAGAAACAGAATATCAATAATAGTAATAATAGCAATAGCTACATCTTGCCTGAGGATTAACAATGCTAGCACACATTATCCGTTTAATTCTCAAACCTCGTCTAAACAGATGCTACTGTCCACATTTTAAAGAAGACAAAATGGAAACTTACGGGCAAATTTACACCACAGTTGGTACTTGGCTAAGCCTAGACTTGAGCATAGGCTCATGTGAATCCAAAGACGGTACTCACTCCATACTTCCTCTCCTCCCAGTAATGACTTTGGGGAAAAAGAAGACTCATTATTACATATAAGCTCTGCTTGGTATTAACCTACCTCCCTTAAAAATAGGAAGAAATATGTTTGCTCATAAAGAAAACCCCCTGACAATGAGCCCAGGGGAAGTCATGGAGTCTTCCATTAAATGTCTTTAAAGCATAAAGAACTCAATTAAGCTTCATCCTTCCTGAAGGCAGAGAACCAGAAAAGATGACCCCTCCAAGTCTTTTCAGGGGGCCAAGAATTCCATTAAATGCTGCCCTCTACTAAATATCTGTCTCCGAGCTCAGGGACTTGCTGCAGTCAGCTTTGCAGCCTGTGGGTGCAAACATCTGGAAGGCAGCTGCTTGATTTTGTAGGTGCCAGAGGACACACAGCTGAGCTGCGCAGCTGAGGGGACAGGGGAGGAAATGTCTTACATTGATGTAGCACCTTCTGATGCTCCCCAAGCCCCCTTCAACGGGGAAGTGATGGGGGGGGGGGGGCAGGAGGTGACTGGAGGGCCACCAGCTGTGGACCAGCTGCACAGGGGAGCATTTAAGACCGGGACAGGAAGTGAAACGCAGAAGGGCCGTCAGTCTCAGGGAGAGGTCGGAGGGAAGTGGAGGGGAACGGGGCTAAATCTTCCTGCCTGAGGCTGCTCTGCGGAGGGCCTGGTTAAACTCAGACACCGAAGACTCTCTCGCTTCCAGATCTCCTAGGGGAGGTATAAGGAGGAAGGGGAAAGAGCATTTTTCTTTCATTAAAAACCAAGGGTCATATAGACCATATCAGCGTGCGCCGCCATTTCATATTCTGACCTGAAAATGGCTATGGGTTCAAAGAGCCCACCAACTCTCACATGGGCAAGAAGTAGCCTCAGTTTTCTTTTTTTTAAATCTATTTTTATCGTATTCCAAGCCTCTAACCTCCCAGGTGGGGGGAAAAAATCAGTTTCCATTCTCATGAGTTTTCTCCCCAGAATTGCGCCAACTTTGAAGAGGCCCATATGATTGTAGATAATCGATTCAGCTGATACCTGCTGGGATGTCCCTTGTGCCAGCCTAGATAGTCCCTATAGAACCAAAGCCCACTGTGCCCCGACTCCAGTCTGCCTAGGTCCCCACACCACCATTCCCTCCAAGACAGCCTCTTCTCAGAACACCCTCCCTTCCAGCTTACCTGTGGATGTCTACACTCTGCCTGCCATAAGACTTTTGCCTCCCTCCTTTTCCCCTCCCACTTCCAATGAGAAAATCTCCTGGTGGCTTTATTCATTTACAAAAGATAGAGACTTTGATTTCAATGTGACTTCTATGATCCATTCTGCAAGGAAAGGAATTAATAAAACAAAGCTTAGCATAAACTTTTTATGTGCTAAGCACTGTTTTAAGCACATCATATATGTTCACTCATTTAATTCTCACAAAATAACATGAAGTGAGTCCTAGGGTCATCCCACTTTACAGACAAGGAAAGTGAGGCACAAAGAGGCTAACTTTTTTAAAATTAATTTTTATTGGCATATAGTTGCTTTACAATGTTGTGGTTGTTTCTACTGTACAGAAAAATAAATCATATTTATTTTATACATATAATATACAGACATATAACTTTTTATTTAAAGGCACACAGGTGGGCAGTGGTAGAATTGGGGTTTGAAACCTAGTCTGTCTCTATAGTCTGTGATCCATGTTATAAACTCTACTTCACAAAATTTACCTCTTTGAAACTAGAACAGGTAGAAATACAGATTAAAACACATACAAATTAACATTTAAAAATTATTTTCCCTCACTAGGAGGTAGGTGAATAAGTTTCCTAGACATGGCTTAGATACTCACCCAGTACCTCTGAGATACTAAATAAGCTTGCATGCATGCATGTTAAGTCCAGCTATGTGACTCTATGGATTGTAGCCCACCAGGCTCCTGTCCATGGGATTCTCAGGGCAAGAATACTGGAGTGGATTGCCATGCCCTCCTCCAGGGGTCTTTCTGACCCAGGGATCGAACCTGAATCTCCTGCACTGCAGGCAGATTCCTTACCAGCTGAGCCATCAAGGAAGCCCTTATAAGCGTTCAGTTCAGCTCAGTTCAGTCGCTCAGTCATATCCAACTCTTTGTGACCCCATGAATCGCAGCACGCCAGGCCTCCCTGTCCATCACAAACCCCTGGACTCTACTCAAACTCATGCCCATCGAATCGGTGATGCCATCCAGCCATCTCATCTTCTGTCGTCCCCTTCTCCTCCTGCCCCCAATCCCTCCCAGCATCAGGGTCTTTTCCAATGAGTCAACTCTTTGCATGAGGTGGCCAAAGTATTGGAGTTTCAGCTTCAGCATCAGTCCTTCCAATGAACACCCAGGACTGATCTCCTTCAGGATGAACTGGTTGGATCTCCTTGCAGTCCAAGGGACTCTCAAGAGTCTTCTCCAACACCACAGTTCAAAAGCATCGATTTTTTGGCGCTCAGCTTTCTTCACAGTCCAACTCTCACATCCATACATGACCACTGGAAAAACCATAGCCTTGACCAGACGGATCTTTGTTGGCAAAGTAATGTCTCTGGTTTTTAATATGCTATCTAGGTTGGTCATAACTTTCCTTCCAAGGAGTAAGCATCTTTTAATATCATGGCTGCAGTCACCATCTGCAGTGATTTTGGAGCCCAAAAATATAAAGTCTGACACTGTTTCCACTGTCTCCCCATCTATTTCCCATGAGGTGATGGGACCAGATGCCATGATCTTAGTTTTCTGACTGTTAACCTTTAAGCCAACTTTTCCACTCTCCTCTTTCACTTTCATCAAGAGGCTTTTTAGTTCCTCTTCACTTTCTGCCATAAGGGTGGTGTCATCTGCATATCTGAGGTTATTGATATCTCTCCCAGCAATCTTGATTCCAGCTTGTGCTTCTTCCAGACCAGCGTTTCTCATGATGTACTCTGCATAGAAGTTAAATAAGCAGGGTGACAATATACAGCTTTGATGTACTCCTTTTCCTATTTGGAACCAGTCTATTGTTCCATGTCCAGTTCTAACTGTTGCTTCCTGACCTGCATAAAGGTTTCTCAAGAGGCAGGTCAGGTGGTCTGCTATTCCCATCTCTTTCAGAATTTTCCACAGTTTATTGTGATCCACACAGTCGAAGGCTTTGGCATAGTCAATAAAGCAATAGATGTTTTTCTGGAACTCTCTTGCTTTTTTGATGATCCAGCGGATATTGGCAATTTGATCTCTGGTTCCTCTGCCTTTTCTAAAACCAGCTTGAACGTCTGGAAGTTCGCGGTTCACATATTGCTGAAGCCTGGCTTGGAGAATTTTGAGCATTACTTTACTAGTGTGTGAGATGAGTGCAATTGTACGGTAGTTTGAGCATTCTTTGGGATTGCCTTTCTTAGGGATTGGAATGAAAATGGACCTTTTCCAGTCCTGTGGCCACTGCTGAGTTTTCCAAACTTGCTGGCATAGTGAGTGCAGCACTTTCACAGCATCATCTTTCAGGATTTGAAATAGCTAAACTGGAATTCCATCACCTCCACTAGCTTTGCTTTCTAAGGCCCACTTGACTTCATATTCCAGGATGTCTGGCTCTAGATGAGTGATCACACCATTGTGATTATCTGGGTCATGAAGATCTTTTTTGTACAATTCTTCTGTGTATTCTTGCCACCTCTTCTTAATATCCTCTGCTTCTGTTAGGTCCATACCATTTCTGTCCTTTATTGAGCCCATTTTTGCATGAAATATTCCCTTGGTATCACTAATTTTCTTGAAAAGATCTCTAGTCTTTCCCATTCTGTTGTTTTCCTCTATTTCTTTGCATTGATCGCTGAGGAAGGCTTTCTTATCTCTCCTGGCTATTCTCTGTAACTCTGCTTATAAGCATACCTATGCTCAAATGCCACCAGCAAAGAAATGGGCAAGAGAAGAGTTTTTTAAAATAATGGAAAAGCAAATTCTGCCTCAAAAAGATTAACCTGGAATAGACCAAATATTAAACCAGAAGTAACTAATTTACACTGAGGAGAAGGGTAAAAAGTTTCAACAACAGCAAAATGGTGACTGAGTTCAATTTCAAAAAAATAAATAAATAAAGTTAAATTTTTAAAAATCTGAGTTGAGTGATGTTTTTACCTGGTGCATATGTTCTCTATCAGCTAGTAAAGCAGAAGTGTTTTTTTTTGTTTGTTTGTTTTTAGGAACTTCTACAGTTGGGGATAAGGAGAGAGGACCCAAAAATTTCAAATAGAACTATCAGATGGCAACATATTTTCCATCATAAAAAGTAAATCATGTTTCCACATCACCATCCTTGATCTCTCTTCTGTTCTCTGCTCAAAGTTCTTGGTCATTTGAAGGTAACATGGCACAACCCCAGTCCTTATTATTCTCCCAAAACTACCTCTACTCCTATATCCTCCACCTGAGTGTATCCTCCACCTCAGTCTCCCAAGCCTGAGTATATCCTCCACCTCAGTCTCCCAAGCCTGAAACCCAAGAGTCAGACTGTATTTTTCTTTCTCTGTGATCACTCAGTGGTGCCCACTCTTTGTGACCTCATGGACTGTAGCCCACCAGGCTCCTCTGACCATGGAGATTCTCCAAGAAAGAATACTGGAGTGGGTTGACATGCCCTCCTCCAGGGGATCTTCCCAACCCAGGGATGAAACCCAGGTCTCCTGCATTGCAGGTGGATTCTTTACCATCTGAGCCATGAGGAAAGCCCCTCAGCCTCTAGTACCAATCATTTTTGGAAAACTACTGACCCTTCTTCCCAGATCTCTTTCAATTTCATTTCTTCTCCATCCCTACTTCTACTGTAGTGAGTTCAGGTCCCCATTACTGTTACCTAGGTGTTTCTCCACCAACTAAGGCTAGTCTCCTAGCCTCCTTTCTCTTCTTCCTCTAATCCCAACTCTTTTTTACTGCTACCATCATCTTATGACTATGCCCTCTCTCCCATGGTTTCCAAAAACCTATAGTAGAAGCTCAGGTGTCCTCACTGGCTTTCAAGGTTGGCATTATTTGGTCCCAAGCCCATCTTACTAATTTCACTTCCTTCTCCTGAACACCACAGACCCTCTGTTGCAACGCACCAGACAGCCACAATTCATGCAAAATATCCCTTTTTTTTTTTTTCCTGTTCTGTTGTGGGTTTTTGCATGTGTCGTTTCCTCCCCTGGGTTCACTTGTCCCTTTCCTCTGCCCAAAGCACTTCTACATGGCTTTCAAGAATCATGGAAACATGTATACTAACACATGTAAAATAAATAGCCATTGGGAATTGGCTGTATGACTCAGGCAACTCAAACCAGGAACCTAGAGGGATGGGATGATGTGGGAGGTGGAAGGTGGAAGGGAGCCTTAAGAGAGAGGGGTATATGTACACCTATGGCTGACCCATGTTGATATACGGCAGAAACCAACACAATATTGCAATTATCCTTCAATTAAAAATAAATAAATTTTTTAAAAAGAATCAATTGCCATGTCACCTCTGTGATGACACCTCCCCCACTTGCCTAAGCAACTTTAGCATCTTGTATAGAATCCCAAAAGTTGCATTTAAACACAAAGAAATAAATACAATCAAGTTGGATGTACTCTGACCCCAGGCTATGAGTTCCTGTACATCCCTAGTAATATAAATTTGCCTAGCACACAGAGGAAATTCCGACTTTCTTCAGTGAATAGTGGGTATAATAGTACAAAGCATTTTTATTAAATACAGTCTCATTTTATCACGTTAGAAGTCATCATAGAGTATGCTCAGGAGGGCAGAACATCTAGCACTGAATCTTAGCTCTACTTGCCTGCTTTCTTACCTTGAGCAAATTACTTAAACTCTCTCTGCCTCAGCTTCCTCATCTGCAAAATGGGATAATATTAGCACAGACTTAAAATAATGTCCAGCAAATAGGACTCGATAAACTATGATTACTATTCTCAGTAATATGATTACTTTTTTACTTTATAAAGATTATTTACAAGATATCATTACTAAGACCTCTCTCATATGTAGCCCTTTGCTTTAAATGGTTTGGAATCTAAAATTGAGGAAATCAAGCACACAGCTTTCTCATTTATAATATACTCCATTTGTCAGTGTTTTAAAACAAAGGTAAAAAGCACTTCTTCATAAGACCTTTCTTGCTAGTTTCTCTCTGTGACTTGCCTGTCAGTTCCAGGAGACAGATACCATGCTTATACCCTGCCTGTTTACTCAGTTTCCTTTCCACTCTATGGGTTTCTCATAGCAAGACTTCTCCATGGACCTAAGAACCTCCTGGGGAACATGTTAAACAACAGAGCCCCAAGGTACACTCAGATTCTGACTCAGTAGATGTGGAATAGAGCCCCAGCATCTATTTTTATAGCTCCAAAACTGATTGTGTTATAAATAGCACGTGCTCTTCCTCCTGGGAAATACTGCCTTGCTAACTCCTATCCAAAACCAAGCAGGGTTTCAGAATCTTCCAGAACAAAAGGAGGAGGTGGGAGCAGTCCCAACAGCTGGAAGGCACGTATTGCAGCATCTCTTTATCAGCAGTGTTGCTAAGCCTTCTGTCAGCACTCCGTAAATAATCTCCAAGATAATAATAGCTGGAATAAGTGGACTGAAATTAAGCACAGGAGAAGCAGAGCCACAGCTGGAACGTGAGGTGGTATAATGACCTGGGGGAGGGAAGTCCTGACTCTCCTTTAGGAGAGCACTACAGAGGCCTCAACCCCCCACCAACCGCAAGACTGAGAGCAAACAGTCCTCTTGATGGTGATAGGGATGCAGCAGGCGCCATATTGCACCACCCCCATGTAATGATACTCATGACTCCTTGGGTGACCTCACTGGACTCGGACAGGACTGGTTCTCCGAGGACTACTTCATACCCACTCCCTCATTCAGGCATCGAAGACCACTGACAACCCAGAAGTCGCTCACTTCTCTCCAACAGCCCTTGGCTCCCCTTACTCCCATTCAGTCAGCTACTATTTAAGTTTCCAATATGTGGAAGGTACTAGGCTAGAAAGAGAAAGACCATAGAAAGAGACAAAGCTGTATCTTCTGTACACTTAAAATCTCTTTGCGGAGTATGAAGACATGATTCCTGAATTCAAGCAAGGGAGAAGCAACAGTGTCTATCCTGGCTTCTTCTCGTCTAGTTCCCCTAGATCCAATCTCCACCTGTACCCTTTTCTGTGCTCTAGAGGATGATGTCTCAAGGTTGCAAGAAGCCCAGTCCCTCTGGCTTCCTTGAGTTCAACTATTGGGAGTTGACAGTAGGAGATTGGAGGGCAGGCAGTGCGAGCCTAGATATTTGTCCCCCAGGTCTCCCTTCCTGTCCAGGGGGTTGGCAGTGGCTGCATTTTCCTCCCTAGAGACAGAGCTGCTGTTTGGAGGCCTTCTGTCACAGCCACCATCTCACCAGGCCCCAGCAATTACACTCTCTTCCAGTACAGACAGACCTCATTGCTTTATGCTTCACTTTCTTGCTCTTTGCACATAATCACAGTTTTTACAAATTGAAGGTTTGTGGCAACCCTGCATCGAGCAAGTCTAGGAAGGCCATTTTTGCAACAGCATTTTCTTAATTTACATGCCAAATTTTGATAATTTTATCAATATTTCAAACTATCTTTGTCATTATTATATTTGTTATGGTGGTCAGCAATCTCTGATGTAACTATTGTTAATGTTTTCTAACTGTAATTACTGACTGCCCCCCTCTAAAACAGAAAACTTAACTGATAAATGCTGTGTGTCCCGATTGCTCCACCAACTAACATTCTCCCATCTTCCTCCCTCTCTATTCCGTGAGACTGAACAATATTGAAATTAGGCCAATTAATAACCCTACCATGGCCTTTAAGTGTTTAAGTGAAAGAAAAGTCATACATGTGGCAGCGGCAGAAGCATGCATGCTCAGTCATGTCCACCGACTCTTTTCAGCCGCATGGACTGTTGCCCACCAGGCTTCTCTGTTCATAGAATTTTCCTGACAAAAATAATGGAGTGGGTTGCCATTTCGTACTCTAGGAGATCTTCCCAAACCAGGGATCAAACCCATGTCTCTTGTGTCTCTTACATTGGCAAGCGGTTAGTTTACCACCACACCACCTGGGAAGCCATTAGAATTATACATCTCTCACTTTAAATCAAAAGCTAGAAATTATTAAGCTTAGTGAGGAAAGTATGTCAAAAGCCAAGATAGACCAAAAGTGAGGCCCCTTGCACCAAACAATTAGCCAAGTTGTGAAGACAAAGGAAAAATTCCTGAAGGAAATTAAAACTGCTTCTCCAGTGAACACATGAATAACAAGAAAGTGAAATACCCTTATCGATGATATGGAGAAAATTTTGGTGGTGTGTATAGAAAACAAACCAGCCACAACATTCCCTTAAGCCAAAGCCTAATCCGGAGCAAGTTTCTAACTCTCTTCAATTCTACGAAAGCTGAGAGGTGAGGAAGCTGCTAAAGAATAGCTTGAAGATAGTAGAGTTTGGCTCATGAGGTTTAAGGAAAGAAGCTATCTCTATAACATAAAAGCACAAGCTGAAGCAGCAAGAGGGGATACAGAAGCTGCAGCAAGTTTTCCAGAAGATAAGTAATGAAAGTGGCCACACTAAACCACAGATTTCAGTGTAGATGAAACAGCCTTATATTACTGGAAGATGCCACCTAGGACTTTCACAGCTAGAGAGGAGAAGTCAGTGCCTGGTTTCAAAGCTTCAAAGGACAGAATGACTCTCTTGTTAAAGGCTAATGTGCTGGCGATTTTAATTTGAATCCAGTGCAAATTTACCGTACTTAGGGCCCTTAAGAATTATGTTAAATCTACTCTATCTGTACTCTATCAATGGGACAACAAAGCCTGGATAATAGCACATCTGTTTACAACATGGTTTACAAAATATTTTAAGCCCACTGTTGAAAGCTACAGCTTGGAAAAAAAATTCCTTTCAAAATACTGCAGTTCATTAACAGTGCACTTGGTCACCCAAGAGCTTTGATGGACATGTACCACTCTTCATGCCTGCTAACACAATATCCCTTATGTAGCCCATGGATCAAGGAGCAATCTTGACTTTCAAGTCTTAGCCTTTAGGAAATATATTTCAAGGAATTCCCTGGCTCTACAGTGGTTAAGACTTGGTGGTTTCACTATCAGGGCCTGGGTTTGACCCCTGGTCAGGGAACTAAGAGCCTGTGAGCCACATGGCACTGTAAAAAAAAAAATGAAATATTAATACATTAAGCTGTAGCTGCCATAGATAGTGATTCCTCTGGTGGAGCTGAGCAAAGTAAATTGAAAGGAAAGGATTCACCACTAAAGGCCATTAAGAACTCTCATGACTCATGAAGTGAAGTAAAGTGAATGTCACTCAGTTGGGTCCAACTCTTTGCAACCCCATGGACTATGCAGTCCATGGAATTCTCTAGGCCAGAATACTGGAGTGGGCAGCCTTTACCTTCTCCAAGGGATCTTCCCAAACCAGGGATCAAACCCAGGTCTCCCACATTGCAGGTGGGTTCTTTACCAACTGAGCCACAAGGGAAGCCCTCATGATTCATGGGAAGGGGTCAAAATATCGATATTAACAGGAATTTGGAATAAGTTGATTTCAACCCTCACTAATGACCTTTAGGGATTCAAGACTGCAGTGGAGGAAGTAACTTAGTTAATAAAGCAGTGGTAGGGTTTGTGAGGGCTTCCTTGGTGGATCAGATGGTAAAGAATCTGCCTGCCATATGGGAAGACCTGGGTTTGATCCCTGGGTTGGGAAGATTCCCTGGAGGAGGGCATGGAAACCACTTGTGTTCTTGCCTGGAGAATCCCATGGACAGAGGAGCCTGGAGGGCTATAGTCCATGGAGTCACAAAGAGTCAGACACAACTGAGCAACTAAGCGTAGCATAGCATCGCATAGGCTTTGTGAGGGTTAACTCCAATTATGAAAAAGTTGCTACTGTGCATAAAATGCTATCAAACAGCATTGCATGATACAGAGAAATCATTCATAAAAGGAAGCGTCAATGGATGCGGCAAACTTCACTGTTGTCTTATTTTAAGAAATTGCCACTGCCACTCCAACTTCTAGCAACCACCACCCCGATCAGTCAGCAGCCATCAATATCAAGGCAAGAACTCCCACACCAGCAAGAAACTTCCAGCTCACTGAAGGCTCAAATGATAGCATTTTTTAGCAACAAAGTAATCTTTAATTAAACTTGAACATTGGTTTTCTTACTGTACACTTAATAGACTACAACATAGTGTAATCATAACTTTTATATGCACTAGGAACTCAAAAATTCATGTGACTCTATAGTGATATTGCAGGAAAGTTATGACCAACCTAGATAGCATATTAAAAAGCAGAGACATTACTTTGCCAACAAATGTCCATCTAGTCAAGGCTATGGTTTTTCCAGTAGTCATGTATGGATGTGAGAGTTGGACTGTGAAGAAAGCTGAGCACCGAAAAATTGATGCTTTTGAACTATGGTGCTGGAGAAGACTCTTGAGAGTCCCTTGGACTGCAAGGAGATCCAACCAGTTCATCCTGAAGGAGATCAGTCCTGGGTGTTCATTGGAAGGACTGATGCTGAAGCTGAAACTCCAATACTTTGGCCACCTCATGCAAAGAGTTGACTCACTGGAAAAGACCCTGATGCTGCGAGGGACTGGGGACAGGAGGAGAAGGGGTCAACAGAGGATGAGATGGCTGGATGGCATCACCGACTCGATGGGCATGAGTTTGAGTAGAGTCCGGGGGTTTGTGATGGACAGGGAGGCCTGGCGTGCTGTGATTCATGGGGTCGCAAAGAGTCGGACACAACTGAACGACTGAACTGAGCTGAACTGAACTGATAGTGGTATTTGCCTTATCTTTCAGTCTGAAACTGAACCCACAATGTCTCCAAGGTATGCCTTACCTTGTGGATCAGCCATTTCTTACACTGTAGCACCAGTGCTTCAGCATCCCTAACTGGTTTCGCTTAACCTATCTACAGCAATGTCAATAGACTTGTCATTAAACTCACTTGGGCTCCTCTTCTTGAATATATCATCTGTAGCAGATATTGCTGGCTCTCTGCTCACATATACTAGGCACACACTATTCCCACTGGTGTTTTCTTGCATCAAAATCTATATGCTCTCTCTGCCACAAGACTATGCTTGGCCTGCACAATGGTTCATACCCACCCAAGAACAGTCTTCAACAAATGATAAATAACTGTTGGTTGATAAGTAAATGGCCCAGCTTCCTAGACCTTCAAGACAACTCTAAAATGTGTTCTACACCATGCCCCAGACGTTCCCAGTAGGGTTGAGCTCCACTTCCCATAATGACAATCTGCTCATCAACACACTCAATACTGGCTTCCTCCCCTTCCCTATCTCACTTTCCCCAGATGATCTCACCTGGGATCACCTTCCCCCTCACAAAAAAAAAGTAAATAAATAAAACTACTTTCACTCAAAACCTGGCTTCTGAATCAGTTTCTAGAAGGGCCTAACCTAACATACCATATTTTTCTTTCTGGGAGTATGACTGATACAAGATCAAATTTTATTAAGTAAACTAATACAGGATAGGATTGTGTTGATCACTCTACATATGTTTTCTTAACTAATCTTCATGAAGATACTGTTTGGAAGATACTTTTGGTAACTATATCTTGTAAGTAATAAAACTGAATCTCCAAGAGGTTAAGTTGCCCAAAGTTACTCAACTAGCAATTAGGTGGCAGAGGTGGGATAGGAGGCAAGCATTAGCAATTAAGTGCAGGAAGAGACACCTGACATCCCTTTTCCATCAGAGTTTAATCCAACAGAAGGGTTGAATGCAAAATCAAATGAGGTCTAGGAACCATGGTGGTCATAGAAGCTTATAGGAAGGGATGTACAATCCCAATAGTCCTTAGTAAAACTTTTAGATCCTGACTTACTGCCATCATGCTACCTCACTCAGATAATGATGGTCCTTCCCATAAAATCCTTGGCACAACTCATTTGGCCACTATGTACATAACCTTCTTTCTCCACAAGTAGGTGCTAAACTTGCAAGTCTCTGAAAATATCCCTGTAGGGGACAGAACAAATGGGATGAGAGAAGGGCGGGCAGAAGACCCACTTCACTCAGGTCCTCTTAACTCCCTCTGCTTCTCTCTTCTTTTGCTGCCGTTGCTGCTTTGTCAGACTTCTAAGACCACAAATTGGACTCCCATGTGGAAGCTGCTGGAAACATTGCCGGGGACAGGGATTTTGGCAGGCTTTGCCCTCCAGTAACTACAGACGTGTCTCCATGGAGCACAGCTGTGTGAGAACAGGAAAGGAACGCTTCCTCCTTCTCTCTTCCATTCAGCCACCATATAAATTAACAGAAGAAGCAGCAGTCTGGAAACTGACAAGCCAGATTAGGAAGGGAATGGTGGACACATGATCTCAAAGGACCAAAGGTTCTGAAGGCTGAGAGGCTCTGGAGGTCATCTTGTGCAAACCCTGCCTCCGTGCGGCGTCTAAAGTCACTGCTGGTAAACAGTTTCCCTTTTCATTAAGGAGACACTACAGCCCTAGCAAATGCCTTTCTGAGTCTGATGGTGAGGCACTCCACACATGTATCTAACCTAGATTTTCGCCACAGAACTCAGAAAGATTAAGGCATCTGTGAAATTCTGTGGGTGAGGGAGGCATCCCTAAGTCCACTGCAAAGAGGCAAGGAAACAACTGTGGATCCATACAGTGACTTCAGGAAGATAACTACTCTTTTGCCAAAGGCAGAGTTGAGACTTTCCTTAGATATTCTCTGATGGCCATCCAGTGAACCTTCCATTTTTCAACTTGTACCCAGCAGGGAGTCTCCCATGCTACCTGGCACCTAATGAATATTCAACAAATAATGGTTTTAATAAATTTGAATTTAAATCTTCTAATCATATGAGTTGTCCCTCTCTGTAAGGAGTAGAAATGAACTTCTAACACAAAGACATTCCCTAAGGACAAGCCTCAGGGAAACTGGTTACCAATGCACCTCCTTGTAAATGCGCAGAAGGGAAGGAAGGTCTCCTTGGTCATTGGAATAAAAACTGGTGCAGTTTTATTCCCTTATTGTCTTCTTTGCACTATGCCAAATAGCAGCACAAAATTTGTAGACTTCTTAGGTGAAGTAAATTCCCCAAGGTCACCCCTTTTTTGGCTGGAGATCTCTACTTCCCCCATGAAGAAACTTGGGTTCAATCAGGCCAGAAGATTGGGCTGTGAAGACAGGGTGTGGGAAACCTTGGTAACTCTTGTAGCAGGGATCACTTTTATTCCTCAAGTTGAGTGCAAAATGTTGCCACATTTCACATTTTATCCCATCCACATCACATTTGGAGGAGCTCCCAAGGTGGTGCTGAGGAAACAGAAGATTCATTCAAAGGTGGGACCCTGCATTCATAACAGGGACACAGGGGTCTTTCCCTGAGACTCCCAAGGCTCAGCTTTGGTGTTCAGACCCTGATGCCCCATGCTGCTCAGTAGAGGAACTCAACTCTCAGTCCCTGCCTTGAAATTGGACACACACAGTTCTCCAGTCCTGCTGGCAGGCTCACCCCACACATGATCCCTGGGCCACTCTTGGCCCCATTGGCCCTCAGATCCATTCCCCACCATTCCCTATCTGACTGGGTCACACAGGTTGACTTATGCAGGCTGTTTCCAGAGTCCTATGATCACTAGCTTCCAGTGAACTTATCTCAATATGAAGCAGTTTGAGATGAGACAAAAGGTAGAAGTGAGACTCCAGGTCTTGCTCCTTCTTTCTCTCTCTGCTTCCTAGGGAAGCATCGCCAACAGTTGCAGCATCTCCTCTATGGCCAATCTGCCTTCTGTGAACTTACCCTCATAGTCTCTGCCTCACAGAGTAGGTGGAAAGACCATGTAAGTTAATGCACATAAAGCACTTTGAACAGTACCTGCCACATAGTAAGTGCTCAGAAAATATCAATCAAGTCACCACTAGAATGAATACTCTAGGAGGAGAGAAATCTCTAATTTGTTTTCCATCAAACTTCCAGTAAGTAGAACAGTCCCTGGAACACACTGGGCACCTGTTAGTATTTGTTGAATTAATAAATGGAATGTTCACTGTGTGGGAGTCACAGTATATCAGTCCAGTTCCCAATGGGAAACAAAGGCACAATCAAACTGGGATTGTTTGAGATGGGTTTAATAAAAACACTACTGATGAAGATGTGGGCTGAATGGAAGCACCATTATTACCCCTAAATTTGAAGGGTCATGGGAAGTTAGCAGTTATCAGACCCCACAGAGAATGTGTGGAAAGGACCATCGGACAGGAGTTGTGGCCTTCAGTCAGAGTTGGCCCCTCATGGACCCTCAGAGAGAAAGTTGGGGCAATAAATACCCAGTTCACTTTCCTTTCACTCTGATCTTCTGGTGGGAGTCCCCCTTAGCCAGGCCAATGGGAAACCAGAGGAAATGAGAACCCACTGTATGGTCCTTAGCCTCCAGAGTAGACAAGGAGAGCTCATGAATCTGGAGGTGCGAAGAGATGTTATTCAGCCCAGCTTTATATGAACTTTGTCACCTAATCTTCACTATAAATTTATAAAGTATAAACTTTCATTATTCCCATTTTAGATGAAGAAACAATGGCTCAGAGAAATTAGGTAATTTGCTTAGGAATGTATAGCTATTGCATGAGTGGGGAAGGGTTCAAGGCCAAGAAGTCTTACTCCAAAGTCTATATCTTTAACTACTACCCCATCTCTGTTTTGCTTTAAGAGATTCCAGAAAGAGGCAGTTAACACCTTGAACCCCCAACAGTGAACCACTACCCTCATTATCCTGTGTGCATGTGTGCTTAGTCATTCAGTTATGTCTGACTCTTTGTGACCCTTTAGACTGTAGCCTGTCAGGTTCCTCTGTCCGTGAGATTTTTTCAGGCAAAAATACTAGAGTGGGTTGCTGTTTTCCTCCCCCAGGGGATCTTTCAAACCCAAAGATTGAACCCATGTTTCCTGTGTCTCCTGCAATGCAGGTGAAGTCTTTATCCACTGAGCCATCAGGGAAGCTCATCATTATCCTATCTGTACCCAAATAGCCACTTTTATAAGTCACATGAGTTCATTTCTTACCTACCAAAAACCAGTATTCAATGACCTCTTGCCAATATGTTTTCTCTCTTAATCATGCTAAGTTTCTTCATACTTCCTCAACCATTCTAGAGGTTAACTTTCATGAAGGAGGAAAATAAGTTCAGCTCCCATAATCAGAGTTCAGTAGGGGAACTTAGAGGCAAGGTCACCTGAGCTTTTCTGCCATCTAATGCTTACACACCTGGAGATGGTCTCTTGATCTCTGTAGCTATGTCTGCAATGAGGGACTCCCCATTCAATCCAGGCAGCTCTGACAATGAAAACATTCTCCCTCAGGACCTTAATGGCATACATTTTTATTTTCACCTCCTGATTCTCTGTCTGCCCTCGGGAACTGTATAAAGCAAATCCCATCTCCTCTTTAGATGGGTCTTCATAGAGCAGTCACATCTCTGATCACCTCTCTAGTTGACTCCACTATTTGATTATTAATGTGTATCTCTCAGAACTGAAACACTGCTTCTGGATTGATTCTTCTTATACCCAGCCTTCTTAAAGATCTGGAAGGTTAGGTCCAAAGAAGCGAAGCAAGACTTCCTGAAAGTCCCATGGACAGACACACAACCCATGTCATCTGCTGAGGCCCACAACTTGGACTGAGGGCAGCCATGGAATCCTCCAGGGTCCCACTTTCTCCTCTGCCCACCTGCAGCTTCTACATTTCATCTGCCTCCTGTTTGCATACACCATTGCGGGGATGGAGTAGGCAGAAGAGAGATTCTGTGGGCCCCCATAAGGGGTGGCCGTTGTGGGAGCCAGGAGAATTCTATTTCCAGCCACCTCATTTGCACAAGCGGGGGATCTGGACAGCCAGCTGGACTTGTCCAGGATGTGAAGCTCTGGAAGATGCCAGATTGTTATCATTGTCAGATACAATTTCCTCCCACTGCCTCTGCCCCTCCGCCAGGCCCGGGGTGTCCATCTGTTTATGGAAACAGCAAGGTCCCGGCTGGGTATTTTTAGACAGAGCCTTTGTTGGGCAAGAGTAACTTCCCACCAGAGCCCTGCTTGTCAGCACCATCCAGCTTCTCTTCTTCGTGTATCTGTTGTAAAATCTCTAATAATATATAAAACCGTAAAGTCAGGGCTGAAGACTCCTTGGAATGTGGTGGGTGCTGACCTTTTTCCCTCACCTCCTCCAGCAAGGGTGGATTTTCCTGTTTTGATTTGCTTCTGTTTTTGTTTGTTTTTGTTGGAGGGTTTTTTTTTCTACTCCTGTCATTATTTTGAAAAGAGAATAATGTACAGCTCCTCCCACCCTCATTGAAAAATAAGTTTTATTTGAGGACTTCCTGAGGAATGAGAAATTGCATGGCATGCTTATAACAGCCAAGTCAGGGGAGGAGAGAAAACCAAATGAGGGGCAAGGGGAAGTGATTTTACAGTGTTGACACTATCAGGTCAGTAATAGGCTATCTGGTCAATTTGGCCATCAAATACAATTATCATTTTACAGGTGAAGAAACTGAAGCACAACAAAAGGAAAGGAGATCATGGTAATTCCAGAGCATAAAGAACCCCAACAAGTAAATAATAATAAAGTAACTAAGGTATTATTAACCCTATCTCTGCCATTTAGGGTGGAGGATGAGGATGTGAGATTATTGGATGTTCTGATAAGAATTTGAGATGGGCAGTCTTAAGGAATAGGGGTTGACTTCAGAATAAAAGGATCTATAAGTGGCAGCCTGGATCTATAAGTGGCAGTCCAACCCTCCTTGGACTGGGGAGGGAGGAGAAGACAAAGGCAAATGGGAGCTGCCTCTTTGGAGAGAAGAGCCTTAGGAAGGAGAGATGATGGGCAGGAGAACAAAAGGCTGGTAACACTTAACAGTAACACTTAACAACACCATGCTTAAGAAATCAGCTGCCATGGGGCTGAGACATTTTCATGATGGTTTAAGCAGAATCCCATCAGATGTTAAACTGTGTTATTAGCCAAACAGCTTTGGAAGATTGATTTTAAAATTTCCCATGAAAACAAGCCATGGTGTGCACCTGGCTCCACACTTAAACTATTGGTATAAAGTTTAAACAACTTAAATTTTCAAAGACTTGACTTCCATTAAATCTACATAAATAAGCATTCAGGGGAAATGGAATTGACATGGAACTGGCATTGGGAGGATGGATCCCAGCTCCAGGTCAGCCACTAACTCACCACAACAGCATATGGGGCTGTGATTTTGGCTCTTGCAGCCTCAGTTCCCTCATCTGGAAAGTACAGGACTGGCTCTTTAAAGTTTTTTCAAGTTCTTCTTTTTTTAAAACACATCCTTGTCTTATCTAAATTCTAACAGTAAGTTGGGGTTGTATTTCAGGTCTTCCAACCAGCATTCAAATTGTATTTATTATTTTCTAAGACATAATGAAATAAAAATAGAACTGGAGCAGTGAACAGCAGATAAGTATGCAGGCCCTGGACTCAGACAGCCTGGACTGGAAACCTGCCTCCATCACACACCTGCCCCACAGCCTTGGGAAAGTTTTAACCTCTCTGGGCATTGGTGTTCTTATCATAAATACAGACACTGGGAGTACTTACCTCATGAGGTAGTTGTGAGAATTTAAAAAGTTAATGCATCCAGAGCCCCTAGGGCCTGTCATATACTGAGCAATACCTGTTAACTATTAAAATATATGCTGCTATCCAAAATCACCTCATATACCACAAAACTTCTGAAAACAATAAACTTAGGTTGAGTTTTAATCCATTAACAAAAGCAAACGTGGAGAGAGAGGGGGATGTACCATGGACATTACTCCAACTGCACACTTAGGATTTGGGAATTGGGGGTGTCAACTCACATAGTTCTTCAGTACTCAAGCCCACCATCTTCCCTGCACATCTTCAGAGAGACTTGGGCTGCTGGCCACCAGACAGGCAGGCAACGCTCATCAATGGGCTTCAAGGGAAGTGGCAGTGAGGAATGACCTGGGAATCAGAATGCTGGCTCCACAAATACTAGTCATGTGACCACAAACCATCAGTTCCACTCTCTAGCACCAGCTGTCTATTTGCCAGTCAGGAGAATGGGATGAAAAATCTCTCTGGGTTTCTACCAGCTAACACAGTATATGTCTGGGACAGGGGCAGTTTCTCGGCAAGTTTGCTTATCTTTCTCTGAGGGATTACAGGAGCATTTCTGAGCAGGCTGCAGAAACTTGACCAAAGAAAGGGACTGCATGAGCCCCCCACGGATCTCCAGATTTCCTTCTGATTTGATCCAGGTCCTTGCCCTATGATTGGAGCTAGGGAGAGGTCACTGGGCATTTTCTAGGGATCAGCAGAGTCACCTGCTCATTGATCTTTTTCCAGAGGACAAGAGGACAAATAGCATGCATTCCCCTAGCAATGCCACCAAATGGAACTTTACCCAACCTAATGGTGACCTACAATCACTGCATGTTCTTACATAGTAGTAGTAGTTATTAAAATGCATATTCTTGGGCTCCCTTGGTGGTCTAGTGGTTAAGAATTCGTCTGCCAATGCAGGAGCACAGGTTCAATCTCTGGTCTAGAAAGAACCCACCTGCTGCAGAGCCCACTTGCTGCAACTACTGAAGCCCGCACACCTAGAGCCTGTGCTCCACAACAAGAGAAGCCACCACAACAAGGAGCCCTCACACCTCAATGAAGAGTTGCCCCAGCTTGTCACAACTAGAGAAATCTCACACATAGCAACGGAGACCCCATAACAGCCAAAAATAAATAAATAAATAAATCTTTTTTTTAAATGTAGATTCTTAGGCCTACTTTGAACTTACCAAATCAGAATTTTCAATGGAAAGACCTGGGAATCTGTATTTTTAACAACTTCTCTTAGATAATTCTAATAAAGACTCCTATTTAAGAAACTAGCTCCAAAGAATACTAAAGTATATGGTCATCCCTCTCTCAGTGGAAAGATAGAGACAGTTGGTTGAGTGGGGCTCGGCCATCAACGGATAGCCCGTTATACATGCGTGGATGGAGCAGAAACCAATATGGCCCACTCTTTTCTCAGCGGCATGCAGTGTGTGGATAATGAGAGAGGAGGGAAGACAGGCCCTCAGACAAGAAAATAAAATACAACTCAATAGTAGTTTCCCAGGTGGCACTTCCCAGGTAGTAAAGAACCTGACAGCCAATGCAGGAGACACAAGAGATGCAGGTTCAATCCTTGGGTCAGGAAGATGCCCTGTAGTAGAAAATGGCAATGCACTCCAGTATTCTTGCCTGGAGAATCCCCATGGACAGAGGAGCCTGGGGTCACAAAAGAGCCAGACACAACTGAGAGACCTAACTCGCACACACGAGGAGAAATGGTTAAATAGGATGGACCATAGGGAAAGCAGTATAGCAGAGAGGAAAAAGCATGGCCTTTGGAATACATAGTCTTAGGTTTTAATCCCCAGTCTACTACTTGCTGACTGTGGATTCCTGTGGGCCTCAGTTTCCGAGTTTTGTAATATGAACCGAATACTCGAAGACTCATGAAAAGCAAATAAATGACTTTCCAGCACAGAGCTTGGCACAGAGCAGATCTTCAGTGACCTCAGCTCTTTCCTTCTTGCCCTGAAATTGCTAATGATACTCTGTCGGCCAGGATGCCACAGAGACAAAAATGTAATCTTATCAGGAGTTATCCTTAACTGCAGTTGTCAGGGATAATAACATATTCATCTAGTTGTCTGAGAAAAGAGGATTTTGTTTTATTTCCCATTGTTAGGCTGAAAATAAGACTCCATTCTCCAGGGATCTTAAGGCTATTTGTTTTGTGTCTTCAGAGAGCTCTGAACTCCTCGGAGTGGCATGTCCTGCAAACAGAATACCCTGCTTTCCCAGTGGGAGAGTGGTCCTCCAGCCTGCTTCTTCCCAACAGAGGAGTCCAGCACGGTCTGGGACAGAGGCCAGCATCTCCCCTCTAGGGGACACGTCAGTCTGAGATATGAAGACAAATGGCCAGGTTGTTTGTTTGCTTGCTGTTGGCCGAGTCTACACTGTTTACAAAGTGCTTTCCCACGCATGACCAGTGGCTGGATGATATCAACATGAGGGTGGCAATGGCATCTGAATGACTCCCCCACACATCCCCCAAGTGTTTGCTCAAACATCACCTTCTCGGTGAAGCCTGTTCCGACCCCCTTGTGAACGCTATAATCTGTCCACACCCCAGCACTCCTCTTCTTCCTTAAGTTGCCCCATTTTTTCACATTTTCTTTTCTCCTGTGCAGCAGCCATGAGGATGCCCCCTGAAGAGATCCAGCTCTGGGGGAGCAGCTGGCCAAGGGCCTCAGGTGTCTGACTCAAAATCCGTCACTGCTTTAGTGCTCAGACCAAACCTTCCACAGGTGGGCTCCAGCCAATGACCAAGCGTGTCAGGGAGACAGCAGGACTCCCAATGTCCAGCTTTGGCTTGAGTCAAACCTGGTCAAACCAGGAGGCTTCACCCCTGGCCCCTAGACTGGCACAGTGGTCCTGTGGTTCTGCCAAGCTTTCTCTGGCAGCCTCCCTACTTCCCCTTACCCAGGCATTTCCTCTAAAAACACTCCTTGCAGGTTCAGTTCTGACTTTGGTGTTTGCTTCTAGAACACCCAGACTAACACCCTATAAACATTGATCTACTAATATGCCAAATCCTCTATTTATTTCATTTATTTTATTTTCCATCTCCACCCACAAGCAGGCAGGCTTTTTTTTTAATTATTCTGTTTTTTTTAATGTATCTGAGGCACCTAGAAGGTGACATGTAATTAATATTAATTAAGTAAACAATGACCATTCCCCGGTAAGAAAATGAGGCTCCAAGAGGTTAAGTGACTTTCCCAAGTGGCTCAGCCAGGAAGTGATGAAGCTGGAATTATGGGCTTGTAACTCCAAAGCTCTAATCTTTCTTTGCTCTTCCTTCATTACCCCTGTCTTCTTTTCCTCTCCTCTCACCTACCTCTCTTTTGTTCTCTATTTCTCTTTGTTTCTCTGCTTGTGAGTCTTTCTCTTTGTCCATCTCTTCCTCGTGTTGTTGATTAGCTCTCCAATGAAAGTGTTGGTATGGGTGGGTGTGGGGGGGGGCATAGTGTTGGGGGGTGGTATGTAGTGTGGGTGTGGGTGTGTGTGTGTGTGTCTACACTATGGCTGAGATGAACTGATGTGTCAGTATTACTCAGCAACATGAAATTCAGGAAAGGTAGAGAGTTGGAACATGGCAGGAAACTAAAAAACACCACAAAGGTGCAGGCCTGGAAAAGGCCTGAGGAAAAGTTGAAAGGCTGCACAGGAAAGTGAGAAAAGAAAGACTCAGCAGTAAATGTCATCAAAGGGAAGTTAAGAGTCTGGGACCCAACCCTGCTACTCACTGGCTTTGTGACCTTGGCTATCTCATTTTGGTCCCTTAACCTCTGGGAACATCAGTTCCTTCACCGAATTGTCATCTCCACCATAGGAATTCCTGCTCAGCATTCATTATAGCAGTAAAGACCAAATGAAACAGTGGGTGGAGAAGCACTTGAAGTGGAAACAAATGTGAGCATCCTGCAGGGAGGACGAATAGACCCAGGTGACAGGAGGCACAGTGCCAGGTCTGGGATCTCTCCCGCTCTCCTTTTCCCCACAATGCTGCTGCCCAACTGAGGGGTTAGAGAGAGGAAATCCCTTCAGCCTGTGGCACGTGAGCAGCAGCAAAGAATTTCCGGACAGTGAGGTGGGAGAGGAGAGGGAACAGGTGCCCAGGGAGGACCGGGGAGTCGCCTTCCTGGAGTGTGGGATCAATTTCTATGTGTCAGGGTGATTTACGCAAGGTCTTGAGTGAACACCTGGGCAGCGGGTGCATTAGGCTCATGAGGATGGCAGACAATGGATGATGCCCAGAAGAGAGGGACAGTGGGCCCCAGTCACCTGCAAGAGGAGGTTAAGTATCAACACAGAGCACTGTGAGAGCCCAGCTGTGCCAGACACCATGCCAGGGCCACGGGCAAGAGAGGAGTTGGCAACACCCCTGCCCAGAGCCCCTCCCAGCCCTGAGCCCTCAGGAGGGACATCTCCTGTGGAGACTGACGTCCTGATAGTCCTTTTACAATCACATTCTGGCTTCCCTGGTGGCTCAGTGGTAAAGAACCCACCTGCCAATGCAGGAGACTCAGGAGACACAGATTCAATCCTTGGGTTGGGAAAATCCCCTGGAGTAGAAAATGGCAACACGCTCCTGTATTCTTGCTTAGAAAATTCCACGTACAGAGGAGCCTGGCGGGCTGCAGTCCATAGGGTCTCACAGACTGAGCAACTGAGCATGCACTCACAGTGACAAAATACAAAGTACGACAATAGCATCACCTTTGCACGCCATCCTGCCCTGCCTGACACCTGTCAAAGTCACAGCACACATCCTAAGGGGCCTACAACCACCTGGCAGCAGAAACCTCCTCACTCAGCAGAAAATGATCTTTCTGGGCTTCATCAGAAGCCCCAGGAATTTGCCATTGGTCTGTGTCTCTCAGGGTCTCCTGTCTACTCCATGGCTGGGAAGCTGATAGTCAGGGAGATGGCTAGAAAACGCTGCCAGTGACTTGCCGAGTGACACAGAAGATGAACAAATGATCACATTCTCTCCAAAAAGAGGCAAAAATGAAGCACCTGTATGTCCGGCATGTTGACACCCAGGTTGTGAGGAGGCACTAGCCCTGTTCACCAGGTGAACCAACACCCCCAGTACCTATACTCTGGGGGCAGGGGTCTTTTAAGAACAGAAGCCCTCACTCCCTGCTGTTGGAAGCCTTCACTCACTGGGAGAGCTGAGGGGAGAATGGAATGAGATTGAGGTTGTGAAAAACACTTAAATGAAAAGGAACTGGACAAGATTAGCTGTTTTAGCATTCTTTGAATTGGCTCCTCTAGGTTTGTATAAGGGGGACAGCCCAGGGGTGAGCCAGGTGACCCCAGCCTGCCTTGGATGTTGTAGTGTGTTCGTGAGTCACTTCCTGAACATCTTATAAGCGTTTGTCCATGTCTCAATTTCCTCATCTGGACAATAGCGGGAGAAACAGATGATTTGGGTGTCTCTTGCGGCTCAGACATGTTGGATCCTGTTCACCCCCTCCAGGTAAGAGCTGGGGCATCTTGCCAGCTTGTCATGGCAGAAGAAGCACAAGATGGCAGGAAACTCAGAGGCCTGCCTGGGCACCGCCACCAGCCTCTATGGGTCTCTCCAGACCTCAGCCCTCTTCTGTAAGCAATCAGATCACGAGGTTCATGGCTCTCCAAGTTCACTGCTGGCCCCAACAGTTGAGCACAATGGCACCAGCTTCTCCTGGAGTGTGGGGTCAGCACAGCCCAGGTACAGCCCCAAGGAGTTAAATTGCACACAATCTCTCTTATCTAGTGGCCTTGTCTCCGTGTCCATTCTCAACTCTACTCTAGATTGGGGGTGGGATATCTAGGCACAAGACAAGCCGAGAACCTGCCTGCCCCTCGCCACTCACTCTCATGTTCTCCCTGCTCCCTGTTCACTCCAATGGGGCAGAGGACAGAAAATAGATGGAAAATAAATTCTCTGGCTTTACCACTTGAAAGCGTGCTCTCTTCAGGACCCTCATCAGACTGTCAACGCCTCTTTCTCACCATTGTCTTCTTTGAGGGTAGAAATAAAATAAACAGCTCTGTGGATCTGGGGAGGCGGGCGATGGGGGCAGTGGCACAAATGACTCTGGAGGAGGAGGCCGTTGGTGTGCTCCCCACCCTGGAGACTAATCCAGGCAGTCATTGCTGAGTACCCAGGAGGAAGTCCACGCAGGTTCACGCACTCCACAAGGCACCGCCTGGCCTGGCCTGGTGCCCACACTTCCTGGACGCCAGCCCAGGCATCTGAGCCCGAGCAGACTCAGAGAAAGGACAGCAAGGGAGCCGCCATGGGCCTGAGGGAATCTCATTCTGCTGAGTCACAGACTCATGGAGTTCCATGAGCCTTCAAAGCTCGCTCCCACCCAGGAGCCGCCTCCTCCATAATGTCCCGTCTGCTCGACCACCTCCATTGGGCAGGGTGTTCACAACACAGCTTGCTTCATCTGGATGCTAAACATCCCTCCATGGACTGAACCAAAACTGTCTCCAAGGAGCCTAAGAAGTGCCCTCTGGGGTTTTATAGAATGAAAGGTGTGCATGAGCATGACCTCCATCCCCCTTCAGCTCCATGGCTGGGGCCATGACTTGTGACCTGGGATATACCCCTTCTCTGTGACTCTGCTCAGCAGCTCTGCTGGAGAAAATGTAACAAGCAATGAAGACAAGGGGAACCCTAAGGTACCCCGGGGATCTGGCCTTCTAACACTATGACAGTAAAGAAGCACAAAGAGATGAACACGGTTAGCCTAAAACATGGGCACAGCCTCATGCCCATGTTCTTCAAGAGCCCCATGCTCTTCTTCCCTCCTGCCCTTGTCTGGTTTTCGTCCTGTCACTTCATTCAGGGAAAATCATCAAGGAGATGGAGTCACAGAGGGAAATAACCACCAAGACAGAACGAAGTTCTGAGTTCTGGTCACCTCCATTGGCCAAAACTAACAAACGAACTCAGTAACCATGTGACCTTCATAAAGTGAACGCCCCCCTAGGCACTGTGACTCACGCCCAGTGACCACCCATGGGTGTTGACTCAGGATCCCAGTGTCCGATAGATCTTCTTACCTTCTCACTGGGAGGAGATAAGAGTCACCGAGTTTCTCCCCAGAAATCAAGGGCTGTCTGATTTCCACCATCCCATCTAGAGAAGGCCTGGGGGCCGGGCCTGGGTGGTCTTGGACCTCTCTAAGAAGGTCTCCATGTGTCCTCAGAGCAAAGCTGGATCTCAGGTGACATCCCAGGGTCCCTGAACTGGGAAAAGAGGGCAGGGACCGGCAGCCAGCTACCAGGAGGGCTCAGAAGAAGGACAGCCTCTATAGGATTCTTGGAGACCCGCTGGGGTGCATTATCAGCCTGCATGGGTCAACATATGCTATGGTAAAGCGGACAGCAGGGATTGGCAAATCCAGAGCCCCGTGGTGACCCGGAGGCCAGCATGCCCATGGCACCATGCTCTTGCATCAAAATGCCGCGAGGGCGAGTTTCACCGGATGGCGGCTTTATTTACAGATCCCGGCTCCTGCTGGGCCCTCCTCCACCTTCCTGAGATGGAAGTGCAAAAATGACTCAGACTGAGCCAGAGTTTTCATCTAAACAGCCTAAACTCAATTCAACACAGATATCACCATCCTAGCAGAACTCCCCCAGCCTTCCAGCCACTCCTAACCTACCTCGCCATGTACACTGAGGGACCTTCACCTTTTCTGGGGCCCCTCCTTAGAAGGGGGAGCAGCAAGTTGGTCTCACATGAGACCTAGGATTATGCCACAAGTTCTGAAGGGCCTTCCTGGTAGGAATTGTCCTCCTCATTGGCTGTCACAGTGGGATAAAGAATCCTCTCTCAATTTGTAAGGACTTCCCTGGTGGCTCAGATGATAATCTGCCTGCAGTGCAGGAAACCCGGGTTCGATCCCTGGGTTAGGAAGATACCCTGGAGGAGGGTATGGCAACCCACTCCAGTAATCTTGCCTGGGAAATCCCATGGACAGAGGAGCCTGGGGGGCTACAGTCCATGGGGTCTCAAAGAGACATGACCGAGTGACTAACACTTTCACTTTTTCAATCTGTAAAGGCCACTTGATGAATCATTCCTCCCCACACACTTAGTCCTGTGTTTGGGTCCTTGGCCCAACTCTGCTGTCCTCCTTACCTCCATGACTCTGGCCTAGCCATCAAAGTCTTAGTGATAGCACATGACCCAAAACAGGCCAAAGGGACTCAGGACAAGAGCTTCTGGGTGAAACTGTTGCAAAAAGACTGGTGTGCTCAGCTGCCATTACCCAAGCTAAGAACTTCATCCACTCTGTCACCATAGAGAGGAAACTCCCAGAGGATGAAGCCAGTGCAGAATAGAGCAAAATGAGAGAGAGAGGCAGATTCTCAGTGTCATCATTTGAGTGCCTGGATCCAGCCAGAGCTTAAGTGGTTTTTCCTCTGGGCTTTCCATCTCTGGGCTGGAAGCAAAGAGGGCTGACACTGCTCCCAGGATCCTTTCCAGCGTCTCTGTGCGAGAAAAGTGAGCCCTTCCCTCTTTCTTCCCAAAGGCAATCACTAAATTATCTGAGTCACCAACACCAGCCCCCAGAAAGCTAGAGAAAAATCCTCCTAAAACACAGAAACTGTAGGAGGACATAGTGAATGAACTTAAAGAATGAAACAGCATGAATTTTGGAGTTTGGGGATTTTTCTCTTGCTGTGAAACCAAGTTCTATGCATGGGGAGGAGAGCTTTAGTTTAATATTAATAATACAGGTAATGCATAAATATATCATTATACAAATTTTTAACTTAATACCAAAAAAAGAATAAATCTCTAAAACCCCTTTAGTCATATGTTATCTTATTATCTCAACCCCATTTCCTTCCCTGAAGGTAACTGTCCTTCCAGACTTTTTTCTATGTATTTATATAAATGCATGCATATACACATACTCAGTTTTATTAATATTTTCTTTCTTATATAAATCATGTAGCAGAAATTATATCATAATATGTATTCACCACATCTTTACTTAATCCTGAGCCATACAGTGATAAAATAGTTCCGAGTTTCCCTTGCAAATAGGTTAGGAACATATGACTGAATTACAGCCAGTGGGAATGTGAGCAGAAGTCACGTGTCACTTCTAGTCCAAGGCGGTTATGATTGGGCATGGTTTCTTTATGTTGCCTGTTTTTCAGCTCCACGGCTAAAAGTATTCTGAGATTATGGGATTATAGAATGGAGGCAGCGTGGGTGCCAGGTGCCTGCTTAGAAGAGAGCCATACCAGAGTCAACTGACCCACACTGGCCTGTGACATCAGCAAGAAATAAAACTTGGTAATGTTAAATCTCAGATTTGATGTTTGCATGTTACTGAAGAATGGCCCTGGACTATCCTGGTACAAATAAAATCATACTCTAGCTATTTTTTTTTTCTTTTGTTGTCGTTCAGTTGCTAAACCTTGTCTGACTGTTTGCAGCCCCATGGACTGCAGCACGCCAGTCTCCCCGGTCCTTCACCATCTCTCAGAGTTTCCTCAAATTCATGTCCATTGAGTCAGCGATGCTATTTAACCATTTCACTCTCTGCTGCCCCCTTCTCCTTTTGCCTTCAATCTTTCCCAGCATCAGAGTCTTTTCCAATGAGTCGGCTCTTCACATCAGGTGGCCTAAGTACTGGAGCTTCAGCTTCAGCATCAGTCCTTCCAGTGAATATTCAGGGTTGATTTCCTTTATGATTGATGGTTTGATCTCCTTGCTGTCCAAGGGATTCTCAAGAGTCTTTTCCAGAACCACAATTGGAAAGCATCAGTTCTTCAGTGCTCAGTCTTCTTTATGGTACAACTCTGACATCCTTACATGACTACTAGAGAAACTATACCTTTGATATGCAAGTCATTTGTCTTCTCTTCATCAGGATATCATAAAGTTGTTATGAAGGGAATTAACAGAGAATACTGAATGTAAATTCTCTGGAATTCAAGTAATGTTTCCTCTTCCTGTCCTGTACACCTTCCTTATAGCACCAATTAATATTCTGAAGGAAGCCTGAAACTTTGGGATTCTGTTATCCCTCTTGGGATACAAAATAGGTTCTATGCTTTGAGATTCTCTAAGAAGACTTTCTTGTCCTTTTAATATCTCTTATTCTAGACTATCATAGGACCACAAATTCTCCCATTAGCTATATATTCCTTTGGGTCTGGAGGCTTTAAGATTTCCTACAAATATTCCAGGAAACATAGCACTCTAAACCTCATCTAGTTAAGTGGGGATTAGTGGTCCATGCTCAGAGGTTGATGATAACAGAGTGTAGGGTAGTAAACATGAACACCAAAATAAGAAGGAAATTGAAAGAACACAAAGCTCTTTGATTTTCCACAGTTCTATTTCAACAACAACAACAAAAAAAGCACATTTTTCCAGGAGAGCTCTAGTATTTGTTGCAATCTGTTGCTTTCTAATTCCTGGAAAAATGGTCACCCACATAGGGAATCCCTGACAACACTCCATTAGCCAGAATGTCCAAGTAACTAAGAGACCCCAGGGATGTTCAGTTGGGAAGTGTAATGATGATGAATCCTGTCCATATTGTTTATGATTTAACAACTGGCTTATTATGTAGGATGTTCTGGGTCTCTCCTGGGAAACTATTTAAACAAATAATCTACAGTTAAATGAGCTAATAGAACAAGTGTTGTCAGGTTTTTGGAAGAGAACCATGACCTAAAGCTATTCACAGATTCTTAGAATTGGAAGGTACTTTCAATATCATCTAATAAGGTCCCTTTATTATATACTGAATAAACTGAGGCCTAAAGAAGTTAAGGAACTTGCTGAAGGTCAAAATTTACATTGTTCACATACCCTTGCTACCAAAGTGTTGATGTCATTTCTACCACAATGACATCTCCCCAGGATTATGTAAAGAGCACTGGAGTATGAACAACAAGATCTGTTTCTAATGCAGGCTCTGGTGCCCAGCAGTATATGACCTTGGTCAAGGGACTTAACCTTTTCAACCCAGGTCCATTGTAAAGCTTTTAGGAGCCCACCAATCATATGACTCCCTTTTGAGGAAAATGGTTTCATGCAATCATTTCCTGCAAAAATTGCTATAGCTTACACTTCAAGTGTAGATCAAAATCAACCCCACCACCTTTTCTGGCCAGAAAGAGGGGAGCAGTTAAAGGCAAGCACATACAAGCTCAGTGTAGGAATGACCTCAGAGATGGAACAGCATAAATCTACCCAGTAAGCACCCACGTATTGGAAGCTATCTTAGGCATGGTGAACTCTTTTAGATATCTATCCAGCATCTGTCACTCCTTTCTCCTTCCTAGCAGACTCCACTTTTGTTGAAGCATCCATCCTCTCTCACTTGTCCTACCTGCCTTCAGATGTGGGTTCTGAGTACACCAACCCAGTCATGGCAATCACAGTGTTTGATTCAAGAACTCAAGTTTAAGCCAGTCAGCACATAGCATCAGCCTAACAATTATGATTTGTTCAGAAATGGGCACATGACTCAAGTTGACCAATCAAATAGAAGGCGAAAACTTTTATTGCATGCTGAAGAAGGATTTTGTTCCATGCTTTTCCTGTCTGCTTGCATGTGCAATAAGAAAATGTGTCACCCTGGCAGCCATCTTGAAACTGTGAAGGAAGATGGCCTGAGCCAAGACCAACACTTAGAAGGGAAAGGAGCTGAGCAAATCACATAGAAATGGATCAAGATGAGCATATTTTGTCTACAGTCCGTTCTACCTCTAGACTTTCTTTCTGTGAAATTTTAAATGTCTTTACCTCTTAAACAGGTATGAGACTTTCTGTTCCTTTCAGTTGAAAACATTCTAACCAATAGATGCGGGCAATTAAAACTCATATGTGAAAGTTTCTCAGTCATGTCTGACTCTTTGCGACCCCTTGGACTATTTATCCATGGAATTCTCCAGGCCAGAATACTAGAGTGGGCAGCCTTTCCTTTCTCTAGGGGATCTTCCCAACCCAGGGATCAAACCTAGGTCTCCCACATTGCAGATGGATTCTTTACCAGCTGAGCCACCAGGGAAGCCCAAGAATACTGGAGTGGGTAGCCTATTCCCTCTCCAGCAGATCTTCCTGACCCAGGAATTGAACCGGGGTCTCCTGTATTGCCAGCAGATTCTTTCTCAACTGAGCTATCAGGGAAGAAAAAACACGTATAGAAGAAGGCAATCCTTGGAAATCATGGTATATCCTAAACAAGGTTAAGAAGTGCTCCAGAACCATTCTTCATAGTCGTGGGAACACAGGGCCCCACGCACCATGCTGCTGCAGAGACCATGTTCCACATAACCCCACATTCCTTTGTATCTCTGAAACAAACCCCAGGAGCTGAAATTTGACCTAGTGCATCACTTATTACAGTCTCTAGCCCTCAGTTTCCACCTATAAAACAGGGTCGAAGATACTCATCAAACTGACCTTTAGAGTTCACCTGATATGTCATGGGCCATTTCCAAAACTTCAACTATTTCTCTTCTACTCATCCTCTCTCTGTTCCCCTGATTATCTCAACCAAGAGTAAGATCATATGTGAAGGGAATCATATGTTTGGGATGGAAAGCTGTGCTGCTAGAATCATCGCCTATCACCCTTCTGCCTCAGCCCACTCCCTGAGGACACCTTGCAGAATGTCCCTGGGCTCCAATCCTTAGTGCATGGCCTCTGTCAGGCCTTTTGGCCTTTGGAATGCCACACATTCCATCCCAAGATGGTGCTGGAACTCAGCAAGTCACTTCTAATACTTCCCTGAGAACTTCTGCCAGGTACAAACCAGGCCAGATTCTGAGAATAGGATCCCCCTAAGTGGAAGGGGCACATCAGCTTGCACTGATGCAACTCCTGCTTCCCTCCCCCATCTCTAAGCATCTCAGCCGGGCCTTTGGGCTAAGTGAACACAAAAGACAACCTTGTAAGGAGACAGCCAACAAATGGCATGATGGAGACTGGAAGGCTTATACAAACCTCCTCCTTCACCAAGGATGAGTGAGGCTATCTCTTTTCTTTAACCAACCTCACCCCCAGGCAAGGATTCCATCCCCAAATATTTTTCCATTCCAAGCTTCGACAGCAATGAGAGGCCTTACCTGAAAAACAAGGAGGTTGGAAAAGAGAATCATCCAAGTCACTTCAGACCATGTATTCTTGGTTATAACATCTCATAGAAAGGAATTTATGAGACTCCTGGAATTTAAGATGTGAGCCAAGGAACTTCCTTCTGGCCTCAGTGTCCTCATCTCTACCTGTGGAGCTCTATCTGTTTCCTAGGGCCTACCCAGAATCAGAAGAGATGAGCAAATGGGAGAATTGAAGTATAATCCTTTCTGACTCATTTTCATATTTGAATACTATGGAAATGTTTCCTGATGTTTCTGTGTGTGTGTGTCTCCGACTCTCTCTCTCTCACTCCCCCTCTCTACCCCCAGGAAACATACAAAGCAGCTGACTTCCCACCCTGGTCTTCCCTCCATGTTTTCTCTCCAGTCTCAGCATTCTCAGGGACTTCAGAAACTCTTTCCACAAGGCTCCCCAGCTGGGAAACACAACCCAGTCCTCCATAAGTACTCCTCCTGCAAAGAGCAGCCTCTGCCAGCCCTCTGGGTCTGGCCTTTCACACAGGCTCCTCCCCGGGGCCTCCCACCCTGGGGGCATCTGTGCAGGTATTAAGGAAGGACCTTGGCAGTTCAGCCAGGGTTCACAGCAGGCCCCCCCACACATGCTGTGGGCTGTGTAGACTCTCAAGCAGGCCTTTCTGCTCCCTGTCAGGGATGAGGGTGCACATCAGCCAGCTTCCACCTGCCTCCTGATCGGCCTTGGAATGCATGGGCCAGAGGGGGGTGGTGGTCCATAAGTCTAAGAAAAAATCTGCACCTCTTCCCATTCTACACTTTCCCCTCTGTTCAGTTCAGCAGACTAAAGTTCAAGTCAGGGTCAGGGAAAAGAGGTTCACATTTGAGACATAGAGGAGTTGGGAGACTATTTCTGAGCCTCTGTTTAAACGCATCCTTCTCACTGCCCCAGTTACCACATGCTGAGTACCTGCTACATGCCAGGCTCTGGGTCAAGGGTTAGGGGATACCAGGATGGGTCCCACAAAGCCCAGAGCAAGGGGACAGACTTACCCAAGGTGACAAAACTACTAACAGTGGTACATGGTAGGTGCAAAGGGCTGGGAGCTCTGAGAGCTGACAGCAGCTATGATACATCTCAGAGGTGACAGAAACTTGCAGCCATATTTCTAAAATTGCTAGTATAAAAAGTAGGCAGTTGTCTTCGATTTTCTTCTAACCATACAATTTGTTTTTTAGTCACTCAATTATGTCAAACTCTTTGTCACCCCATGGACTGCAGCATGCCAGGCTTCCCTGTCTTCCACTATCTCTGCGCTTGCTCAAACTCATGCCCATTTACTCAATGATACCATCCAACCATCTCATCCTCTGTCACCTCCTTCTCCTCCTGCCCTCAATCTTTTCCAGCAGCAGAGTCTTTTCCAATGAGTTGACTCTTCTCATCAGCCAAAGTATTGGAGCTTCAACCTCAGCATTTCAGTCATTCCAATGAATATACAGGGTTGATTTCCTCTAGGATTGACTGGTTCGATCTCCTTTGCAGTGCAAGAGATTCTCAAGAGTCTTCTCCAGCACCACAGTTCAGTCATCAATTCTTTGGCATTCAGCTTTCTTTATGGTCCAACTCTCACATCCATCCATGACTACTGGAAAAACCAAAGAAGCAAAATTCCAGATACATGGTGGACATAGATAGGGAGAATAAGTAAGACCATTTCTCATTGGAATGTTCCTGAGGAACAAAAACACTAAGATATACAATCATTGTACACACTTAATCCTTTTCTTTCTTCCTGGATTCTCCCCCTACTCCTACACCTGGCCTAGCCAAAGGCCCGTTTTCAGCAGCACTTGCCAAAAAATAAAAAGTTTGGTGATTCATATGCAGGTAAGGCCTTAAGGGATGATCTCACCAGAGGGTGTTTGTATCTGAGTAGTGGACTCTGAAATTTAACATTTCAGCCAACCCTCTAAGGGAGATCCCGGCAATGAAGGTACCGTATCAGGTATCAGGAAATTAAAGGTAATTAAGACATCTTTCCAAGGTTAAATTGCACAAAAAAGCAAAGCCAACTGTTATAAGTCTAAGAAATATACAGAAGAAAACCTGGGAATTTCGAGAAGGGAAAGCTGGGAGAAGCCAGAAAGTTCTCATGGCACAAGTAGCCTTGAGATGTATCTTACTGTTGTTTGTGCAGACATAGCTGGGGGTGGACAAAGCATTCTAAGTGGAGGAAAAGACATGAACATAGACAGAGAAACACATGCTGATGTTTTCCCTTTTATCTGGAGCTCAGTGTAAGCACAGAGACCTAGACAGTATGTCAGTAATAATACCAATAGAGCTTGCGTGCATACTAAGTCACTTCAGTAGTGTCTGACTCTTTGCAACCCTATGGACTGCAGCCTGTCAGACTCCTCTATCCATAGGATTCTCCAGGCAAGAGTACTGGAGGGGGCTGCCATGCCCTCCTCCACGGAATCTTCGTGATCCAGGGATTGAACCCACATCTTTTAAGTCACCTGCATTGGCAGGCAGGTTCTTTACCACTGGAGTCACTTGGGAAGTTCAATACCAACAGCAGCTAACATTTATTGAGCTCTTAGTATACAGCAGGTACTCGACCTAATCCTCATGGCAGACTAAACAGGTAATGTTACTCCTCCCATTTTACAGATGGAAGAAACTGAGGGTAGGGAAGTTAAGTAACTTGCCCAAGATTGCATCTCTTTCAAGAGGTGAGACTAGGATTTACATTCAGATCATTTGAACTGCCAGATCATATTGTATATTGACTATTATTTTAAGCTGTATTTCTCAAACTGTGTCCCACAGAATGTTGGTCTTATTAAATGTTACCCCCTTCACCACCAGCACCCCCAAAAAATATGTGTTAGTCAAATGAGTTCAAGAAACCCTCTACATTGTACAGTACAATATAGAGGTAATTCTCCTCATGCAAAATTATATATTAAAAGCTCTGATAACTCCTATCATAAAGAAACATGTTTAACTTTGTCTAACCTGGCATTTTCCAAATGCATTTAATCAGAAAACTCTGCATTCATGTAGCACTAAATTGACAACATGAGGTGTAGTCATCTGCTGAAAAGTCTTGGGAAATACTGCCTTGGGACATTATTCCTCTCATTCCTTTGTTGTTGATGCAATCTCTAGGAGGAATAATAATAGCTTCTATTAATTTAACTCTAGGGTTTTTCCAAGTGCTTTAACAAATACATTCTCACTTTATAATATTTAAAGCTTTCAAACTATATTTCACATTCCTTCTTTTTCCTTCTTTGAACAGACTCCCAAGAGATTTCAGTTCTGTAGGTGTATCTCAGAAAGCTAACACCATGTCTATCTTTTTTTCAGATCAAAATGGTGAAATATTCTACTACTTAAAAAGAGAGAGAGAAATCCTTTTCTTCAAACAGATTTTTATCAGTTTCTAGGAATTACTTAAAATGTGCTTAATTATAAGTAATAGTAAATGTCAAAGATTAATGTTTTTCAACCCCCTTAAGAGGCGTCCTCCCAGACATTTATTCTGATAGAAACTACTTTCTGCTAAGGATTACTTTACAAGGGAACACAATTAATTTAAAGTAAAACATTTCAAAAGAAAATGAGAGTCTTGTTTTGTTTTTAATAGAGCATTTTAATGACTAAATGACTTCCCCTCCCAGAAATATTTCCATTCAAAAACAGTTTTGCTTAGCTCAAAGGAATGGCTTTATAATGCAAGGTTTCAGGCTGTAAGGGGAATATTTAGGGAGGTAAGGGGTGTTAATTTTATTCCTCAAATCACCTCACATAGGCAATTGCCATCTCTATCAGATTGGTTCTGGTCATTTCTACCCCTTCTATCTCCTTCTGAACTCCTGAAATGCATGGACATTGAAATTTGAAGGATGTGAACCCTGGCTCCATCACTATCATTGGATACTGCTACTTTAATTACCTTTATCTCAGTTTCTTTACTGCTCATTATAAAATAACACTGTTTAATAACATTGTGGTTTTGCAAGGATAAAACTGGAACAGATGCAAAGCATCTAGCACCCCCACCTGACACATAGCAGGGACCCAGGAAATGTAAGGGTGTGGATCAACATTTGCCTTGGCAAGTTGCAGGCAACAGAGGCGCCGAAGGTTGCTGCAGTGTCTCCGAGAGTGTAGTCTCTGAGGTTTCTACTTAGCACAGAAAAGTAGGTTAAGGCTTGTCTTCTCTCCCCATGGAAACCCAAGAAAGTACTCAACTAAGACCACTGGCTGACCACTCACCCCCATCTCTCTAGCACTGAATCCCATTATTCCACAATGACATCTGTTCGGGATTGTGTTCTAGGGGAGCTAGCCCTTGGACAGGGAGTCTCAGGGAGCACTCCATACTTCTCCTCCTGACTTTGCAGTTGTGACCACAAAACCACACAGGAGAAGGGGGCACTGAAGAGTAGACTGGGATGGGGCAGAGGGCCAGGAAGCCTGCATGTTCTCAATCAAGATGCCAAGTTCAGTGGCCAAAAGAAAAACCCCTAAGGCCCAGAGGTCGCCATCTGGAAATGGAAAATCACCACCAGTGAGCTGCCGGGGGCTGCTGCGCCACTGGATTTCAACAGAAGCTAGACTACATGAATCCAGGCTTCATTTCCCCCTTTAGCAGCTCCCTCCTCTACCCCCGAAAAGGATAAAAGGCTTTTGGCCCCAAATTGGGACTGTGAATGCACTGGAAAGGGGATGGGTTGCTGTCATGAGCATGGAGTTACCCCTCCTCAATAGTTTGCCCGTGAAGCCAGGGGTAAAAGTCCATCATTGCTATTTTCTGTTCTCCTCAGTTCCCCAGAGGCTGGCAGCCGTGTGGGCAAAGCACACAGATCAATGAGAGCCTGCACCTACATGGACTCCTTCCTCCCCGCCAACCTCCACCCTGCATCCCCCAGGCTAAGAAGGCAACCCTGCTCCTCTCTCTGTGCCCTTCCAGAATCTTCCACAGGTCATCTCAGGTGTCACCTGCCACTGGAGCTCCTGTCTGGCCTGCAGGGCTTTGCATGATTGGTCCCGGAGCCCAGGCACCCCAGGCCCCAGCCAGAAAGCAGAAAGCCCTGGTATTGCAGACATGAGGACAATGGGGCTGCCGGCTGAAAGCATTCCAGTCTCCCACATTCAGTAGGAAGGGGTGTGTGGTGGGGAGGAAAGGTCGTTAATGCCGATGCTTTATGTTTTCCCAAGCCAGCATTCCTTGCAAACAGCTGTGTTTATACAAAACTCTTGAGAGGGAGCGAGGGGAAGGACAGTGTCCTAGGGATGACATCATTCTGTCTGCTTCGGCTCCCACCACTGCCGGCAGGAGGAGGGCGTGCGGGGAATGTTGCAGGGGCTGGTGGACTGGATGTATATGGTGTCAAGACATGCAGAGTGTTTATGCATGTGTGCATTTATTAGAGATATTATTTCCTTGCTCGCCACTCCACTCCCTCCCCACTCACTCCCAGAGCTTCCTAATACATTTTGCAGAATATTGTTTTCCCCAGATCAGCACCCTCCGAGGAAGGCTGGATTGGGAGGCTCATGTTCACTCCTTCTAATCACTTTAACAAACCACCACCCCCTCCCCCCGCCCCCACCTTGAAGAAAAGCCTGACCGGAGGCAGAGTCATTAAAGTGAATTAAAATGCGTCCAAGGAGAGATTAGCCCCCAAAGCCATCCCCATATCAGACAAAGGCCCCTTTCATGCAGACTCCAGCCGCTTGGAGTCCTGTAAGCAGAGATTAGGGAACAAACTCTCAGAACCTAGAAGCACTGGCTCCTTGGGAGACAGGCCAACACAACCAGCAAGACCTTAAGAACTCAGCTTCTACTTAAGCTACATTCGGCTTCTTCAGATTCACGCTCTAAGGAAGGGGGGCTCCCCAGGCACAAATATATCCTCCAACTTCACTGAGACAGGACCGCCCCTAACATAATTCAGTGAACAAGGCCCTCACCTGTTCTTACACTTTTGCCAGAGAATGTAATGTGATAATTCCCCAGCCTCCTGCCTCCATGTCTCAGGTAGGATGCCCTTCAACCATCAGTCTAAGCATAATCCCTACTGAGCTCCATCAGCTCACCTGCAGCCATCTAACTGAGCATCTGTTTTGTGCCAGGTTGAGCATTACATGGCGTGGATGCAAAGAAATGGCCAGAATAGGATCTCTGCTAGCAAAGCACTTATAATTTGTTTGAGAAAGATAGACATGTTAATAGTAAGTGTGATTTAGTATCATGTGGACCTAGTGGAAGGCATCTGTAAAGATGCAAGAAGGGTATCAAAGACGGTCAACTCTGCTTCTAGAAGGTGCAGGGAAACTTCATCGCAAATGTATTGTATGAGCCAAGTCTTAAGATAGGAGAACACGTCCTAGGTAAACTGAGTCTGGGGCTGGAGACCTAAGGAGGAAGGAGAACATTCCAGGCAGAGGGTGCCATGTAACTAAAGGCATCAGAGCATGACAGAGCCTGTCACCCTGAGGGACCTCCAAGGGTTCTTCCCTAGAGGAGCAGAGGCTCTAAGCAACAATGTTGCAAGAGATGAAATGAAAGGTTGATGGAGGTCAGGTTATAAAGGGCTATGCCAATCTGAGGAGTTGGAAGAAATGTAGTCTTCAAACTTCAGAGCTGTTGAGGAATTTTAAGCGAGGGACATTCCACAGTCAGGCATGCATTGTAGAGAGATCCCTCTGGGAGATGTCCAAGGCTGGAGTCAGGGAAACCAGCTGGAAAATTATTTCAAGAATCCTGAGAAGAATTGGTGATGATTTAACGGGCAGTAGTGACAACACAGAGGTCTAAAAAGAGGAATATGTATATGAGACATATAAAAGAGAGGGAAAAAATGAAAGAACTGGCTTTAATTGGATGAGTAGTGAGCAAAATGGTGGACTCTAGAATGACTCCAAGGCTTGGCAGCTGGATGATGTAATGTCAGTTCTCAAAACAGGGGTGTCAGGGGAAGAAAGCTATTGGGGAGAAACCAACCATCACCTCTTGAGCACCATCTCAGTCTCGCCTCTGATGGAAGCCTAGTCTTCAGCTGCCAGTTCTGAGCAGATGTAACCTGAAGACACCGCACCTCCAGCCTGCGCCCCTCCAGTGGGGCTCCATGCCTTGGGTTTCTCTAGCCTGCAAAGGCTTCCACGCCTAAGGCAACCTCTGGGGGCTCACATGACTTCATGAGAGAATGAACACCCCGTGGGCACCCAATTAGAGGATGGGAGACGGTGAAAAATTCTTCCTCTTTTCAAAAGGCCCCAGAGGCTGGATCTCGGATACCCAGCCGGGTGATTTCTCTGTGTACTAGATCTCCCTCCTTGTTTCATTCTCCTTTCCCTCATTCATCTTTGGATCCATTTTCCCACATACTATTCACATATGTGACAGTTAATTTTACATATCAAAATCTGGTTGGGCTACAATGCCCAGATATATAGTCAAGTATCTTTCTGGATGCATCTATAAGGATGTTTTGGGATGCAATTAACATTAAATCAGTGGACTTTGTATAAAGATATTACCCTCCATCATGTAGGTGGGCCTCATACAATCAATTGAAGGACAGTATGGAATAAAATAAAAGATTACCCTCTCCCTCAAGCAAGAGGGAATTTTGCCAGCAGACGGCCCTCAGATTTGAACAGCAACATTAGCCCTTCCCAGGTTTGACGGCCCACTCTGCCGATTTTGGACTTCTCAATCTGCATAATGGCATCAACTAATTCCTTAAAATAAATCTTTTTCTATCTCAATGAAGAACCTTAACACAACACCTAAGTGTCTGTTTCAGGTTCTGCTTTCTGCAGAACCCATCCTCCAAATGGAGGAATGATGTTAACCTTGAGATTACTATGGGAAGATGGATACACAACTGACGGAACCAAGTAAAGGATTTAGGAATCACCCACATGAAAATGGTACTTGAGGCCAGGAGGATGGGTAGGGGAAAGAGAGATGATACAGCTTCTTCAAAGACTCCAGATATTCTGTTAAATTTCTAGTCTTCAACCAAAATGAATGAACTCAGATTCTTTGTACAAACTTAAATGTTTTGAGAGAAAAAATTTTAAAAAACAGAGGAAATCTCATTAAAATAAATAAAAATATCATTGTACCCGTAATACATGGATACATATATGGTTCTCACCAGGGTCACAATTTCAACTTGAAATGTTTAAAAATTGTACTTTTTCACTCAGTCTTTACCTGATAGCACACGATCTGCAGCCACAAGGCTCCAGTGGTCACACTGAGCTACATCTTAGTCTCTACTCTTTTTCTATAATTAGCCACGCAGAGATCGAACCCATGTCTTGTGACTCCCACATTGGCAGGCAGATTCTTTACCACAGATCCATCTGTGAAGTCCTGCTGAACCCTATACACATCCCCTACACACATACCTCAGGGATTCCTCAGCAGTAAAGAATTTGCCTGCAATGCAGGAGATATACAGGAGATGTGGATTTGACCCCTGGGTTGGGAAGATCCCCTGGAAAAGGGCATGGCAACCCACTCCAGTATTCTTGCCGGGAAAATCCCATGAACAGAGGAGCCTGGCGGGCTACAGTCCATGGGGTCGCAAAGAGTCGGACATAACGGAAGTGACTAAGCATGCACTCACACATATACCACACACACACACACACACACCACACACCCCTCACAGACACACACACCCATATGTACACACTTCATGAGCACTTACCACACACACCTAACACATACATCATACATACTTCCGTGTTCACTATTCCATGATCTATATCCACTTCAGTCCCCATCACTACATGGTCTTGCTTCCTCTGTGTTCATTTTCACCTGTGTAGGAAGGTTCTGGAACAGGTTGCAAATGTGAAAACTCAGAAAGAAGGAAAAAGCCACAAGCATGCCAATGAATGCAGTGAATAAAAAATTTTTCATTTTTCAATTTTTCATTTTTTAAACCTACTCCTTTAAAAAAAAATGGAAAAACTATTTGTCTTTTATATTTTACTTAGCTACTTCAGCAGCCATCAGGGAAATCCCTTTTCTTCTTTAGTTCTTGGAGGAATCTTGACTCACTTTCATCTTTTAATTATCTTTACTTATTTTAACATCTGTGCACATTCTGCAGCCTTTGACAGAGAACCCACATCCCCATGCCAAGAATCTCACTGTAATGAGATGGGAAGGAAGGGAAGGCAAGGAAACCATTTCTTTCAGGATCCTGGCTCAGGGACATGGCCAGCCTCGGAATGTGTCCAGGCTCAGGCCAAGGAGCCCTTTGGCCCCCATCACCTCATCTGAAAAAGCTCACTTTCCCAGTTTCTATCTCATTTTGTTGTTTCCCTCCCTCAAAGCATCAATTGGGAAATGCATACGTTTACACTTTTGTTCCATCATGTATCATCTGGCCCCTCTGCTAGACTGCAAGCCTCTTACAGAAAGGTGTCTGTCGAACCACCACATCCTCAGCTCCCAGAACAATGTGTGGCATATAATAGATGTTCAATAAATGCTTCCTGAATGTTGATTCATGAAACAGCTGGACCAAAAATGCCAGACATTAAATCTTAATGACAGAATTAACAGCCCTCAAGTTTCAGCTGTTCTCTCACTAGCAGACGAAGAAAATGAAAATGGGCTGAAAAACATCCAAGTTATGAGGGTCATGAGGCCCTGGAGCAAGTTGAAATAGAAGAAAAGGCACTGGTCTGAGAGTCAGGAAGTCTGAGTTCAAATACCAGCTGTTTCTTGATCAATCCATGACCTTGGGCAAGTATCCTATTCTCCCTGGCTCTCTCTTTCCTATAAAATCAGGAAATTGCACCTGATTGCTATTTTTTTCAAGGTTTTTTAACAGTAGAACTTCACATTGTATAGAGCAGATAAAAGTAGCATTTCATTTACATAAAATATTTCCTAATTCAAACGCATGTTTATTTGATATTTATACAAACTATAGACTGATGAGGGTAGTTTGATGAGTACAAAAACATCATATCCAGAGGTATGAATAAAAACCTATGTTTAATTTCATTACACAGTCTCAAAATTCAGATTCACACAGATAGACAGTTAAAACACTTGTGATTTCCAGGATGTATCTAAAAGAGTGACCTGAAAAGGCAGAGACTAGTAAGTTGATAGACTGTATTTCCCAGAGTTCCTCACAGATGTGGCCACATGACAAATTTCCAGCCAATACCATGTGAGTCGAGGATGCACACAGACCACCCCAAAATCTCTGACACCCAATCTTTCATGTTCTTTGCCCTTCTGCTGGTTCAGTACAGAGGAACACAAAAGCTTGGACGTCCTGGGTAAGAGATGGCGGACCACAAGATGGCACAAACCTGGGTTCCAACATGTCTGCTTGAATGACAGCTCCCAGCATTCAGAAATACCAAGTGTAGGCTTTGTTCTTCTAATGTACTTGATCCATCCTGTAAACTTTTACAGCACCTATCGTTACTCCAACACCTGGCAACACAAATTGGCTTTTTGGAGTTCTTGACTGCATTAAAATGGGGTATATAATATCTATTGCTTTTATTAGAGCTTTCATAAAGTTTTTTTGCAGAATGAAATATGAATTCAATGAACACTTGTGGTATCCCTGAAACTCCTTCATGAGGACCTAGGTCTTCATGAAATATAGCTGAAAATTACTGAAAAAGATCAGGCTAGAGATTGGTGCTTGGAGAGAGAGTCTAAAACGGCTCAAGTCTACCCTCCATTGTACAGATGTGGCCTCTGCCAAGATGTAGGATGGTTGACAGGTTGGCTTTCTGACTTCTTAGACTGTTTTGTCCATCCTATATCATCACGCCTGAGTCCCAAGTTCTGATGCTGGAAAAAGAGTCAACATTTTATTGAAAAAAAAAATATTTTTTTTTCATTTTCCAAAGAGAAAAATTATATTTTACTTTGTAAAAGAAAAAATAAGGCCCCTCTGCCTCTGAAATAAAATAATACCTTAAAAAAGCCAGGGGAAGCACATGACCTTTCTAGCTTGTGTTGCATGTTTAGGATGGTAAGGGCCTTCTTGTCCTTTTAGTACAAGGGCAGAAGGAGAAGAGGGTGTCAGAGGATGAGATATCTGGATGGCATCATCGATGCAATGGGCATGAACTTGGGCAAACTTCGGGAGATGGTGAGGGACAGAGAGGCCTGCAAGGCTGTAGCCCATGGGGTTGCAAAGAGCCGGACACAACTGGGCGACTGAACAACAACAAGGGCCTTCTTTAGAGAACTTTGGTTCTGGGAGCCTATTTCTTCTGGATGTAAGAATAATCAAGCTAAAAATGGCCTGAACTGTCTGTCAAGCAGTGATACAAATTGTCTGGAAGGTCCTTCAAAGAGAAGTAAAAATGAAAGCCATTTTCTTCACGTGTTCTACTTATATCCAAATGCATTAATGGACAGCACTTTGATGAATCACACAGTTACTAACCAGAACAAGAACAAGCAAAAACATGTTTTTCTTCTGCCATGGTCTTCCTTCAGGAGCCATCATGCTCAGAAGCTGGGGCATGGCCTCAGTGACTTCTGCAGTGCAATCACAGTAAATGGATGTCATGCCCACGCGCAGATCAGTAGCTGCCCTAATCAGAGGCAGCACTACCCTAAAGATTGTCTCTATGTTGCTAGGAAGGTCAGTCTCTGTGGTAGACAAGGAGAAGATAGCAACGGGGAAAACCTTGACATTTCCCATATTCTAAGCATACCTTAACTTAGTAACATCCATGCCTAGAAACAGTATTTGCTATCAATCTGCAAGAAATTTCAGACCTCAAAGAGCCTCCTCTCTGAGTTTAAGAATCTTGAAGAGAGGAAATTAGCCTACAGGATGAAAAAAAAAAGATTCAAAGAGACTGTGGATTTAGGCATCCCTAAGTTTGAATCCAATGCTTTGCATGTTGCTGTGTGACTTTAGGCTAGTTCCATAACCACCCTGAGCTGGCCAGCAGCTTAAAATGTGGAAATGGCAATGGCAACTGGAGAGGAGCTCAGGATCCAACTTGCTGCAACCCTGAGACTTCATGCCCAAATGCAGGCCTCTGATCCCCACTCAGTCTCGCTTTGCCCCATGGTTCTAAAGTACTCCACTAAGTACTGAACCTTCTAGAAGGAGTGTCCTGTCCCTGCAAGTCAGAGACTCAGGGTCACTGAGTTCTGACCCAAGTTATGCGGTAGAAGGGGAGGGGTTGTTTTCCCTTCTTTCTCTCTCCTTTTGTTTTTCTTTTGCAAAACACTTGAGAAGCTTGGGGAAAACAAGCTTTGTGAGACCCTGTGAAGATGTAACTCTAGAAGGCCTCCCAGCTGGGGCAGGCCTGCCAAGTTGTCAGACTGGAGACCACAAAGATAAAGAGGGTTTCTGCACAAAAGAGGCATGGGTCTCTGGGAATAGATGATCCAAGGTTGAACCAAAATAAACCTGTCATAGTCTGAATGCTGGGACTGGAAAACCAACTCCTCTTACACAAGACTGCCCATCCCCTGGCCCAGACTAGAGGGCAATGCTTGGTGAGAGAGTCTAAAATGACTCATGTCTACCCTCATCACACAGATGTGGCCTCTGCCAAAATGCCAGATGTGAATGGTTGATAGGTTGACATTCTGTACAGGTTGACAAGACAGTACTACACTGTCTTGTCCATCTTATATCATCATGCCTGGGTCCCAAGGCCTGACACTGGAAAAAGTAATTTACTGTGTTCTCCCTCCATAGGGATTATATCCATTTCTATTTCTCCATATGGGCTTCCCTGGTGACTCAGTGGTAAAGAATCTGCCTGCCAATGCAAGAGACATGGGTTTGATCCCTGGGTCAGGTAGATGCCATGGAGGATGGCGTGGCAACCCACACCAGTATTCTTGCCTGGAAAATTCCATGTACAGAGGAGCCTGGTGGGCTGCAGCCCATCTGGTCGCAAAAGAGTCAGACATGACTTAGCGACTAAAACACAACAACAATCAGATTCAGTTTACCTTCTCCCCAGATTTGTTTGGCTCCACCTGCCCCCAGACCTCTAGCATGTCTATTCTGGGGCGATTGTGCTGGTTGGTGATGGTGGAGACTCGGCACCTCCAGCACCCAGGTCTGACGCAGCTGGACTCACGGAGGTGCTGCCTTTCCCAGCAGCTACCTCAAGGAGTAAACTCTGAATGATGAGAGGTAAATGATTGAAAGGATCTAGCCAATGAAGTCTTCCTTCCTCTCTGCTCTCCAGAGTCTCCAAAGGCTATTCCTTACATTCTCTCCAAAGTCTTCCCATGTGCCCAGACAACTCCCTGCTTGTTGTCTTGTAAGGCTGTGGCCAGCTCCTTATACATTTTCGTTCCCTTCTTCCCTGTGGAGGATCTTTATCCCTTACTCTCGCTGCACTCTCCAAAAAAATGTTAGCATGCTTGCCTCGGGCTCTATATTGCAAGGAATCTAGCCTGGAACAGCCCTTATAGTTTCTCTCCCCCCCAGCTGGAGAAATTAATTTAGGCAGTATGCCTCCCAACGCCTAGCTGTTCTATTTCCTCCTTCTTCAAATTGTGAGGAAGGAATGGAAATGTGCAGTATACCTCTCCAGCTGTTACACCAATGAATTATAATACTTTTTTCCCCCACTTCCTTTATTTTTGGTTTTATACCTTGAACTTGGAGTTTTAGGATGCCCTTGGTGGATTTATCAAAAATAAGGTATAAATCCATGTACTTTTCTTTCCCAGGATCTAGAAAGAAGTAAAATCCCATTCCCATAGACCCTGAACAAGGTCTACATCTGTGCAGCAAAGAAGACCCAGACCAATAGTTTGCAATGGCAGAGTTCACCCTAGGGTAACATTTTCCCAAAGTCTGATCCATAGAACACTAGTTGTGTGGGATATTAAAAACTAAATGATTTTGTTCTCAAATGCACTTGGGTGCTTAAAGATTAAGCAAAATTAAGTAGTTCCCCTTACCCTGTAGGATTTCTGAGATTTTACAATAGTATTGTATAATAGTACTCTCCAAGAGAGGAGTTTGAAACTTTTTTGGAGTTTACTAGGACACACTCTTCTTTCCCTGGGCATCTCACAGGATTGATGCTACACAATACTCGGTTCCTGTGCTTACTGATGTGGTAGAAATTCTAAACATACCAGCTTTGGGGAAGAAATTCTCCCTACTCTTCAGACTTCAAATTACAGAATCTTTGGGTCCCCGTTAAAAATACCATCATTGCATATAATCATCTTTATTCTACTTCCCTTGGGAAAATATTAAAAGTCTACTATCTAGAGACCTATAGAACTCAGAAGGACTTTCCTGGTGGCTCAGTGGTAAAGAATCTGCCTGCCATTGCAGGAGACATGGGTTTGATCCCTAGGTGGGGGAAGATCCCCTGGAGAAAGAAATGGCAACCCGCTCCAGTATTCTTGCCTGGAGAATCCCATGGACAGAGGAGCCTAACGAGCTACAAAAGAGGGTCACAGAAGAGTCAGATGGAGCTTAGTAGCGAAACAACAAATACAGACAAAAACAAAATAGAACTGAGAAAGTCTGAGGTTAACTGTCAAGAACTAATTTGACTCCTTCCTTCTTACTATTCTCTCCCATCCACAGAATTTTTATTCAAGATCCATCCACTTCCTGTCCACACAATGTTATTGATACTTCCCCACTAACACCCTGCTAATAACCACCTGACTATGCAAACCCCAGGTGGAAGAAGAAACTGAGGCACAATTCACCTTCCCAGCCTGCACATTTCCCCACATGCTCCCACCCTTACTCAACCCAATGGAGATCAGCAGTTATTAAATGTTTAAGGTATTCTGTTCTCCTTCCCCCCACCCAGCCCCAATGCTCCCTAAAGTCACTTTTCAGTTCTAGGATTAATAAAGTGCAACCAGAAATTTTGCTGCTGTTAGTCCTGGAGGTTAAAGCTGCCATCACTACATAAAATCTCGAGAGTGAAGGCTCAGTAAGCAAAGCAAGGCAAATGACTCCCGTCCCTCTGGTAATAAGCAGCGGAAATGAGCTGCTGGGGAAAGCCAGTGCTCCACATAAATCCACGTGTTAGCAAGCCTGCGTGCTGCAGGGCCAAGGCTGAAAGGCGGGGCCAGGAGAGAGCATGGAGCTGGAATTCACAAAGAAGAGGGTCTATAGAGACCACCTAAACCAGCTCCTTCATTTAGCACAGAGAAGACAGAGGCCCAAAGAAGTCCCCTTAACTCACCCAAGACCACAGTGTATACTTGTGACTGAGCAAGAGAACAACCCCGGGCTCATCATCACGGAGCAAAATCCAGGGCAGCTCAGGCAAACTGATTGGAACAAGGTCTCTCATTGGACTCTTAGACATTAAAGTGTGTCACCCAAGTTTGGGGAGATGGCAATATCAGCAATAGAGTGAAAATTGGAGAGTAGGAGAGTTTTTTTCATCTCCCTTTGGGTCCCACTTCTCTAGAGGCAGTGGGTGTGCAGTACTAAGATGGGAAAAAATGCTAACATCCTTAGGAGGAAATCTGAAAGACAATCTGCATTCTAGATTCTCCTGTAACAGCCAGATAACTAAATCTGATTTAACAGATTAATTTTCCCAGAGTAACTGTTGGAACACAGAACCAAGTGAGGGGAGGAGAAATAAGAGGAATTTTTAGCTAAATCTCTCTCTGGTCTAACTAAGCAGAATATCCCACCTTTCAACAATCGGGGGCCTCTAGGTTCCAGTGGAAACCAGGCCAGAACCCACTCCTGGGCTCCTAAGACTCAAACCCAAAGAGAGGGAAGGGCCCCTATTTTGTGGCCCTTGTATTTTAACAGGTAGGTGCATGTGTGCTCAATCGTGTCCAGTTTTCCCAGTCTATTTGCAACCCCATGGACTGTAGCCTGCCAGGCTTCTCTATCTGTGAAATTTTCCCAGCAAGAATACTGGAATGAGTAGCCATTTCCTCCTCCAGGGGATCTTCCCAACCCAGGGATTGAACCTGAGCCTCCTGCATTGGCAAGCTGAATCTTTACCACTGAGCCCCCTGAGAAGCCCCATATTCTAATATAAAGTCTTGCTTAGTCACATTGGGCATGGAGAAGACAGACAGCACCATGAGGATGACCCAAATCCCAGAGAGTGGGGAAGTTCTGCAGGGTCCCAAGCAGTCCCTCATTCCTGCCATCTGGAAAGCCTGTCCTGTCTCCTGACAGCTTCCCAAGCCCGGATGCACAGACTCGGCACAGCACGCGGTGTTCTGTGAGCAAGCGGAGCATGCAAGGAGCTCCAGAGCCAGGTAAGTGATAGCTCTCAGCAAAAGGAGTGTTCCCAGGGGGTCGTTCCCAAAGTCAGTTCTTATTTCCTGTCCTCCGGCAGGACTAGCATTCAAATGATCCTCTCATCTCCAGCTTTTGGAAAAATACAGCCAGTAAAAAAAAAAAAAAAAAAAATGCTTCCTGCCAATGCAGAATGCTGTCAGCACAGTTCCCAGCCTCACGTGGAAACTGAGCCTCCCTCAGTGGCACCTGGGTAAGCCCAAGGGCTCAGGGCCTCACACACTCCACGTGTCTGACCAAGGGAAGACAAAATCGTTTCTATCTAACCTGCCTCTGGTTCTATGACTCGGAGACCCCACAGTCTAAGGTTTGACAGCAAACAAGACAGGACTGACCAACATCTTGCAGAGTATTTCATCAGCCGAAACCTAGATATACTCAAACATATCAAACAGGATATAATTTTTTAACCCAGCACATATGATTCTGCAAAGCTAATGGAAACATTCTTATGATGAATGGCCACCAATCATGGCAGACATTTTGCCCACCCCTTCCTATCCTGGGTCCAAGAAAAGTCCAAAAGAATAAGTCTCACCTTAACCACTCCAGTTCAGTTCAGTTGCTCAGTCGTGTCCGACTCTTTGCAACCCCATGAACAGCAGCATGCCAGGCTTCCCTGTCCTTCACCATCTCCTGGAGCTTGTTCAAACTCATGTCCATCGAATCAGTGGTGCCATCCAACCATCTCATCCTCTGTTGTCCCCTTCTCCTCCTGCCTTCAATCTTTCCCAGCATCAAGATTTTTTCCAATGAATCGGCTCTTCTCATTAGGTGACCAAATTATTCAAGCTTCAGCTTCAGCATCAGTCCTTCCAATGAATATTCAGGACTGATTTCCTTTAGGATTGACTGGTTTGATCTCTTGCTGTCCAGCGGACTCTCAAGAGTCTTCTCCAACACCACAGTTCAAAAGCGTCAATTCTTCAGTGCTCAGCTTTATGGTCCAGCCCTCAGATCCATACATGACTACTGGAAAAACCATAGCTTTGACTATAAGGACCTTTGTCAGCAAAGTAATGTCTCTGCTTTTTAATACACTGTCTAGATTTGTCATAGATTTTTCTTCCAAGGAGCAAATGTCTTTTATTCCATGGCTGCAGTCACTGTCCGAAGTGACTTTGGAGCCCAAGAAAAGTCTGTCACTGTTTCCATTGTTTCCCATCTATTTGCCATGAAGTGATGGGACCATATGCCATGATCTTAGTTTTCTGAATGTTGAGTTTTAAACCAGGTTTTTCACTCTCCTCTTTCACTAGCAAATGTTTGTTTGTCAACATGGTCCAAGAAAGAAAAGGATTAGGCATGCGGGACAAATCGGGGGATGCTAGAGGGTCATCCACACAGGCGAAGACTCTGAGCCTCATCTTTTCCTGGTGAGTAGGAACAGGTGACCTCAGTCTTCATCACTTTTCTCTAATGCCCCCCAGTTCCCCTTGGCCCATCTGAGCTCTCCCAGGTCTTCTCTGCCCCCAAACCAGCAGGTCATCCTCTCTTAAACAAGCCCTGTGCAGTAAAAACACCTGTGCCCTGTTTGCCCTGTGGGGAAGGGAAGCCATCCAGAGCTGGAAGATGACGTGGAGTCCAGGTCCCAAGCCTGCCCGCAGGCCACGACACTAAGTGGAGAACCACTCAGATGTGGGACTATGACCCAGGATCCCAGGATCAAGATGACTCTTCTTCGCGGAGCATCCCTCTCCACCTGCACCAAGCGCACTGTGGTGACGCAGGGAGAGAAAATTCAAAACTGCACAACAGTTTCTTGACATTCTTCCTGGAAGTCTCCTAGAAAATATTGTGAATTCCTCCTGGGTAATGTCACAAAAGCACAGAGGTCACACATCTGAGCCACGTTGCCCTGCACTGCACACACTTCAGGTGCAATTCATTGCCCCTTCACCCAAGAGACTGCACGGGACTGATCATTAATATCCTCAGAAGGCCTGGAGACTTCCAGCTAATTCCAAAAGAGACACCCGGCCCCAGAGCCTCTCCCAGGATGGAACAGGCTGACTCCTAAGAGGACAAGTCACAGACCAGAGTTTCTTAGGGCTGGAGACAACTGAGAAAGTCCATAGACTCTTTCATAGGGCCTCAAACCAGCACCATTCCTAAAAGATCCCCAGGAAGATAACTTCTGGTTATTTTTAAATGCCTAAAAGATTGGTGATTGAGGCCCACTAGGGTTTGGGGAAAACTTTGCAAAATGTCTACACTAAATCCCTACAACTCTACTGCCACCAAAACCCACTTTCTCATAACTTCTGAAGCCTTCCCTGACTTCCTATTGCCCAAAGAATTAATTCTAAATCTGGCAGTTCCTCGAAAACCAGCCATGATCTGTACCCAATCTACAAACCTAAACTGAATTCCCATGAAGCACCTCCATGCACTTTGAGCCCCAATCACTCCAGTCTGGTCCTTAGTCCCAGAGCACTTGGGCCCAGGCTGTTTTCCTTGCCTGCTATACAACCACCATGACCACTACCACCACTAGCCATCTTCTCTGCTCCTTTCTAAGGAAACAATTCAACTGCTATGTGTTCCATAAAGGAGTCCACTCTAAGTGAGTATTAATAACTCCTACCTTTGTATTACCATGAAAGGAAACACAAACTTAGAGAGCAAGACAGGACAAAGGCTTATTCATTCATTTATTTGTAAACAGGCCCCCAGCACTTTGCTAAGAACTGTCAGTCCACAAAATTGAATAATACACAGTTAGACCTTTGGTTTGCTCACAGCCCAACAGGACAGTTTGCTAAAACAACAGAAACCACAGCATAATATGGCGGTTGCTCTGGTGGACATGCAAATATTGTGCTGGGGCAGAGGGGGCACTGGGACAGATGATGCATGGGCTCAACAAATAATTCAGACCACAAGTGCCACTGAAGAAATATCAGTGACCACAAGAAAGGGTCTTGGGAATTGTGTGACTGCTGTGTACAGAAAGAGCCAGGCTTGTCAGAGATAAACCCAACAACAATACTGACTCTCCTCCTCCAGAGAGATCTTGGGGTGCTCACAGCATTTCCATGAACAAAGTCTTCCCAGATCGGGGGCTTACTCAGGGTGTAGGGGAATATTGTAATGTAAATTAAAAGCTTACTTCCCCAAGTTCAACTGAACTCAGTTTAACAGATAGTTCCAGGGCCCTATTGAGTGGCCCTTTGAAGTCATTCTCCTGCATGAACCCAAGTTCAGATCTTGAAGGTGGGGCCCCAATTCCAGAAACCTATAGTCATTCCCAGGTGGCGCTAGTGGTAAAGAACCCAGCTGCCAATGCAGGAGATGTAAGAAACATGTGTCCAATCCCTGGGTCAGGAAGATCCCTGGAGGAGGGCATGGCACCCCACTCAAGTATTTTTGCCTGGAGAATCCTGTGGACAGAGGAGCCTGGCAGGCTTCAGTCCATAGGGTAGCAGAGTTGGACATGACTGAAGCGACTTAACACACACCCACGCATAGTTATTCCCAGGCAGGTGAAGAACTCTGCTCCTAAAAAACTTCCTATGTAGCCCATGGCAAGTGCCTTTCTGCATTCTCAGTTTCTCCTGTAAGACTCTCAATGTCAAGAAGGCAGGGACTGAATTGGCTTGGTTCATTGGATTTCAGATTTTCAGCCTTAGAACTCCTGACTTGGAGTAAGATGTTTACAAATGAGCAAAATAGAGCAAAACAATGCTTGTTTTGCAAAGCCAAAGTCTGTGCTAGTGTACTAAATTGCTGCTGCAACAAATCCCCACACACATAGTAGCTTAAATCAACACAAATTTATTATCTTACAGCCCCAGAGAGTAGAAGTCCAAAACAGACTTCCCGGACTAAAATCAAGGTGTCAACAGGTCTGTCTGTGTTGTTTTCTGGAGGCTCTAGGGGAGAACCCTTTTCCTTACCTTTTCCAGCTTCTAGAACGATCCCATGTGGCTCCCTTTCTCTGTCTTCAAAGCCAACAACATTGCATCTCTTTAATTTTTCTTCCACAGGCACAGCTTCCTCTCTCTCACTTTTTTAAAAATTAATTTGTTTATTATTTATTTACGGCTGTGCTGGGTCTTTGTTGGTGCATGTGGGCTTTCTCTAGTTGCAGAGGGTGGGGTGGGGGGGTGGCTATTCTCTAGCTGTAGTACAGGGATCTAGTTGGCTGATGCCTCCAGTATGTGGGATCTTTCCAGACTAGAGATCAAACTTGTGTCCCCTGCAATGGCAGGCAGATTCTTAACCACTGGACCACCAAGGAAGTCCCACTCTCTCTTCCACTTTTAAGGACCCTTGTGATTACACTGGACCCATTGGATAATCCAGATTAATTGCCCTGTTTCGTGGTCATCTGATTAATAACCTTAATTCCTTCAGCAGCCTTAATTCCCTCTGTCATCTTTCACAAGACTGGGTTCGGCGGTGGGGGGGATTTTTCTCCCCACCACAGAGCCCAATCCACCAGGATCCCAGGGAGAAGGCACATTCCAGGAGGATGTCATCCCTTCTGAGATGCTCTTACCCCGGGTTGTTTGAAGGCAGAGTTTGTACTGTATCCATTTCTGGGTTCCTTTCCTTTCCTTCATCTGGCCATAGGAGCCTGCTTGTCTCTGGGCAGGTAAGCCAGAGACCTCACGGAATTAACACCTTAGGGAGCAAACTTCAACCATGAGGGACAGGAGCCGATGGATAAACACTCCAGCTTCTTTGCCCCTCAGTGGGACATTTCTAAAGCAAGGTCTACACAGCCATCCAGGTGATCTCCGTGAAACGGACAGAGCCAAGTTGCCTGCAGCAGTGACGTTACTACTAAAACAACTAGGGCTGCCGCTTGTTCTGGTTTTCTTGGGATTGTCCCAGTTTTAGCACTGGGAATCCCACATCCCTAGTGAGACTCAGTCTCCAGCAAACCGGATGGCTGGTCATCCTAAACCTACCTATTCACTACCAACAGCTCTCTTCCCTCCCTTCCCCATCTCATTTACCCACCCCCCACACTGGTACTTCCTGGTATCACCTTCCAAATAAACAACTTATCTCTGGGTCTGCTTCTAGGAACAGCCAAGCTAAGACAAGCCCATGGTCCCATCCTTCTGTGTCTGGCCTACAGGGCTAGTACTTTATGGCCATACCTGTAGGGCACCCCAAAACTCCAGGGGGCGCCACTCCCATAGACTACAATGTGAACCATCTCCTAGTGGAGTGTGCTAGAAGCCCTGATAACAGCTGGTTATCTTTGACTGGGCTGTCCCTAAGGGTGTTCTGGGATGAAATTCTCTTTTCTCCACCTCCCACAACATGGGAAAGAGGCGGCCCATGTTATTACCAGAGAAAATCTTCCCATAAAGAGGGAGCAGGTTTAATCCTCTCCCACCCTGCTCCCCATCGCCCCAGCCCTGCCCTTTTCCAGATGTTCCCATTTAGTCATGCTGGGAGCCCAGCAGACGAACAGCGTGACTGTGCCTGGACACCCTTCACGATCCTTTGAGCTGTGGCTGCTGGACTTGCCCCCAGATGGGGAGAGCTTTGTGCAGACGGCGATTATGCAAGGGAAACCAGAGAGCCTGGGAGACCAGATCACCACAGGCTGCACCTCTGCAATTCCCACTGGTCCACTTCAAATTAGCAACCCTGAAAACGAGCTAGGGCTCTCTGAGTCCTGACGTGCCTCCCACAAGCACGAGTTTGGCCTCACCTGGGGAGACAGCCCACCCCTAGGAGTGGAAGGCAGCTCCAGCAGTGGACATCTGGACACCCCTAATGAGGCCAGCCCAGGATGGGAGCTCAGCTAATTGCTCAAATCGGTCGTGATGTCTGGATTCCAGCTGCCACGTCTGGCAGCCTCGTTTGGATGTCTTGAGTTTACTATGAGGTTGGGACTGAGAGACCCTTAGGAATGGGGAATGTCAGCTGGGGTTCATGCTGAAGCAATTAAAGGGACATTTGTTGTAGGTGAAGAATGGTGAGATAGTAAAATAAAAATATCACAGCTTGCTGACATCTTACCAGGAAATCCACAGTCCCCAGCCAAGCTGGGCCATTCCAGGAACACAGAGTATGTGCTGTGTGATTGCAGAAGAAGGGCAGGAAGACTAGAAAATGTGCCGAACCCTGAACCGGGAACCTGAGTTCTCAAGACACAAATCGACCAGATCATTGCACTTCCTCACCTGCCTCATCTCACCCACCTCAAAAAAGAGAAGGGCTTTATTTATCCACCCTACTCCCGGACCAGATTTACCCTGAAGCTAATGAAATTTAATGTTCAGGGCCCCTTACTTTCACAGGCCAGTTTCAAGGCCATGGAAAGAGTGTTGGAGATGTTTTACCGGGTGGACTTTTTTTTTTTCATGTAGCATTTGTCTTATTTAATAAGAAATATATACAAAAATTAGTTTCAATTACTGATATTTAGAAACATTATATTTAAAGAAGAAATTTGAATTACCTAAATACCAGAAAGAGTATTTACTGAAGCGACTTAGCAGCAGCAGCATAATGTAGAAGAATTAAGGTTTGAAATAAGGAGCCAGAATCTAGGCTGTAGAAAATTACACCATCATAGGAAGCAATGAATCGTACGTGGAAGTTCAGCTCCCATTGGTCCCTAGGCATAATGGAAACGTTCTTTTACCAAAAGTGCACCTGATGATTCTATGTATGTAGTTACAAACATATTACACATCTAAATTAGTTTTCATAGTTTTCTATGTGAAACCAGAAGAGAGAACCCTGACATCAACACATGATAACAAAAAAAATTTTTTTGATCATTCCAAAAGCAGCAATTCATTAACAGAGATACATTTAAATAGGAGTGATGAATAGACTCTTGGATGGTTGTTGTGGTGGTTGTTCAGTCACTAAATCGTGTCCGTCTCTTTTGCAACTCCATCGACTATAGCCTGCCAGGCTCCTCTGTCCTTGGGATTCTCCAGGCAAGAATACTAAACTGGGTTGTCATGTCCTTCTCCAGGGGATCTCCCTGGCCCAGAATTGGAACCCACATCTCCGGCACTGCAGGCAGATTCTTTACAACTGAGGGCCACCAGGGAAGCCCCTTGGATGGTTAGGTAGTTCAATTTTAAAAGACAAGAAAACTATGTAAACATGATGGGGGAAAGTTTAACTTCTTACTGACTGTAGCACCACTAAAAAATAACAAAAATCACAATATACAACTATAAAAACACCATGAATGGCAAATTAGTTAATGAGTACAATCGATTCAGGGGCATTTAAAATGAGTCACTGCCCAAGAAAGCTTGATCAGTAATAAACAACAAAAATTTCAATTGAAAAATGAGAAAAGGGCTTGACTAGACATTTCTTCAAAAAAGATAATAAGAAATAATACATACGGCCAATAAGCACAAGAAAATCATTAATAATCATTAGGGAAATACAAATCAAAATCACAATGAGGTACCATCTCACACTCTATAGGATGGTTATTACAAAAAAATAACAAGTATTTTTGTCAAGGATGTGGAAAATTTGGAAACTTTGTGTACTATTGATATGCAAAGTGACAAAAAACAGTATGGAGTTTCCTCAAAAAAATGCAAAACTAATTTATTATTAATATCTAGCAATTCCACTTCCAGGTACATACTCAAAAGAACTCAAAGCATGGTTTCAAAGAGATGATTGTGTTCATAGCAGCATTATTCACAATAGCCAAAGGGTGGACACAACACACTGTCCATCAATACATGAATGGGTAAGCAACATGTGGTTGATACATACAATGGAATATTAATCAGCCTTAAAAAGGAAAAAGATTCCGACACGTGCTACAACAAAATTGAACCTTGAGGACTTTATGCTGAGTGAAATAAGCCAGTCACTAAAAGACAAATACTGTATGATTTTACTTAAATGCAGTATAGAGTAGTCAAATTCATAGAAATTGAAAGTAGAATGAAAGTAGAATGGCTCAGGGGAGCAGTGAAGGGGATTTGTAGTTTCAGGGATATAAAGTTTAGTACACTAAACCACAAGCTTAAAAATGGTTAAGATGGCAAATTTTATGTTATATGTATTTTACCATAATTAAATTTTTTTAAATCTTAAGAAAACTTGAAATGCTTTAAATATCCCTGCTCATAGATGATAAAAAAAGTGATTGAGATGTTCCCAGATTTAGTATTTAAAACCCCCCAAATTGCATGACATTGCCAATGACAAGCTGTAATAACTGATAAAAAAAAAGTGATTGATAATTTTTAAAGTGCATTATAAGCATGGTGAAAAAAAACTAAATTATCTTTCTATAATTATTCTTGCTGTAGAAAATAGTATCAAATTGTTGACATATGAAAAAACATAAAAGAATACACAGTCACAATGTAAAAAGAAGCATTATAGAGATGGTTTATTAATTAATCAGTTAATGATATTTTTGGATTCTGAAACGTTCATGGTATTTTGTATGCATTATTTAGGTTGTAACTTGTTGTGATTTCTTTTCTCATTCTAACTGAACATTCACTTTTGTATAGAATTTTCCATTCTTTCTCTTAAAGAGGGTCACCAAATTAAATGAGCGTAAGGCCCCATAGGGGCTTCCCTGGTGCCTCAGAAGGTAAAGAATCTGCCTGCAATGCAGGAAACCTGGGTTCAATCGCTGGGTCAGGAAGATCCCCTGGAGAAGGGAATGGCAACCCACTCCAGTATTCTCACCTGGAAAATCCCATGGACAGAGGAGCCTGGTGGGCTACAGTCCACGGAGTCGCAAAGAGTGGTACACGACTGAGGGACTAAGACACACAAGGCCCCACAGAATCTAAATATGCATTTACAGTACCTCGTTCAACAGGGCAGTGCTCTGGGGGAAACTCGAGTTTTGGTCTGTGTCTCTACCTCCTAGAAACCGGGTCAGAGGAAACACACGGCTGCCACTTCGCCTTGAGTTTCTCAGTCACAATCTGAGCCTCACTTCTCTAACTTAAAATGAGGGGAAATTCCTTGGAATTTTCTACTTCCCATAGGTGAGACTGGGGATTCACAGGAAATCAGCCTGAAACCAAAAGCACTCTAGAAACCATCACAAAAAAAAAAAAAAAAAAGAACAATAAACCAGTATTTCTTGAAGCCTGTACCTCACTTATTTCAATTTGCCCAAGGTGCTTCAGGCTTCCTGGGTAGCTCAGCTGGTAAAGAATCCTCCTGCAATGTAGGAGACTCTAGTTCAATTCCTGGGTCAGGAAGTTCCCCTGGAGAAGAGATAGGCAAACCACTCCAGGATTCTTGGGCTTCCCTGATGGCTCAGAAGGTGAAGAATCCACCTGCAATGTGGGAGACCTGGGTTTGATCCCTGGGTTGGGAAGATCCCCTGGAGGAGGGCATGGCAACCCACTTCAGTATTCTTGCCTCGAGAATCCCCGTGGACAGAGGAGCCTGGTGGGCTAGAGTCCATGGGGTCTCAAAGAGTCAGACATGACTGAGCACACCACAGCACAAGGAGCTTTATCCCATTGGACCTCCCGTCTATGTTTGGGATTGGGGGTTGGCACGATATGGCAAAGGCCACTGGGACAGTGACTGACTATAAGGGAAACGGGGAGAGATCCCAGGCTAACTTGGACCTGTTGAACAAAGAGAAGCCCATTTGGGGATCTGTTAGGCAGGGAAGACACTTTGGAGAACTTGGTGTTCTATAGGTCTGGAAAAGAGTCAAAAGAAAATCAAAGAGTAATTAAGCTGAAGTCCGTCTTCTAGATTTTTCTCCTTGCTAAATCAAAGCAGAAGAATATGGACCCAGTAGACTGTTTCAGAGCTTGAGTGTAATACAAGATAATGACCCTCAAGATATAAGGGGGAAATAGAGTAAGATTCATTTATTCAAGACTTACAGATTGGATATGGAAGATAAGGGGAAAAAAGTTGACTCAAGAATGATTCTTACTGGGACTCTGTAACAACTTAGAGGAGTGGGATGGGGAGGGAGGTGGTAGGGGGGTTCAAGAGGGAGGGGACACATGTACCCCTATGGCTGATTCATGTTGATGTTTGGCAGAAACCAACACAATTCTGCAAAGCAACTATCCTTCAATTAAAAAATAAATCAGCTTTTAAAATTTTTTAAAAAGAATGATTCCTAGATTTGAGACTCAGGCAACCAGATCAAAGGAAATTCTATGAGACTGAGGGAGAAACAGGGCAGAAGGTACATCAAGTTCCTTTCTGCACAATTTAAAGTCAGGAAACTTGTAAGACATCCATACCAAGTCTGCTGTTGGTTACATCAACAGAACTGTGGGGCTCAGAGAAGAGGTCTGATTTCAAATTATATTTTTGGGAGTCATCAGAATGATGATGGTATTTAAACCCACAAGAATGGATCCAATCATCTAGGAAGAAGAGAAAGGAGGGGAGGGGAGGAGAAACTGGCACTCAAAGACCCAAGGATTTAGATTTGCAAGTGAAGAAGCCAACACCACATTCATGACTTCATGCTCACAACTTGAAATCAGTCATGATAGCAATATTTACACCATGGAAACCAGCACACACTACTAATGGGGACTTTTACCTCTTCCTGGAGAGCCAGTTGTTAAATATTTCCAGCACACCACCGAATAGTCTCCTATAAGATGTGACATTCTATATATATATACATATGCCAAGGGGGGAAAATGTTAAGGTCAAACAAACTTTGGGAAAACACAACTTACCACTCTTGGAAATTCCCAGTGCACATTAGCATATTAAAGATTCAGAGAAATATTTCTATAAAGAAATATATTTAACTTATTTTTTACAAACAAAGAGTTTTCCAAAGTTGTTTAGCAATAGAATCCTTTTTTGTTGAATCTCTGTCTCTGTCACGTGAAGTTCACGCTGCTCTAAACTTTTCTTTTCAAACAAAACTAAGTTGTTAGCACTGACATAGAGATAGAAAGTGGCCATAATGGTTCTGTTGTTCATTCTCATGGCTATTTGAAGAGGTGTGTAGATGATGAATGTTTGCAGCCATTCTTGTGACTGCTGAAAGACACTTATTATTTATGACCTGAGTTCTGGGTGGTGACTGCTGTCATTAATAATGATAGTTTAGCCCTAAGGCAGAGGAGACAGCAGATCTGGAGTCTCTCTGCTTAGCCTGACATTCCTGTGATACAGGAGTAGGGGCTGTAAAGCTCAAAGCACTTAGTACCAGCATGGGGAGGACTAGCTTTCAAATTCTTTCCTCAGTCAAGAGCAGGCGCTTGGGGGCCCAGGGCAGGGGTCTCATTCTAAATGTGGAAACCACCGCTGGCTAACAGATTGAAACAGGGAGCTCCTGGGGACCCCGTGGGACTGAACAACTGTGTTCATTAAGGGAGCCAGGAAGCGGCCATGGGGGTCTTGTCCATCGACAACTTGGCAGGACACAAAGTATTTTACCAAAAGGAATCTCACAGCTGGAAGGAGCAGGTGCGGGCAGCGCAGAGCCAGTGCAAACGCTGGAGAGAGATTAAGGCAGGAAGGAAATTGGATTTTCCCAAGTTCCAAAGGGGAGGGGCGCACTAGGAGGAGAAAAGTGGTGAGAGAAAGAGAGGGGGGGAATTGAAATTGATTTAGGACTTGAAATAAATATTCTTAACCAGCAAAGGGGTTGTCATTTTGCATTTTCACAATTTAACAGGCCTAAAACCCCAGCATTAACTGAATCCATGCCTTCAACAGAAGAGGAGATTATCAGTTGCTGAGCAGGAACAACTAAAACTAAACAGAAAATTTTCACAACCTCATTCCCCCAGGAGCAGGAACTGGCGCCAGGAAAGCTGCTTCTCTCTGCTGACCCTCCTCCCAGCCAGTGTTCCATGTCTCTGGACAAAGTGACACGCTCCCAGCCCTCGCTATAGCTCTAGATGGATGTCAGCAAGTGGGAGGCTCTCCCCAGGGCAGAGAAGAAGAAGGCCAGTACCTGAAACCAACAAGCTGCGAGGCTTTCTTTCCAGACAAGGATCAAGTGGAAGGTGGCCACATTTCCAGAAACCGATGGAGTTCTGCTTCTAATCTTGTTAGGTTCAACCTGGGACTGTGTTTCCTCCCCTACTTCCTCTGACTCCAATCATTTGGAAGTAATGTTTTATTTTCTAGATTTGATTCACAAAATGAAACAAAGCAAAACATAAACACACACACACACAAACACACACACAAACATGAAAAGGTCAACTAGATATAATAACACAATAAATCATACTTTAAAAACCAATAAAGGGTCATGAAATGTGGGAAAAGAAATACCCTGTACGTATTCCCAAAAAGGCAAAGTGCTTCATCCATACACTCACTGGTCACTTTGTGGCTGAGAACACAGCCTTCATCTATATATAGTGAGGGGCCGAGGTGGTCTTTTCCTTGCTGGATGTCTGCCCCTCCAGAAAAGGGGTTAATGTGCTTGCATTTAAAGACAACAGCAATTACATTAGAAACTTTCTCATTATTATTCACATTTAATCTTCATAATATTAATCATATTTAATCTTTAAATAGTGATTGACATTCTGCAGTCATTCTCACATACATTATTGTATTTAGTCCTCTAAAGAACCCCATGAGTCAGGTGATATTATGACCTTCATTTTCCAGTTGAAGAAACTGAGGCTCAGAGAGCTTGAGACAAGCAGGGCCCAGGTCACACAGCTGGTAAGCAGATCTGTGTGACTCTAAATCTCTTGCTCCTCCCCCGACCCCTTGCGGTAATCCTTTGGGAGGCAAGCATGCTGGCAATGTACTCTGCAGGGCCCCCAACACAGATATTGCACAGGCAACGACTTAGCTAAAGATGCAGGAGAAGAGTCTCTTTTCCCACCCACCACCCACCAATGTTACCCTTGATTCTTGTTCCCCAATCTGCTCCCTGTCTCTTCATATACAACGTACTCTCTTCAACTCCCAAAGTCATTCCATGTGCCAGATTGCTAACGTTGCTGGAATGGCTGGAAATGTACAAAAACTATAGCCTCAAGACCCAGATCTACCCCCTTCCCTTCCTAATAGTCCCACCAGAAAACACGGGGCCCCTTGGGCTACAGGGTGCAAGAAAGCAACAGGGAACATTGAGAGTGTACCCAGCAAATATTTGTTGAACTGATTGTTTTCCAGACGAGTCCACTGAACATATCACATCTGATATCTTGTTCTCAGGTTTCTAGGCAATTTTTACATCCTTCTCATTTTTGTCTGACCCCTTTTCAGTCAGGATCAGAACCTAGCTCAGGACCCCAACCAGAAAAGCGATGAATTCAAAGTCACCTGTGAGACCTGCTTTTTCCCCTTAGATTTCTCTTTCCATTGCCATTCCTCTCCCTAAATCCCTTCTCACATCTAGCCACTCCCTCATCCAGCATCTTCAATGGCTCTTCACTGATTCTAGGATTAACTCCAAATTTCTCAACAAGGCATTTTACAACTCCATCCCATTTAAACACTATTTATGCAGTGCATGCATAAGTGTATTGGATGGGTGTATAGATGCATGGATAGATGGATAGGTGGACAAATGAATGAATGGATGGATGGACAAATGGACAATACTCAGTTTCCTGTTAGAACATTTTCTCTGTGCCCATGAGAGAGCAGCAGTCTTCTGCCTCTGGGAAAATTGAAGAACCTTATCCCCCTTTCCTCCAAAGTCCCCTTCCTGTCTGCACACACCTTTACCACTATTGACATCTTGGTCTCTATAGTTTTTATGACTCATAATCTATCCTATCACCAGGGGAAAATCCACTCCCTAAATGTTGAAGTGTCCTGAGCCTTAGGCAATAAGACTTCTAAGGGTAATTAACAACATTGATTCAAGTCACTTTCTCCTCAAGCCTCCACTTTCTAGTTCGTTAAAATGAAGATCTTCATATGGAACAGAGTTGGGATCTCAGAAGCCCCTATTTGTTTGAGAATAAGCTATATTCTTTAATCTTAGATATTAGCCATCTAGAAAATGCAGTTGCTGAAAGATATCTGGACAGTCCCCCAAAGTATTTGCAAACGCAGTATCCTCAAGTATAACCAATGGGTCACGACCTCTGCCTAAACCTGGAGGAGTCCAAACTGGGCAGCTCCTGAAATGGGCCCCAGGGCATCTGGGTCAACAGCCAAGATCAAGGGCACCCTTGCTGCCTGCTGCTCCTGCAGCTGGTGCCGTGTAGGGAGGTGATTTCAGCAACCTGAGAAACACAGCCTTTCATCACTCCCCTCTACATTCCCTGACCCTTGGTATCTCTGGCCCATAGCACACATTCTCTTCCATGGTCAAATTAACCTAATATCTCTCTTTTACCATTCTTAATCATTTTAGTCATCCTAATGAAGACCTTTGGGGCCTATTTACTGCTCCCTATTGAGCATGAGTTGGGTTTTATTTCTTGTGAATTGTGAACAAGAAATCTATTTGTTATTGCTTTTTATGAGCACACACTCCTTCCCTGGTGACAACTGCTTAATAGGCCAGGGTGAAAAGTAAGTGATTCTACAGATGCTCTCTTGCTTCCTTCTCAAACTTCTCACCCATCCACTACCTTATGATGTTTCCATCTATGAAATAGAAGAGACTCTCATATGACCCCTCAACCATCCTGAGCTTGAAGGAAACCTGTTCCCAGCCATGGTCCAGCACTGTTCTAGTGGCTACATAAGCACTGGCCTAAAGCAGAGCACATGTAAAAAGAGTGAGCATCAACATTTTAGGAATCAGTGAACTAAAATGGACCAGAATGGGTGAATTTAATTCAGATAACCATTATATCTACTACTGTGGGCAAGAATCCCTTAGAAGAAATGGAACAGCCCTCATAGTCAACAAAAGAGTCCAAAATGCAGTACTTGGGTGCAATCTCAAAAACTACAGAATGATTTCTGGTTGTTTCCAAGGCAAACCATTCAATATCACAGTAATCCAAGTCTATGCCCCAACCACTAATGTCAAAGAAGCTGAAGTTGAATGGTTCTGTGAAGACCTACAAGACCTTCTAAAACTAACATCAAAAAAAAGATGTCCTTTTCACCATAGGGGACTGGAATGCAAAAGTAGGAAGTCAAGAGACACCTGGAGTAACAGGCAAGTTTGGCCTTGGAATACAAAATTAAGCAGGGCAAAGGCTAACAGAATTTTGTCAAGAGAACACACTGGTCATAGCAAACACCCTCTTCCAACAATATAAGAGAAGACTCTACACATGAACATCACAGATGGTCAGTACCAAAATCTGCTGCTGCTGCCAAGTTGCTTCAGTCATGTCCGACTCTGTGTGACCCCATAGACAGCAGCCCATCAGGCTCCCCCTTTCCTGGGATTCTCCAGTCAAGAACACTGGAGTGGGTTGCCACTTCCTTCTCCAATGCATGAAAGTGAAAAGTGAAAGTGAAGTCGCTCAGTTGTGTCCAACTCTTAGCGACCCCATGGACTGCAGCCCACCAGGCTCCTCCGTCCATGGGATTTTTCCAGGCAAGAGTGCTGGAGTGGGGTCCCATTGCCTTCTCTGATACCAAAATCAGATTGACTATATTTTTTGCAGCTGAAGATGGAGAAGCTCTATACAGTCAGCAAAAACAAGACCAGGAGTTGACTGTGGCTCAGATCAAAAACTCCTTATTGCAAAACTCACACTTAAAGAAAGCACGGGAAACCACTAGACCATTCAGGTATGACCTAAGTCAAATCCCTTATCATTATACAGTGGAAGTGAAAATAGACTCAAGGGATTAGATCTGATAGAGTGCCTCAAAAACTATGGACAGAGGTTTGTAACATTGTATAGGAGACGGTGATCAACACCATCCCCAAGAAAAAGAAATGCAAAAAGGCAAAATGGTTGTCTGAGGAGGCCTTACAAATAGCTGAGAAAAGAAGAGAAGTGAAAGGCAAAGGAGAAAAGGAAAGATATATCCATCTGAATGCAGAGTTCCAAAGAATAGCAAGGAGAGATAAAAAAGGCCTTCCTATGTGATCAATGCAAAGAAATAGAGGAAAACAATAGAATAGGAAAGACTCCTCAAGAAAATTAGAGATACCAAAGATATGCAAAGATGGGCACAATACAGGACAGAAATGGTATGGACCTCACAAGCAGAAGATGTTAAAAAGAGGTGGCAAGAATACACAGAAGAACTATACAATAAAGATCTTAATGACCCAGATAACCACAGTGGTGTGATCACTCACCCAGAGCCAGACATCCTGGAGTCTGAAGTCAAGTGGGCCTTAGGAAGCATCACTACAAACAAAGCTAGTGGAGGTATGAAATTCCAGTTGAGCTATTTCAAATCCTAAAAGATGATGCTGTGAAAGTGCTGCACTCAATATGCCAGCAAATTTGGAAAACTCAGCAGTGTCCACAGGACTGGAAGGTCAGTTTTCATTCTAATCCCAAAGAAAGGCAATGACAAAGAATGTTCAAACTACCACACAGTTGCACTCATCTCACATGCTAGCAAAGTAATGCTCAAAATTCTCAAAGCTAAGCTTCAATAGTACATGAGCTGAGAACTTCCCTAAGTTCAAGTTGGATTTAGAAAAGGCAGAGGAGCCAGAGATCAAATTGTCAATACCTGTTGGATCACATAGAAAAAGCAAGAGAATTCCAGAAGAACATCTATTTCTACTTCATTGATTACCCTGAAGCCTACCCTGTTGCGCAGATCACAACCAACTGTGGAAAACTCTTCAAGAGACAGAAATACCAGACCACCTCACCTGCCTCCTGGTAAATCTGTATACAGGTCAAGAAACAACAGTTAGAACTGTACATGGAACAATGGACTGGTTTCAAATTGAGAAAGGAGTATGTCAAGACTGTACATTGTCACCTTGCTTATTTAACTAATATGCAGATTACATCTTGTGAAACGTTGAGCTGGATGAAGCACAAGCTGGAATCAAGATTGCCATATCAATAACCTTAGATATGCAGATGACCCCACCCTTATGGCAGAACGCAAAGAACTAAAGAGCCTCTTGATGAAAGTGAAAGAAAATAGTGAAAAAGCTGGCTTTAAAACTCAACATTGAAAAAACGAAGATCATGGCATCTGGTCCCATCACTTAATGGCAAATAGATGGGGAAACAATGGATACAGTGAGAGACTTTATTTTCTTGGGCTCCAAAATCCCTGCAAATGGTGACTGCAGCCATGAAATTAAAAGACACTTGCTCCTTGGAAGAAAAGTTATGATCAACCTAGACAGAATATTAAAAAGCAGAGACATTAGTTGACCAATAAAGGTCAGTGTAGTCAAAGCTTTGGTTTTTCCAGTAGTCATGTATAGATGTAAGAGTTGGACCATAAAGAAGGCTGAGCACCAAAGAATTGATACTTTTGAACTGTGGTGTAGGAGAAGACTCTTGAGAGTTCCTTGGACAGCAAGGAGATCAAACTAGTCAATCCTAAAGGAAATCAGTCCTGAATATTCATTGGAAGGACTGATGCTGAAGCTGAAGCTCCAATACTTTGGCCACCTGATGCAAAGAAATGACTCATTGGAAAAGGCCCTGATGCTGGGAAAGATTGAAGGCAGGAGGAGAAGAGGATGACATGGTTGAGATGGTTGGATGAGATGAGGATGAGACGGTTGAATGGCATCACCTACTCAACAGACTTGAGTCTGAGCAAGTTCTGGGAGTTGATGATGGACAGGGAAGCCTGGCATGCTGCAGTCCATGGTGTTGCAAAGAGTCAGACACGACTGAGTGGCTGAACTGAAAGCAGGTCACTGCACCCTGGATCTAATGGAAGCTGGCCTGGAGGCTTCATGTGGCCAAGGAGGAACAGGAGTATTTGGAATTATAGGACTATGTTCCACCAGAGCCTGGACCTAAACAAGTCCCGTCCTTCCCTGGGTCTGTATTCCTTCTACAAAGGAGGAAGACTCAACTTACTTCCAGTATCAATGACAATTATAAAGCACGTCCAAAAAACCTACTACCAGGAGATATGAAAACATATTATGAAGAAAAGCACAGAGAATACATAATTAGATGAAAAAGCGCTGTGTTTGTTTATTTGTTTTTGACACAGATTAAAGTCCCAAATTAATTTGTAAATTTAACACAAACAGTCTTCAGGAAATTTGACAAGATGATTCTAAAATGATGGTGGTCACTTAGTCGCAAAGTCATGTCCAGCTCTTTCGACCCCATGGCCTGAAGCCCACCAGGCTCCTCTGCCCTTTGGATTCTCCAGGCAAGAATATTAGAGGGGGTTGCCATGCCCTTCTCCAGGGGATCTTCCCAACCCAGGGATCAAACCCAGATCTCCTGTAATGCAGGCAGATTCTTTACTGACTGAGCCACCAGGGAAGCCCCAAAAATCGATATGAAAACAACTGCATAAAAGTAATCAAGACAATATTGCCTAAATGAAGACAAAGAAGAACACAAAAGAAAATTCATGCCATCAAGTAAAATAATTATAATACCCTAGAAATGTTTGAATGTGGCATTAACTCAGGAATAGATGAATAGATCAATGCAACAGGATAGAACAACTACAAGTCAACTAACGCATGGTAGGCAGAATAATGGTCTTCCAAAGAAGCCCCCACCCATATTTTAATCCCTGGGTGGAGTCTGTGAATACATTAGATGTCTGTTACATTAGATGGTGTATTAGTTTGCAGGGGCTGCCATAACAAAGCACTCCAGACTGGGTGGTTTAGACAACAGAAACTTACCTTCTTATAGTTCTAGACTCTAAAAGGTCAAGATCAAGGTGCCAGCAGAGTTGGTTTTCAGGCCTCTCTCCTTTGTGTGCAGATGGCCAAACTATTAATGCCTCTTCACTTTGTCTGTTCCTCTGTACTCATGCATCCCTGGTGTCGCTTTGTAGGTCCAAATTTCCTCTTCTTATAAAGACACTGATCAGACTATATTAGGGTCCATTCATATGACTTTGTTTAACCTTAATTACCCCTGCAAAGACACTTTCTCCAGACACACTCACCTTTCAAGGTATTAGGGGTTAGAGCTCCAATACATAAATTATGGGGAGACAGGAATCAGCCTATAACACATCCAGGAATTAAAGTTGCAGATGGAATTAATAAACTTACCTTGTACAAATTGAGGAGATTATCCAGGATTATCTAGGTAGGCCCAGTGTAATCACAAGTGTCCTTCTAAGTGAAAGAGGTCATGAGAGTCAACTTCAGAGTGATGTAATGTGAGAAAGACCTTATTGGCCATTACTGACTCTAAAATAGAAAGGGGCCATGAACCAAGGAATGTGGGCAGTTGGGAAGAGCAAGGAAACAGACTCGCCCCTAGAGCCTCCTCCAAAAATGCAGCCCTGTCATTCCATAAAACCATTGCAGACTCTGATCTCTAGAACTGTAAGACAATAAATTTGTGTTGCTTTAAGCCACTAAATCTGTGTAATTTATTATAAGAGCAATACAAAACTAATACATCACATATATGAAGGAATTAAGATACGATAAAAGCATCATCTCAAATAACTGGAAAAGGATAGACAATTAACCAGTCATCTGGTTTAAAATAAATAAATGAAATCAGATTTCTATGCCATGTCATTCACAAAAATGAAATCCAGATGGATTTAAAACCCTTAACAATCTGCACATGAAAGTAGTGGAAGAAAATATGGCAGAATGTGTTTATGACTTTGGAATAGGGAAGGGGAAATACATAACAAAAAATTAATAAACTTTACAATATTAAAATATAAAACATTTGTTTCAAAAGACACCATCAACAAAGTCAAAGGACAAGCAAAAATGGGAGAAACACATTTGCAACCTACATACTCTTTTGAGTTCTGTTCTGTTTTTCCTTCTTGAAAAGAAAAGTAGCCCTGGGGACACAAGGCTTTGTTTGACTGAAGTGAAAAACAAATTATGATTCCTTAGGACATTTCTTCCCTCTTTCTCACCTTCTCTGGTTTGATTTCGTTGCACACACCTGTGGAGTGAGCTAAGCTCAGCCGGTATTCACAGGAAAGGACTGCTGAAAGGCTAACCTATTTAGGACCTGCTGAACCTGTGGCCGAAATTGGCTCTTTACTTCCTCTTTTTCTCTTCTTCCTGGGCACACAGCTGGGCTACAGTCCTCAGGCTTGCAATGAGATGTGTCCACCTGAGTTCTAGCTAATGGAATGTGGACACATGATTTTTCTTCTTTTGCTGACTTGACACAGATAAAGATGCCAACTTGGAAACCAGGTACGGAAGTTACAGAATCATAAATGGAAGGAACTTGGTCCCAACTATTGCCTAGAAGAAAGTTACCCAGTGACAGAAATGCCCATATTGGGCTTGTGAGAGCTAGAAAGAATTATATTTAAGAGATAATACATTTTTTAGTTGGTATTTGTTTCAACCGCTGGTATAGCATTAATTCAGAAGTCAACTTGACTTCGTCTGGCAACTTTCTTGGTCTGACATCTCCTCGACAGTCCAACGGAGCCTAATAATTCTTTGGGTTAAATGACCTCTGTTAGAAACCACACCAGTGTTTTGCCTCATGACTGGATCCTGGAGCTGCCTGCAGTTCTTCGGTCATCTTAATGGTACCAATAACACAGAATGAACAAAAGAGAAGACCTCTGTCTCCCTCCCCCCAGCAGCCTTGCCCTCCCTATTTTCCCACACACAAACAAGAAACAAACCATAAAACACATCCTGCCTCCTGCTGGCATTCAATGAACCTCACCCAAGGTTGCAAACTGGGGAAATGAGGACCCAACAGAGTGTGTCTTGTCCTCTGTGTCCAGGATGTCATTGCTTTGGACAGCTACATATCAGATATCACTTCTACCTCAAGAAAAGACAGGCCAGCCATTGAAATGAATTCTCTACCATCACCCTCTGACACTTCTTCCAAGTGGCCACCCTATTCAACCACACTCTCCAATACAGCTTCTACACTACAACCAGAGACACACATCCTGGAAAAGGGATGCTGCTGGAAGACTGGAAACTCCTTAAGGACCAGGTTTTGTTCATCCACGTATCCCCTATCCCAAGGCACACAACTCCAAGAGCACAAAGAACTTGCATCTGTAAAGCTCTTTCAAGAATGCCTGATATATCCAATCCCTTTGCCCTACACAAGGCAGACACTCAGTAAGTCTACCTGAACTGGATTGGAATTGGATTGGGAGCTAGCTGCCAGCTGAAATGTTGCCGCTTCCCCACTTTCCCCAGGGAGAACAGCTTTTTATACCCTCCTCTGAATGTCCACAGCTCTTTCTTGGTATTTTTGTTTAGCCCTCGCCATATAAACTTGCAATCGATCTGTGTCCATGTCTGCCTCCCTAAGATACAATAAACTCCCCAAATACAGAGTCACTGTGTCTTTTTCATTTTTATATCTCCAGGCCTGGTGCATAGATATTCTGAGGACATGTTATTAAATTAATGAACAAACTCTGGCCTGAAGGAGCCATCTTTCCACCAAAAGAAATTGCAGTTCTAAATCTGTTAACTTTTAAAGAAAAACAGAAGAATAAGAAACAGTATCTGAGCACTTAAGGGAGCCTGAAAGAGCATCAATTCCACCCTTTCAATGCAGCAAATCCTTCCAAAGGATTCCAGATTTGAACCTTTGATTTACATACTCCCTAAAAGCTTTTTTTATTAAGTTTACTGCCTTAATAAAATAGTTCCCTCCACTGTTAGACAGGCTTTGATGGTGAAAATGTTCCTCCTCCTAGTCAGCGAAAGCCTTCCTCCTGCTAACCTCTCTGTGGGATCAGGTTGTGCCCTCTGGAGAAAACATCTCTGAAATACTGCTAGCTCATCACAGAGATCCTAGAAGCTGCCACGTTCCTGCTCACTGGGCCATCTCAGATCTGTCACTTCTGGTAAGTATCATGCACAGCCAGGGAGTTCCTTTCCCTGCCTTTAGCTAAGAGTCTCAAATATATGTCCTCTTCATTTCAGAAAAATACCCACAGGAAAGAAAGCCAGCCCATTCCTCTTTGTTTCTGGTGCTGAAACATCCTAGAGCTCACTTCTAACTTAAATTCTTTTTATTGCAGTCTCTGTTGCTTCCTTCAGTAAAAAAAAGAGAACTTTTGGCCCCTGTCCACTACATAAAGCCTAGCCAATGCCTCTTTTCCTCCTCCCCCAGTACGTGCCCTTGGCAATCCAACCTTCTCTTTCATGAGCTGATTCATAGATTCTGAGTGAACAAAGCCCTCCCTCAGGCGCCCTCCATGGCCACGTGTGGCTGAGCCTTCAGCCGTTGCCCCCCCCCCCCCCACAATGACCAGGGCACGGTGCCAGCAGGGTCCGGACACATCCTGAGGCCCCTGTGCCCACAGCGTCATCACTTGGACCATCACGTGTGGGAGCGCCACCTCCTCGAGGGGATGGAAGGACGTGAGAACGAGCAGGTCCCTCGGGGCAGACCCATGGGGGACTCCAACCCTCCCCCGCGAGCACTGGCCCCCATGCCGTGAGCTTAATTACTTTGCAAGAGGACATTTGTCACTGGACTTCCTCTTTGTTCTCAGAGAAAGCTGGGAGTGGGCACCGGAACAAAGGCGGGTCTCTGCAGAACACGGGTGAGGGAGGACCCCTGCTGTGAATCTGGGTCTGGGCCCACGTGTGCAGAGGTCCAGGAACACGGGGGCTTGGGGGGTGGGGGTGACCTGAGTGGTCTAGCCGCCCTCTCCCTGGGCTCCCACTGCACTCGCCCTGTCTTAAGTGAGGTGTGGAGCCCTGAAGGAAAAAGTACATACATAAATAACTAAAATTTAAAAATAAAGGAAAATGCCCTGAGGGCTTCTCTCCCCATCCCCCTGGTCCTAATAGGCTATCTGCTTAAAAAGGAGTCTTTTTTTTTTTTTTTTTGGTTATCAGAATAGTCTTGATATCTGGCCTTCAGACCTCCAGCACTTGATGATATGAGTCCATAGAGACTCATAAAAGGTTATTGAGCATCTTTCAATATATAGAATATCATCGGTGGGCCCCTCATTCCAACTGTCCCTCCTGACCTGTCTGGGAAGAGATTCCTTTGGTATAATAATTCTCTGAGGTAATTTTCTGCAGCAGTGTTAGCAAAGGAAAGGTCTGGATGTGCTCAGGGCTGTGCTCAGAACTGAAGGAGCAGAGCCCACTTCTACGGAGGACCAAAGGGCTCCTCTGGTTGGAAGAAGTCAAGAGGGGAGCCGAGAGAGATGGAGAGAAGACCTACCCATGCGGAAGAGCAGCAGGAAGGGCAAGTGAAGAAGGAACACCTGGATGCCCAACCAGCACGGACAAGCCATCAGCTGAAAGACCACTCCTTAGGAAAGATCATCTTTGCCACCAGCCTCCCATTCCCTGAGCTCTGTGTGCTTGTGGTTACCCAAAGTTATTTTCCCTCTGTGGTGGTCACACCTCCTCTCTTTTCCGAAGGACACAAAGTACCTCCCTATGAGTCACCTTTCGGTGTATGTCACACTGTGCTCGCTTCGCCAGCACATATACTAAAATCGATGTATGTCACAGTCACTTCCAAAGCACGCCTTGCCTTGCTTCTCTCCAAAATGATGCTCTCTCTCCTTTCACTTTATTCCCAGAGATTTAAACGGCAAATTACAAAGAAAAGAAATTCAGGAATTGAGTATCTAACTTGAGCTGGGACATCAGAGAAATGCTTTACATAAATGTTTTCAATGCTTCCTGTTCGCTACCACCAAAGGCTCAGTGGGGGTACACATTTCTCAGATGAGGAAACAGTTTGGGGAAATGAAGTGAGTAGCCCTAGGTCACAGAGGTTGGGCCCTGGATATGCAAACCTTCAAGGGCAGGGCTTCAGGACCCTACTATCCTTTGAGTCTCTGCTACTAACCTTGACCCACCCCCACGCCTGCCATGTTCTCTACCACTGCTCTGATCTGAGCATCTGACCTGAATCTGAGCAGAAGGAATAAACAGCATCGACTCAATGGACATAAGTTTGAGTAAACTCCAGGAGTTGGTGATGGACAGGGAGGCCTGATGTGCTGCAGTCCATGGGGTCGCAAAGAGTCAGACACAACTGAGTGACTGAACTGAACTGAACTGTAGCCATCTTGGAAGACTAGAGATAACCCCTTAGCTCTGGATCAGACCCATGCCTGAGACTATTATGGGTGTGGAAGCTGCCAGGAGAAGATGTGGTATCCGGATAGAAATGTTAGCCATGGTACCCCAGGCTCAAGGGCCAGGAAAGGGCCCCAACTCACTAACAGTTGAGCTTCTCCAAAAATCACAGTGCTGGCCTGCGCCCAGCCTCTGTAATTACCAAAGTGATGTTGGGAAGATGTATTTCCCAAAGGTGGATTCTCAATTTTCTATTTTCCTCTTTAAAGCACAGTTGTGACTAAGATCTCTGAATACAAGAAATATTCCGAGGCTATAGCATCACAGACTACCAAGGCTGGAGCATCAGGATCTCCAAGTTCACCTAGCCAGACCCCTTCTTGGAATTTAGCAGCTCCCTCAAGTTGGACAGTGGCAGAAGGTGGGCTGAACCCCAGATTGCATTAACTGCTATCCAGCAGCCCCCAGGTGTCCCAGGTCAGATGATCAGATGACACATTTAGGTTCCTTCCACCTCTGGGATGCCATGGGGGTTGTAGAATGGCTGTTACAAGGAAATGTAACACTCATTGGGGTGAGGCCCAGCAGTCACCCTAATCGGGGAAAGAAATCTGTCCCTCCCTCCGCATCAGGCTGCCTGGCTTCCTCCCACCGCAGCATCTCCTCTTCAACAGGACCCAGTCAAAGAAGCCACCTATCCTCTTCCAAATACACCAACATCTTAAGCACATGGCAGAAGCTTGTCTGCATCCCAATCATTTCTGTGTCATCTGAGTCAAAGGAGACAGAACAAAGACTCTGTTTGTTCAGGGGATAGGGCTCAAAATGGGCAAGAGGTGAATTCAGGATAGAGTTTGTGTTCATGGAGTAAGATGGGGAAGGACGAGGTCTCCACCCAGGACACTAAGAGAATGAAGACCCACGGAGGGAAGTCTGCCCATCCGCGGGGAACCCATTTCTCCATTTTTAGCCAAAGCTTTCTGTTCCTAATTCACAAACAGCCCCCTTTTTGAGGCTTGGGACCCCTTAATAGATTCTGACCTCAGTTTCCTTTGTTTTGTTTTTATCTCAAGGAGAAAAGGAACTAGAAGCTTAGCTGAGAAGAGACTCTTTTAATCCATCCTTGGAGGGACTAGATCACTTCACCAGGCCACCTTTTGCCCAGGAGGCCCTTCTGGAGTCCCCTCACTGCTCCCAGAGAAATCCGAGCCTCCTTGTCCTGAGGGTGTGAGAGCCTCCAAGCTTGTCCGCCACCCACCAGCTTCCATGTCAAGGTATAAAATGGCCGACGAGCCCAAACAGTTTCCCTAAATATGATCTCAGATTATCTTACCACGGAGGGGTTATCTGACACAGAGAGCTCGCTGTATAGCTCAGAAAATTATCCTGACAGCCACAGAAAGGGAAATTGAGACACAAACTCAGGCCCACAGGGGCCAGCTGCAACACGGCCCTTAGCCTGGCAGTTCTTGCCTCTAAACAGCTCTCCTCTGCCTCTTGTTTTCCCCTCTCTCTCTCTTTTCTTTCCAAAGGATTGAGTTGTCATCTCCATTGTTCCATAGATAGAAAGGGAGGTCTTTCTGAGCTGACGCCAAGCACTGTGTGTTCCTTACGGTTTGGTTTGGAAATAACTTGAAACTCTTCCTCACCACCGACTCCCCCGCCTGCCACACATCCCCCACTATCCTCCCAACTCCTATCAGAGCCCTGTGAAGACTGTGCAGAAACAGCGAGCCTTTTTCTAATCTGCCCTGACCATGTGTAAGCCAGAGCAGGACAGTGGAAATATTGCCGTCCTATCTGAAACTGGGATCAGGGGGAGTGGTTTGTTAGGAGGGTGAGTGCTGGGAGGGAGACACAGCTCTGCCTACAGCCTATCCGGTAGTCCAGTGGTCCCCAAGGCACTGCTGAGGCAGAGTCCAGGGCCCCAAGTTACTGAGTGGGAGCTGAGGATGGCTACAGGCATGATGCTGTGCCTCTGTTTTCTTGGGCCAGTGGGCATCTAGTAATCTCCTAGAAGAAGCAAAGATAGACAAGAGATGGGGCGTCATGAGGAAGAGGAGTGGGATCTTGTCCAGTGTGTTGGTCATTCTCCATTCGCCTTCCACCCACCCCAGATCCATGTTCTGCTCTGTTCTGTGCCCTGGGTTCCCTGGAAATGACTCCACCCACTGCTTCCTGGCAGGGGCTTCCCAGGTGGCACTAGTGGTAAAGAGCCCATCTGCCAATGCAGGAGACATAAGAGAGAGGAGTTAGATCCCTGGATGAGAAAGATCCCCTGGAGGAGGACTTGGCAATCCACTCCACTATTCTTGCCTGGGAAATCCAAAGGAGGCTGGCCAGCTACAGTCCATGAGATCGCAAAGAGTCAGACATGACTGAAGCGACTTAGCACGAATGCACTGCTTCCTGGCACCCAGCAGGAGCCAGTCAATGGGGCAGTCCAGAAGGCAGCTAGAGAGCAAAGGTGCCAAGGTCGCTCCTGCTGCATTTCTGGCATGTCCCTCCCTGGCCCTAGTTCCCCCAGACAGCCCTCACCAAGCCTTGGAAACACTGTCCCCTGCCTTCTGAATCCACTGAGGGTGGATTTCTGAAGCCTTAAGGTGGTCACCGCTCCTGCTGTGGGGTCTCCAGACACCTCTGCTTCCCTGTGTGCCCCTTTAACGTCCTGCCAACACCCCTGGAAGCAGCCCCTTTGTCAGAGTCTTGTTTGAACCCTCTGAGATGGTTCTTGCCAGGACTCCAACTGAGGCACCCAGTGTGTTCAGCGCAAGTATGGAGGTTAGAAAAAGAGAAGATGTGGCTGTCCATCCTGAGGAGGTCACATGCGCTCCGTGAACCAGCAGCATCGCACCACCTGAGGACTAGGTAGAAATGCAAATGCATGGTGATCTGAGACCTAGTGATTCAGAAACTCTGGAAGTGGGTCCCACGGACTCAGTTTAAATAAGATTCAACTTTACAAAGTCATTGAACATCTCAGTTTTTGCACTCCCTCCTGAGTGATTCTGACATACAGGGAAGTTGCAGAAATACTGGTCCTAAACCTCAGAAGCTATGTGTCCCAATGAGAAGCACCTCTCTCTCTCTCTCTCCCTCTCTCTCTCTCTCTCTCTTTCTCTCTTTCTATCTCTCTCTCCCCTTTTCCTGCCCATTCCGATCCCATCCTGAAGGGAAGCAGATAAGGGAACAGAGCATCCAGATTTTCCAAAACCGCAGAAAGTGGGTTCCTCCCCGCAAGGTCATCCAAAGATAACTCTGCAGGTGGCATTTACCTCCTGGGTGCTGGCTTAGGCTAAAGAGGTCATTGTGAGTGGGCAGTCCTTTGCGGTACTGTGCAAAAGGGGCAGGTACTTTGTGATGCATTCAGTAGCTGGTGCTTGCCACGCCTGCTACTTGCTCAGATTCTTTGCACATAAACACAGACGATCAGCCCAAACCCTTTGTTCTCAAATACATGAATCAACAGCACGTTGGCCACAAAGACTGCCTAAATGCTATCTTCCAGCTGTGCCCAGCTGTGTCACATGGACTGCTGTGCTTTTTCATGTTTAGGAAAGTTTTCTTAGGCTCTTGCTGCTCACATGTGGCACATTCTCACCCTCTCTAGTTCACATATGCAACGGAAATACTTGGCCTCTGGAGGAAAGATGGAATTCGGTTTTAATCTGATTACCCTTTGGACCAGGGAAGCCTGATGTGCTTCTGTCCATGGGGTCGCAAAGAGTTGGATACAACTGAGCAACTGAATAATAACAGCAACCCATGGGGCCAGCTGTGTGCCCACAACCAGCTACTTCATTGCCCATGCATCCCCTTCTTTAGTAAAATAGGAGAAATAATATGTCTTTGGAGTGGGGTAAGGATTAATTGAGATGACACATGTACAGTGCCTTAGTGCAAGGAGTGGCACATACTAAATGTCAATAAAAACTGCCTTTCTTTCCATTCCTTGTTCTGAAACACTATAACCATGTATCTCTAGAATGAAGAAGTGGTATGTAGAAAATAGGGCAGAACCTGGAGTCAGATGGCCTGTGCTTATCTCAGTGCTGCCACTTACTGTCTGTATGTCTTTGGGCAGTTTACTTAACCTTCATGCACCTCAATTTTCTCATTTTTATTTTTTTTTACAAAACATAAAATTTACCCTAATTGATCATTTAAGTGTACAATTCCATGGCATTAAGTATATTCCCATTGCTGTGCAAGTTCCACCATCACCCATCTCCAGACCTTTTCATCTTCCCAAACTGAAACTCATACTCATTAAACAATAATTTCCCATGCCCCTCTTGTCAAACCAGCCCTTGGCAACCAACATTCTATCCCTAGACTACTTTTTGACTCAGTTTGTCTTTTGACTTAATAAAAGAGAGTATCCACTGCTGACTAGTGGAATTGCTTCTTGCATATATGTGATTGAGTTTATTTTAAGAAAGGTAAATGGGATTGGAGGAAGAAAAGAGGTGCAGACAACTGGATAAAGGTTTTCATACTGGGCCTCCTGTCCACAGGCCTCAGCAGCCCTGCCATGGATCTGCCTGATTCTTTTGCATCAAGAAGTTGATCTTGCGAGCCATTTCCATGTTGTAGATCCGCCGGCAGGTTTCATAGCTTTCCCTCTGTCGCCGACGGCAAGGCTTCTCGAAATACCGCCATCGCTTTATGTCCTCAATAAGCCCATCCATGGTAAGGATTCTGTTCAGAGTCCTGTATGCACCTTCCACGTTCCTTTCTTGTACCATCACCTTCCTGGCAATGAACTTCAGATGTTTTGCCATGACCTTGGATTTAAGTCTTCAGTCTGCAGGACCCCTTAGCACCCAGCCAACTGGAAGCCAATTTTCTCATTTTTAAAACAAGGATGATCATAGCACCTACCTTATCAGGTGATATTTAAAACTCATGGCATATTTAAAACTTCTCATCTGTTTCACTGTGGATGTCAGCTGCTATTATTCATTATTAATAATATTATTGTTGTATATTCTGAGTGAAAAACTGAGAGGCAAAGGCTATGGGGGAGATCAGCAAATAGGGAGAGTTGGGCAGAATATTTGAAATTGGGACCACATTAATGTGTCTCTTTGTATTAATATCTTTCTCACCCTCAATGTTTGGGGAAAAGTTAATATGTATCTTGGGTGAGAGTTTAGGACATTAGAGGCAAGAAGACCAGCAAAGAGACAGTTTTTAAAAAGCTGGAAATAATAGGAAGAAAGCCTGGATTGGGCTGGTAGTAAGAGAAATGGCAAAACTGGGCCAAATCCAAGGATGGGGTCTTTGAAAAATCTTTGTCACAAGGCACTTCCCATTGGTGAGCTTTTCCATCGCCTGGGGAAGAACAAGTCTGTTTTCCTTCCCTGAGTTCCTGGGACATTATTGTCACTACCACCCATTTTATTCACGCCCTTCCCTACTTCATAGTCTTTCCTTCTTTCTTCTCCTTTCAAATCCTTCCAAATTTAACTCCATTCCCACTTCCTCTGGAACACTCCTTAGCGGATTCATCCTCCTCCCACCTCCTCCTTGTCCGCAGGCCCCTGTGTGGGCTGTGGTCGGCTCCCAGGCTGCTGATCACAAATTTGTCTTCATTCCTAGCAAGTTTACTGTGGCTTCACCAATGCAAGTCTCCTTCCCCAAACCATCATAGGCTTCTTCCTGGGGGCAAGGACTGCATCCTCCATTGCTTCTGGACCAAGACTCAGAAAGGTAATTAAACTGAGCCCCCAAGGAAGCCTAACAGGTCCATATGAAAGCTTTGACTCTCAATAGGCTCCTTTGCACAAGGCCTGTCCATCCGGGTCTTAGTCCCTGCGTCCTTGTTCTCAGGTCCCTGGGACAAGTGAAAATGGAAAGTGTAAATGAAGCACAGTGTTCTTTTTCCATTTTAGGGACTTGCTGTCAGCATTCTGTCTGGATCCTAACCTCACAGATCCCCTGACTCCCCAGGAAGCTCCAACTCTCTGAAGCTCTTCTTCCACCAGCAGAACAGCAGTGGACAGAGGTGCCAACTAAAAGAACCTTCTCTTTGATGTCCCTCTGTTTTCTCCCCTCACCACAAATCAGCAGGGGGATGTTAGATGGCACAGTCAGGCTGAAATACAGGTTAAATAACAAAGATACATATCAACAAGAATTACTGTAAAATTCTAAATTTCAAATCCAAAAACCAAGTACAGAAGTATAATATGGTGAGATCCAATTTGACTTCAGGCTCAATATAAAATAATAAATGTTATCAAGGTAGTTAATGCAACCTACAAACACTGAAAAATACCTAATATTCAAAGTGATATTGGAATGATATTTCCAACATTGGATATGTATCCAATGATATCTCCAAACATTGAAAGTGATATTTCCACTCTACTAAATTCATTAGTCTGACCAGAACTACAACACTTAGGATTCTTTTAAGAAGGGCATCAACCGTAGAGAGGGAAAGACAAAGCAAAAAAAAAAAAAAAGGGTCTATAAACAGAATCACAAAAAGAATGAAGGAACTGGAAGCACTTAGACTGGAGAAGAAATGTTTCAAGGGGATACAATCCCCTTTTTCAAATATTTGAAAAGTGCTCATGTAAGAAAGAGGTGATTTATTCTGTTACTCCAGAGTAAAGGAAAGCAGATTTCAACTCAAGCAAATTTTCCCTTTCTGCTTAAAAACATAATGGATTACTTTGTGAGGTGGTGGGTTCCTCACTACTAGAAATATTAATGAAACACAATTTCTTTCAGACCCCGTTACTTTCTCTAGAAGTCCACTGTCTTCCTGCTGCTCTTGGACTGGTCAGGATACCCCCAGAGGGACACTCAGGGACAGAAGAGCAAGATTGCTCCAGCAGAATTTACTTACCCAGCTCTCCATCCTTTGGCCCATGAGGATGCAGTATTGCTAGATAAATCAGACAGAATTAGACTTCCTGACTAACAAGCTGATGGAAAACGCACACCCTTCTGCCCCAGGAAACAAAGAAGCAAAGACAAGACAAAATGTTTAGTGGTGACCTGAAAAAGATTTCACTTTCTAGAGGAACTCCAGGCAATGAGCAAGGTGGTAGTAGAGACATTCAGAAATCTGAGATGTCTTACTCTGATATACTGAATCACATCAAGAGAAATTTTTTTAGTTTGCCTTCCATGAGACAGATAGTAAGGCCAGAGCTTAAGAAGATCAGGCAGTGGCTGCTTAATCTGAAACTCAGCTCTGCCATCTACCGCTGTGTGACCTTATGGACACAACTTTTCTCATCCATGCCTCCCTGCCTCTTCTACAAAATAAGGACACTGATCCTCATAGTACTTATGATGGTTAACTTTATGTGTCTGCTTGGCTGGGCCACAGGGGGCCCAGGTACTTAAAAACATTATTATTATTCAGGGTGTCTGTTTGAGGGTGTTTTTAGAGCAGATTAACATTTAAATCAGTAGACTGAGTAAAGCAGAATGCGCTTCATTACATAGGTGGGCCTCACCCAATCACTTGAAGGAAGACCTAAGTAGAACAAAACCTGACCCTTCTCCGAGAAGAGAGGAGTCTTCTGCCTGATAGTATTTGAATTGGGACATTGACTCTTTCTGAGTCTATAGCAGCCTGCTGGGGTTGGAACTTGAGCTGGGGTACCAGCTCTGCAGATTTTAGACTTCCCTGGTAGCTCGGCTGGTAAAGAATCTGCCTGCAATGCAGGAGACCCTGGTTTGATTCCTGAGTTGGGAAGATCCACTGGAGAAGGGATAGGCTACCTACTCCAGTATTCTTGGGCTTCCCTGGTGGCTCAGCTGGTAAAGAATCCACCTGCAATGCAGGAGACCTGGGTTGGGAAGATCCCATGGAGAAAGGAACGGCTATGTACTCCAGTACTCTGGCCTGGAGAATTCCATGGACTGTATAGTCCAAGGGGTCACAAAGAGTCAACCCTATATGCAAAACAGAAAAAGAGACACAGAAATACAGAACAGACTTTTGAACTCTGTGGGAGAAGGTGAGGGTGGGATATTTCAAAAGAACAGCATGTATACTATCTATGGTGAAACAGATCACCAGCCCAGGTGGGATGCATGAGACAAGTGCTCCGGCCTGGTGCACTGGGAAGACCCAGAGGAATCGGGTGGAGAGGGAGGTGGGAGGGGGGATCGGGATTGGGAATACATGTAAATCCATGGCTGATTCAAAGAATTTAAAAAAAAAAAAAAAGAGTCAGACACGACTGAGCAACTTTCACTTTCACTTTCTTTTTCAGCCTCCGTAATTGCAAGAGTCAATTCCTTACAGTAAATCTATATCGTTAGATGATAGATGGACAGATAAATGAGAAAGACCCTATTGGTTCTCCTTCTCTAGAGAAACCTAATATGGTGTTATTCCAAGAGGTTATATCAAGATTAAATACGATAATGTGATTGAAGCCTTTTGGCTATAAGTCTGGTATCAAATAAATGCTCAGTAAATGCAAGCTTTTTTATATAAGCCCAGTCTTAAAGTGTGAAATCATCTAGTTCATTTTGTTGGTGGTGGTGGTGGTTTTTTTGTAAGGGAAGAGAAAGATTTGTAGACAGGGCTATAAAGATTGTGGACACATGTGATCACTCCCTTAGAAGAATGGCTGCCGTGCGGACATCAGCAGTGTTCTCCAGGGCTCCTGAACTCTCCTGTCCAAGGACTTTCCCAAGTGGCAGATGTACCCACCTGGTATCTGGGAAGTTGCAGCCACATACTCTGGTCTACAGAAGATTTCTGTTTGACAAAGATAACAGCACAGCCCTGAGACAACGAGGAGATGCGAGATTCCCCAGCAATGCCTAGCATCCCTCTGCTGTGTTTCACAAAAAAACGCCAACTGTGTTCATCCTCCCTGACTCCAAAACCAAGGCATTTGTCTAAACTCTGGATACATCACACCTTCACCCCTTAACCTCCACCTCCTTTTGTTGAGTCCCTTCCCATTGAAATCATACCCATCATTCCAGAATGGCTGACATCTACCACCCCTGTCCTGACAGACTCTGACCATCCCAGCCACACTAATCACTTATTTGCCACTTACAAGGCCCTCATGTAATATTTACTCAGTCATTTCCTTTCATTTGTAACCAGTATCTTTTCTGAATCCCTTTACATGCTTCTAAAAGATAGAGAACCCCATGTCTTAACCTTTCCCAACACCTGTTGTAGTCCCAAATCTAGTTAGTTTCCTTGACTAAATGATCAGTATCCTTGCAACTCCTCAGCCATCAGTGCCTCCTCAGGTTTTCCTAATCTTGGGTGCTAACGCCCAAACCTTCATGAGTATCAGAATCACTGGAGATTTCTTGTGAGCTGCAGATTCCTGATCTTACCTCAAACCTATAAAATAAGAACCTCCAGGGATGGGGCCTTGGAGTCTGAATATTTTTAAAGGTGCTCAGGTGACTGTGATGAGTAGCTGGGTTTGGGAAGTTTAAGATATAGCAACATTTTCCCATGGCTGTGTATTCTCCCCAAACAACTCAACTCATCCAAGACTGTGTTGTTAAGCCAGCCTCCTTATACCACCCATACAACATTCTCTTGCCCCTTGCCCTTTTCGGTTTACCAAACAACCCTCTTTTTTTAACCCTCCTTCCCTCTACATCCCTTTCTTGCCAATAACTTACACATCTCTTCCCTCCCAGCACCCCAACTCCAGCTCCTCCTGAAGGGACTCTCATGCGGGCACCATCTCTGCCTTAGCTTCTTAACAAGCATGCCTCAGAGGACCTACAAAAAATATCTTGTCTTACATACTGACTATGTAAGGATGCTTCAGCCATGTGTTTGTTCCAAGATAAACAAGAATAAGGCTGACTAGGTGGAATGTGCCTAAAATTCTACCTCTAGTTTATCTCTTACCTTGCAATAAGTTCTCAAACAGGACTTTTAAAACTCTTCATTTAAAGAACTTTAGTGCCTTTGAGAGGATGAGAAGAGTTTCAAAAAATGCAGTCTTCTTAAATGAGGTCTCTCAACAAAGAGCCAGCAGTCTCAATCCCTGCCTTTCAAAGACATATTTAATGGGCACTAAATTCTAGAATACCAGATTTGGGAGGAAACCTCAATGCCATCTTCTCTGAGGGCTGACAGTCACAAAAAATTCTTAGAACACAAACCAAGTTTTCAAAACTTTCTCTGAAGTGTTTGTTGTCCAAGGCCACACCTCTGTCTGTCCACTCGGAGGTAGAAACAGTTAATCCTCTCCTCAGACTGAATTTACCCTTCACACATTTGCACCAGCTAATGGAGGAATATGACCACAGGTTACTGATTGTCTACGGCAGGTCCCTCAACAGTGGTATTATTGATACTTGGGGCCCCCAAACTCTTTATCATCCTGGAATTTATAGGATATTTAGCAGCATCTCTGAAATCTGCCTACTAGAGGCCACTAGCATTCCTTCCCTCCCTTTCAGGGACTGGAAGACAAAATGGTCCTCAGTGAGAATCACTGCCCTTTAGTCTTCTATATAGTCCCCATCCTCCAGGAGCTCACAGTCCAGCTGGGACATCAACCCCTACGCCGATACTCACCAAACCCCACATTAAGTTCTCTAACAGGTTCATGAACAAGAAAGAGGAAGACCCAGCTCTGCCCACAAGAGTCAGAAAAAGCTTCACAGTGGGGGTGCATTGGGGGCAAGTCAGGCTTCCCTGAAGGGTCAGTGGTAAAGAATCCGCCTGCCAGAGACACAGGAGACCCAGCTTCAATCCCTTGGGTTGGGAAGATCTCCTGGAGAAGGGAATGGCAACCCATTCCAGTATTCTTGCCTGGGAAATCCCATGGACAGAGGAGCCTGGCGGGCTCCATAGAGTCCGTGGGGTCACAAAGAGTCTGACACGACTGAGCACAGAAGCACTCAGAAACGTAAGGAAGGGTATTTCAAGCTTGCACCAAAAGCATGGAAGAGCATGGAGAATTCAAAGAACAGAAAACTGTTGGGAGAGTTGGAGTTCAGAGGCCCTGGTGAAAAGTGATGAAGCTCAAAGGATTTAATCGAATTGTTGCCAAGCCCCTCTGACCCTTGTGTTATCCTCCCACAGCTGACTTCTTTTAGATATTTATGTATTTATTTGGCTGTAGCAGGTCTTATTTGTGGCACATAGGATCTTTGATCTTCATTGCAGCAAGGGGGATCTTTAGTTACTGCATGCAAACACTTAGCTGTGACATGTGGGATCTAGTTCCCCAACCAGGGATCAAACTCCAGGCCCCTGCATTGGAAGCTCGGAGTCTTGGCCACTGGACCACCAGGGAAGCCCCCTTCTGATTCTGAAAGTGAATTTGCTTTGGAGCAAATGGAGTGTGAGTTCTAGCGATAATAAATGAAGATCAGTGGGGATGCATCACACACTATGAAGTCAGGCCTCAGAGTTTCTATTCATCAGGCTCCTCTAAACCAAAGACACTGGGGCCACTACAATGGGTGTTAGAATGCTGACTTTAAATAAGATCACAGTGAATACCAGCTCCATTCAAACACCTTTCGAGGTATTTCTGCCAATTCTCTGAAGTCAGGAGTGAAGTCTGGGACAGACAGCCATCACTGCTGCCCAACAGGGATGACAAGGATAAGGAGGCAATAGCAACACAGTAGGAAAAAGACAGGGATGAACATAGGAGGCCTGGGCTGAGAGCCCGGCCACCAGCTATCAGCCTGACTCTGCTGCTGGATGGCTGAGTCACTGCAGTTCCCCAGGCCTATTTCATCACCTGTAGATGGAAGGAATTATAAATACCCTCAAAGAGGCCTTGGTTAAGCCACATCACTTTGCTGGTCCTCAATTCCTCCAGATGGTCAACATGTAGACTGAACTGGACCAGTGGTTTGAGGACATTTGGATCACAGTCTCTTGCAGGAGTGATGAAAGCTATACCTGGCTCCCATGCTCCAGGGGGGAAAAAAAGAAAAGGACACCAATGCCATTTTCTTTCATTTAAGGGCATTCTCAGAACTCTTGTAAGTTCCACCTTAGGACTCCAGTACTAGATCATCTTTTCTAAGATCTCAGTGAACTCTGGGATTCTATGATCCAAAGAGCTTGCATCCACATGTGGTTGGATGGGGCAGTTGCCTGCTGATAAAAGGATGGAAAAAGCACTAAAAGTTTTTTCTAAAAACAAAAAGGCCTCTGTGAGTAGTCATTGCTCCTGGCCTTTCCAGGGTCCCTGTGCTCCTCACTATCAAAACCATCCCTGCCCTATTCACAGCTCCTTCCACCAGCCTTGCACGCTGGCCTCTCTGCCTTTTCTTTCATTACCACTCACTCCATGTCCCTCTGTAGAGGGGCAGATAACTGTGTATCTATATCTGTACTTGTGCTCCATGTGTTTTCTTTTTATTATTTATTGATTTATTTTTTGGCTGCACTGGATCTTCGCTGCTGTGTGCGGGCTTCCTCTAGCTGGGTGAGCAGAAGCTACTCTTCGCTTCAGTGTCTGGTCTTCTCACTTCGTTGGCTTCTCTTGTTGCAGAGCACAGGCTCTAGGCACTGGCTTCAGTAGTTGCAGCACACAGGCTCAGTAGTTGAGGCACATGGGCTTAGTTGCTCCATAGCATGTGGGATCTTCCCGGACCAGGAATCAAACTCATATCCCCTGCCTTGGCAGGTAGATTCCTATCCACTGTACCATCAAGCAAGTCCTTAACTCTCCTTTTCTTTGTGTCCTCCCTAACCCCTCACTTGGGGCTTCCCTGGCGGCTCAGAGGGTAAAGAATCTGCCTGCAATCCAAGAGATCTGGGTTCGATTCCTGGGTTAGGAAGATCCTCTGGAGAAGAGAATGGCAACCCACTCCAGTATTCTTGCCAGGAGAATTCCATGGACAGGGGAACCTGGTCCATGGGGTTGCAAAGAGTGGGACACGACTGAGTCTCACACACACACACACCCTCACTCAGAGCCTGCCCAGTTCAGACCCTTTGTCCAAGTATGCAGGGCATAGAGAGGTGACCTCTGGAAGACCCCATCCAACTGACGCATATGATTGTATGTCACTGAGGAAACCAAAGAAAGGAAAATGTTTATTAAAATCAGTGAAATCTAACAAGGGGGTGGGGACAAGCGAGAATGCCTGAATTCCAGCACTCTCCCTGTGGAGAGAGGATGGAAAAACCCAGGCCTTCCTGCCTGGACAGCCTGAGATCCCAGCCTCCCCAGAGCCAGAAATCAGTGGAAATATATATATTTTTTAATACACCCTCATTACAAATAAAAATAGTGTTACATCAATACAGGGGTTGGTTAAAATGCATTCCAACTTTGCTAAACAGGGAATGCATCAAAACGCCTATAATAATATCAAGCAAGGCAGTCCCTCTGCCAAACTCAGACGGAGGGGAATTCACACAGCCAGGGAAAATCTGTTCTTCATCAATGTTTCAATATATTCAATGAAGCCGGGGACATTTTTCTGAGATTGAAGCAGATTGCCAGCTGCCAATACTATGATTTAATTCCTTCTTTTTCCCCCTTCACTTGAAAAAAAATTACCACAAACATTTGGTGGGCCATGGAGGCCCTTGGGTAACATGGATCTTACCTAGATGGAGGGACAGGACATGGGGGGAGATAAGGAAGAGAAAGAGAAAAGCAAGAAAACAGGGAAAGAAGGGTTGAGGAAGAGGGGAGAAAAGGGGATCGGGTGAGAGGAATGTGGAAAAAGAAGGGAGGGGGAAGGACAAGAAAAGCAGAAAAATGAAAGAGGGAAGAACAGAGGGAAATGAGAAGAATGTGGGCTGTGGGAAGACGAGCAGAGGAAAAATCATGTACAGAGAAGGAAGAACAAAGTCTTAAAGATCATAGAGGTCAGCTTCCTCTTAAGTATCCAGCAGGAACTGCAGCAGTGAAGTTATTAATATTTTCCCCAAATTAGAGCAGAGAACTAGGCCCTCTCGACTCCAGCCTAGCGCTCTCCACTTCTCAACAAGTAGAGAGCAGGGTAAAGAGAGGGGAATTAAGACCAAGATGAGAATTTTCATGTATGCACATCTGCATGTAGCGTTTGGCTTCTTCAAACATCTATATCATCTAATAGCATCTAATATTCTAAAATCTAACAGGATCTGGTATTCACAGAGCCCTGATTCTTAGCCCCTGGGAGCTTCCCATGAAGTGTATCTCAGACCTAGAGGACACTGTTTTCTGCCTCATCAGATCATAAATGGTGGAATCAGAGCACTGAAGGATATCAGATTGTCACCAGGCTGAGGCTTGGCTTCTAGGGTGATCCTCTAAGCTCCCATACCTAGGCCTCTGGCTTCCCAGGCTGGTAAGTATGGTGACAAGATGCACCCCCTTGGGTACCTGGAAATCCCAAGCTCCAGGGCCCTGGTTCTAGCTTTGGAAGGCTCAGTCACCCCCTCAGAGATGAGGGCCTTTCTGGCTTAAGCATTAGTTACCATTTTTCAGTCTGTCATTTAGTTAACAGTATTGTCTAATGTTGATTTATTTTGGCAATGGTATTGTGGTTGTATAAGATAATAATTAATATTAGGGGCAACTGATTGAGATATACAGGATTTCTCTGTACTATGTTTATAACTACTGTAAAATTCTTTCAAAATTAAAAAAAAAAAAAAAAACCTTCATAATGATCTCAAAGGCCAGGTCTGAATTTAGAAGTCTTCATTAGTGTCAGGGCCCCAACCTCTGGACTCTGCCCAGTGGCTCACCTCTCCCCTCTTCCCTCCTTCAACTTGTTCCTATACAACAAGGAGATCTACACAGACTACAGGTAGACATGGTGGGCTGCTCTTTCAAGTTCAGGCCACAGCCCCCTGACCATACATACACCCTCTCCTTGGCCACCTCTGGGGACCAAGGATGTGTGCAATGGCTGTTCAGTCCATCCTTGGGAGAACAGAAAGTCTCAGGGCCTTTTGGCCAGGGACATTCAGAGTCTTGGGTACCAGGAACAGAAGCAGGTATGACTCACATGCTCCAAGGAAGCACATTCTTGCATCTCTTCCTGAGGAGGTTCATGGAAGAGAACCTGGAGGTTAAGAGTGGTTTATTGACTTTCTCTGTCTCCATAAAGACAGAGTCTCTGCACACAGTGTACCCTTCAGACCCTGCCCAGATATTCCCCCACCAACCTGTCCCCTTTTAGGAAGGATCACTGGTTTCACTCCATCCCCAAACACAGAGGTCTATGCCCTTCTTGATTCCACATCAACTTCTGAACTCCTACTGATGCCCTGATTAGAATTATTTATGTACAAGTCTGTGTCTCATTCACTAGACTGAGAACTTCTCAAAGGCAGGGATCTATCTCATGTATGCCCATGCTCCCAGCCCCACGTCTAGCACATAGATAGGTACTACCAACTGATGGTTAAATTGTTGTATCCTCAGAGAGTCAGGAAAGCACAGCAAGAGGTCAGGAGAATATGTTGTCTGGAATAAGGCAATCCTGGTTCCAATTCTGACTCACGTACTTCATTGCAATGTGACCGTGAAAAAGTTATTTAATCTCTCCATGGCCCAGCTTCTTCCTCAGAGTAGTCAGCAGAATTGAATGAAACAGGGACTTTCCTGGTACCCAGTGGTTAAGACTCCATGAATCCAGTACAGAGGGTGTGGGTTTGATCCCTGGTCAGGGAACTAAGATCCCACATGCCTCTGGGTGAGGCCAAATGTTTTTTGATTTTTTTTAATTCCTTATATGCGGAATCTAAAATGACTTGACACAGATGAACTTATTTACAAAACAGAAACAGACTCACAGACTTACAAAATGAACTTACGGTTCCAGGTAGGAGGAAGAGAGCAGTGGGGGGAAGATGGGAGGATAGTTACAGAGTTTGGGATGGACAGGTACACACTGCTCTTTTTAAAATGGATAACCAACAAGGACGTACTGTATGGCATAGGGAACTCTGCTCAATGTTTTGTGGAAGCCTCAATGGGAGGGGAGTTTGAGGGAGAGTGGATAGATGTACATATATGACTGTCTTTGCTGTCCACCTGAAATGATCGCAACACTGTTAATCAGCTATGAGCTGTGCTTCACTCAGTCATGTCCAACTCTGCGACCCCATGGACTGTAGCCCACCAGGTTCCTCTGTCTGTGGGAATTCTCCAGGCAAGAATACTGAAGTGAGTTGCCACGCCCTCCTCCAGGGCATCTTCCTGACCCAGGGGTCAAACCCAGGTCTCCCACATTGCAGGCGGATTCTTTACCATCTAAGCTATCAGGAAGCCCACGAATACTAGAGTGGGTAACCTAGCCCTTCTCCAGGGGAACTTCCCCACCCAGGAATCAAACTGGGGTTTTCTGCATTGCAGGCAGATTCTTTATCAGCGGAGCTACAAGGAAAGCCACGTTAATCAACTATACGCCAACACAAAATAAAAGTTTTTTAAAGAAAGAAAAAATAATAAAATATATTACTGTAATAATTAAACTTATTACTGATGAGGAATTTATTTTATAATTTGTGTTTAGTTTGGGATAATTTAAAGTTTTGATATTTTTTAAAAATTAAATAAAAAGAATTGAATGAAGCAATGTTGTTGAAGTGCTTGGCAGAGCACTTGGCATTTAGTAAAGACTCAATAAGTGTGCTGAAACAGCAAGATCAGGCTGCCAGTATCATGGGTCAGTCCATGGACGAGCCCATCTGCTCACACCTCAATGGCTGTCTCCCAGTTATCTTTATTTAGGTCCTGGGAGAGCCTCAGCAGAAAATAGATGAGGCAAATCCATCCAAGTGACCAGAAAAACTAGAAAATCAGCCCCCTACCCACTCCTGGAAGAAAAAACCCACCGTGTGTGCTAGCCCCAGCAGCCGCCCAACACCCTCTCTCTGTAAGCTCGGGCCAGTTGGATGCCGCAGGCCCTCCAAGCTAACTGCCGACTGATGGGGCCCCAGACACTTTCCAGAGAGCTGACACTCCATCATCTCTGGCCAAGGCCCCCCGTATCTCAGAGTGGCTGGTGACAATGGCGAGACACATCGGGGAGCTGACAAGGAAGAAAAAAACTGTTTTCACGAGATCAACACATCAACACCTGTTAGTCAAAGCTAGCTAACTCTGGCAGCCTGGAATGCCAAACAAGAAAAAGGCATGAAAGACGGATCCCACAACAGCAATCACAGAGACTGAGGTCTCAGAGCAGATGGCCCTGCGTGGTCACAGAAGAGGAAGGTGTGACAGCTCAAGGCTGGACCAAGTCCATCCCAAATGTGCTTAAAATGACAAAAAAGCAGAAAGAATAAGAAAGTAAGGGCTAAAATCAAATCCAAACCCTAAAGCCAAAGAAAAAGAAGTTTTTTAAGAGAAAATCATCTAAGGAAATTAAATTTACATGTAAGAATTTAACAAGATAAAGAGCATTTCTGAAATGTAAAATAAAAAAGATTATAGATGTAACTAAGTGAAGACAGTCAGGATCTAGTTCTAGGCAAGTAAAACGGTATCCTGAAAAGTTGTTCTCCCTCCAGGCCTCTTTATTCTGGGCCCCATTAGCATTTTGTAAATGTGCTAGTCTACTGTGACCACATATTTTCTAGAACAAGGTCTGATTTCAAGTGTTCTATCTTTTTCTGTCCATGGGTACCAAAAATTTCATGGGCTCTTGAATTGGGAGTTCAGAAAATGGGTTCAGCATAATATAAATCACATTATAGATTGACATTTACATACTTATCTGTCTCCTCCTTTAGGTCATGAGCCCTTTGAAGGCAAAGATATGTTATTCCCCTTTTTATCCCCAGTTCTTAACCTGATACCCAAAATACAGTGTGTTCTTCAGTTCAGTTCAGTCACTCAGTCATGTCCAACTCTTTGCGACCCTATGAATCACAGCCATGAATCGACCCCATGAATCGCAGTCATGAATCGACCCCATGAATTGCAGCCAGACCTCCCTGTCCATCACAAACACCCAGAGTTTACTTGAACTCATGCCCATTGAGTCGGTGATGTCATCCAGCCATCTCATCCTCTATCGTCCCCTTCTCCTCCTGCCCCCAATCCCTCCCAGGGATCTTTTCCAATGAATCAACTCTTCCCATAAGGTGGCCAAGGTACTGGAGTTTCAGCTTCATCATCAGTCCTTCTAATGAACACCCAGGACTGATCTCCTTTAGGATGGACCAGTTGGATCTCCTTGCAGTCCAAGGGACTCCCAAGAGTCTTCTCCAACACCATAGTTCAAAAGCATCAATTTTTCGGTGCTCAGCTTTCTTCACAGTCCAACTCTCACATCCGTACATGACCACTGGAAAAACCATAGCCTTGACCAGATGGACCTTTGTTGGCAAAGTAATGTCTCTGCTTTTTAATATGCTATCTAGGTTGGTCGTAACTTTCCTTCCAAGGAGTAAGTGTCTTTTAATTTCATGGCTGCAGTCACCATCTGCAGTGATTTTGGAGTCCAAAAAAATACAGTCTGACAGTTTCCACTGTCTCCCCATCTATTTCCCATGAGGTGATGGGACCAAATGCCATGATCTTAGTTTTCTGAATGTTAACCTTTAAGCCAGCTTTTTCACTCTCCTCTTTCACTTTCATCAAGAGGCTTTTTAGTTCCTCTTCACTTTTCTGCCATAAGGGTGGTGTCATCTGTATATCTGAGGTTATTGATATTTCTCCCGACAATCTTAATTCCAGCTTGTGCTTCTTCCAGACCAGCGTTTCTCATGATGTACTCTGCATACAAGTTAAATAAACAGGGTGACAATATACAGCCTTGATGTACTCCTTTTCCTATTTGGAACCAGTCTGTTGTTCCATGTCCAGTTCTAACTGTTGCTTCCTGACCTGCATAAAGGTTTCTCAAGAGGCAGGTCAGGTGGTCTGCTATTCCCATCTCTTTCAGAATTTTCCACAGTTTATTGTGATCCACACAGTCGAAGGCTTTGGTGTAGTCAATAAAGCAGAAATAGATGTTTTTCTGGAACTCTCTTGCTTTTGCAATAATCCAGCGGATATTGGCAATTTGATATCTGGTTCCTCTGCCTTTTCTAAAACCAGCTTGAACATCTGGAAGTTCTCGGTTGACGTATTGCTGAAGCCTGGCTTGAAGAATTTTGAGTATTACTTTACTAGCACGTGAGATGAGTGCAATTGTGTGGTAGTTTGAGCATTGCCTTTCTTAGAGATTGGAATGAAAACAGAACTTTTCCAGTCCTGTGGCCACTGCTGAGTTTTCCAAACTTGCTGGCATATTAAGTGCAGCACTTTCACAGCATCATCTTTCAGGATTTGAAATAGCTCAACTGAAATTCCATGACATTCACTAGCTTTGTTCATGGTGATGCTTTCTAAGGCCCACTTGACTTCACATTCCAGGATGTCTGGCTCTAGGTGAGTGATCACACCATTGTGATTATCTGGGTTGTGAAGATCTTTTTTGTACAGTTCTTCTGTGTATTCTTGCCACCTCTTCTTAATATCTTCTGCTTCTGTTAGGTCCATACCATTTCTGTCCTTTATCAAACCCATCTTTGCCTGAAATGTTCCCTTGATATCTCTAATTTTCTTGAAGAGATCTCTAGTCTTTCCCATTCTGTTGTTTTCCTCTATTTCTTTGCATTGATCGCTGAGGAAGGCTTTCTTATCTCTCCTGGCTATTCTTTGGAACTCTGCATTCAGATGGGAATATCTTTCCCTTTCTCCTTTGCTTTTCGCTTCTCTTCTTTTCACAGCTATTTGTAAGCCCTCCTCAGACAACCATTTTGCCTTTTTGCATTTCTTTTCCATGGGGATGGTCTTGATCCCTATCTCCTGTACAATGTCATGAACCTCCGTCCATAGTTCATCAGGCTCTCTGTCTATCAGATCAAGTCCCTTAAATCTATTTCTCACTTCCACTGTATAGTCATAAGGGATTTGATTCAGGTCATACCTGGATGGTCTAAACTTTCTTCAGTTTAAGCCTGAATTTGGCAATAAGGAGTTCATGATCTAAGCCACAGTCAGCTCCTGGTCTTGTTCTTGCTGACTGTATAGAGTTTCTCCATCTTTGGCTGCAAAGAATATAATCAAAGTAGGTTCTTAGTAGACATTAATTGAAGAATAAATGAATGAATGAATGCACTATTTTGTCCCTGTAACATGATACTAGTGAAAAGACAAGACACTTTGGGATCAGACAAATTTGGATTTGAAACCTGATACTGTCTGGCATCAGCCAAGCTAATAAGCATAATCATATATCTGTAAAAAGGGATAATAATTTTTGACTCATGAGATTGTTATGAAGATAATGAGAGTGGTGTATGTAAAAAACTCTGCAGATATTTTTAAATTGCAGTGTAATTTACATAAAGTGGGAAAATCTTAAGTATACAGCTCAGTAATTTTGTACACACTCACGTAACCATCACACCACTCAAATCAAAATATAGAATATTCCCATTAACCCCAGAAAGTTCCTAGGGCAGTTTTAAAGCATGGTTGCAAATTCTTTGACCCACCTGTCACCGAGAGGTGCAATCCACGTTTCTCTCTATGAATCTGGGCAAGCTTGTGACTGCCTTGACACAGAATCCAGCAGGAGTGACACAATGTGACCACCAAGGCTACACCAGCAAGGGCCATGCAGGTTCGGTCTTATTCTCTTAACACTCATTCTCAACACCCTGAGCCCAAGTGTGAAGTCTGACCACCTGAAGTCACCGTGGTACAGAGGCTGTATGCAGATACTCCAGTCAGCAGTTCAGCTGAGCCCAGCCTTCCAATCAAGGTGTCAGATATGCAAGGAAGCCATCGTGGACTTGCAAAGTCAGCCATCTTGGACTCTTAAAGTCAGCCATCTTGGACTCTCAAAGTTAGCCTACACATCAACACCACACAGAAGAGAAGAATCACTTAGTCAAACCCTGCCTGAATTCCTGACCCACAAAATTGTGGAACATAATAAAGCAATAGATTTAAGTCACCAGTTTGAGGATAATTTGTTACTTGACAACAGATAACTGGTCAACATATATGTACCCCTGCCCCATCAATAGCATCTTTCCTCCTTCTCTGAGATAATTACATTTCTAATGTTTATCATCATAGATTCATTTTGGCTGCTTTCAAACTTCATATAAATAGAATCATCCAATATAAAGTCTTTGTGACTGACTTCTGTCACTTCTGAGAATCCTGTATGTTGTCTATATCAGTGAATTTTACTAAATAGTACTCCATGTTATTAATATACTGTAACTTGTTGACCTGATCTCCTGTTGAGAGACATTTGGATTGTTTACAGTTTACGGCTTTTACTAATAAACCTGCTATTGAACATTCCTGTGCAAATCTTTCTTAAACATATATTTCCACCTCTCTTGGACAAATGCTTAGGACTGGAATTCTTGGATCAGAGAGTAGGTGCATGTTGTTATCTATAAGCAAAGGCTGGCTTTTCAAATGAGTTGTAGCATTTGCCCTACAACCAGCAGCTATGAGAGTTCCAGATGTTCCACACTCTCACCAACACTTCATATTGCCAGTTATTCTAAACTTAGCCATTCTAATATGTATCTAATAATACTTCTGTTCATTTATATTACATTGCCCTGATGTCTAGTAATATTGAGTGACATACTGACCACGTGAATATTTGTGTTTGTGGGAATCCTGTTCAATCGTGTGCACATTTTTTAACTGGATAGTTTGGGTGTTTTACAAATAAGTGTACATTTTTTAATTGGGTACTATGTATATTCTGGATACTAGTCTTTTGGCAAATAGTTTCACCCATACTATAACTTGTCTTTTTACTTTCTTAACATTATCTTGTGATGAACAGAAATTTGTTTTTGAGTTTTGATGAGATCCAATTTACCATTTTTTGTGGTTTGTGACTTTGTGGACTAAATAATTTGGCTCCACCCCCCCACCCCCCACCCCACAGGTACAAAGGTATTCTTTCATGTTATCAACTAAAGGTTTTAATGTTTTCACTTCTGCATTTAAGTCTATGACTCATTTCAAATTAACTTGTACGTACCTCATACACTTGGGGCTAGAGTTTCTCTTATATCCTCCATATTAATATCTAGTTATTCTAGTACCACTCACTGAAGAGACCTTCCTTCCTTTCCCCACTGAACAGCGTTGGTGTCTTTGCTGAAAAATAAGTGGCCATATATATGCGGGTCTACACCCTTCCAAAGATGGTCTACCTGTCCAGGTGCCTGAAATGCTAGCATTAGAGACAATTATCTCTGTAATTTGCATTATTCGCGTCTTTAAAATCCCAAATATCTATGATATAACAAATTAAACTCTGTTCTCAATTTATACCATGGGGTTCTGGAGTTCATTAAGTCTTGATAGCAGAAATGCCCTGGACAAAAAGTCAAAAGACCTGGGTTACAGATAATTCTAATTCAACAAACATCTGCTGAGGGCCTTCTCTTTGCCAGGCAGGATGCGTGGGTGTGTTTGAAGAGGGGAGAGGACGGAAAAGAAGACATGTTCCCTGTCTTTAAGGGAGCAGCTGGACTGCAGATCAAATGACCTGAGACCACTTTTACTGGTCCCATGTTCCACAAAGAACCCTGGAACACAGAGTAGGGGATTTGGACAATTTTTTTTACTCCTCTAGTAGTTGCACAAATTTTAAGACAGTAGTCAGTTCTCTACTAAATGACACTGATCAACATGTACCTTAAATTTCTCTGTTGTGGAAGAGGGATTAAGAAAGTCCTCACTCCTGAGGTAATTCATATAAATGCTTAGCTCTGAACTTGATATATAGCAAGTACTTCACATGTCAGTTGTTGTTATCATTATGATTCTTTGCAGGGCTGTGACAAGAATAAAATCACAGCATCACAGAATCTCAGGGTTGGAAGGAAACTTCCAACTGGAGATAAGCAGTTAATTATAGGAATTATCTGGTAATATTGTTTAAGAATATCAGTCCCAGGCTCCAATCCAAGATTGCCTTATTTTGTCCCATGGTGAGGCCTGGGAACCTGTATTTGAAACAAAAATATCTGAATATTCTATGATCAACTAAGTTTACAGACCACCAGCTCCTGGCACAACTGAAGAGAGACTGTTGTTGTTCAGTTGCTAAGTCACATCCAACTTTTTGCAACCCCTTGGACTGCAGCATGCCAGGCTTCCCTGTCCTTCACCATCTCCTAGGGTTTGCTCAAACTCATTTCCATTGAGTCAGTGATGCCATCCAACCATCTCATCCTCTGTCACCCCCTTCTCTGCCTGCTCTCAATCTTTCCCAGAGTCAGGGTCTTTTCCAGTGAGTCGGCTCTTCTCATCAGGCAGACAAAGTATTGAAACTTCAGCTTCAGTCTCAGTCCTTCCAGTGAATATTCAGGGTTGATTTCCTTCAGGACTGACTGGTTTGATAGCCTCACAGTCCAAAGGACTCTCAAGAGTCTTCAGCACCACAATTGAAAGCATCAATCCTTCGGCGCCCAGCCTTCTTTATGGTCCAACTCCCACATCTGTACATGACTATTGGAAAAACCATAGTTTTGACTATATGAATGTTTGTCGACAAAGTGATGTCTCTGCTTTTTAATATGCTGTCTAGGTTTGACTTAGTCTAGGCTTTTCTTCCAAGGAGCAAACATCTTTTAATTTCATGGCTGCAGTCAGAGTCCCCAGTAATTTTGGAGAATAAGAAAATAAAATCATTCACTGTTTCCACTTTTCCTCCATATATTTGCCATGAAGTTATGTCATGATCTTCATTTTTTGAATGTTGAGTTTTAAAACAGATTTTTCACTCTCCTCTCACCCTTATCAAGAGACTCTTTAAGTTCCTCTTCACTTTCTGCCATTAAAGTGGTATCCTCTGCATATCTGAGGTTGTTGATATTTCTCCGGCAATCTTGATTCCCCCTTGTTTTTCACCAGCTTGGCATGTCACATGATGTACTCTGCGTATAAGTTTCCCCCCCCCCCCCCACTGTTTAGGGGGACAATATACAGCCTTGATGTACTCCTTTCTCAATTTTGAACTGGTCCATTGTTTCATGTCTGGTTCTAACTGTTGCTTAGAACTGTGTGCAGGTTTCTCAGAAGGCAGGTAAGGTGATCTGGTATTCTCATCTCTTTAAGAATTTCCCACAGTTTGTTGTGATCCACACAGTCAAGCTTCCATGGTGGCTCAGACAGTAAAGTGTCTGTCTGCAATGCAGGAGACCCGGGTTCAATCCCTGGGTCGGGAAGATTCCCTGGAGAAGGAAATGTCAACCCACTCCAGGATTCTTGCCTGGAAAATCCCATGGACAGAGGTGCCTGGTAGGCTACAATCCATGGGGTAGCAAAGAGTCAGACATGACTGAGGGACTTCACTTTCACTTTCATATAGTCAAAGGCTTTAGCATAGTCAATGTAGCAAAAGTAGATGTTTCTCTGGAATTCCTTTGTTTTTTCTATGATCCAGCAGGTCATAGAAATTTTATCTCTGGTTCCTCCACCTTTTCTAAATCCAGCTTTAACATCTGGAAGTTCACAGTTCAGGTACTGCTAAAGCCTAGCTTGAAGGATTTTTAGCATTACCTTGCTAGCACATGAAATGAATACAGTTGTACAGTAGTTTGAACATTCTTTGGCATTGCCTTTCTTTGGGATTAAAATGAAAACTGACCTTTTCCAGTCCTGTGGCCACTGCTGAGTTTTTCAAATTTACTGGCATATTAAGTGCAGCACTTTAACAGCATCATCTTTTAGGATTTGAAATAGCTCAGCTGGAATTCCATCATCTCTATTAGCTTTGTTCATAGTAATGATTCCTAAGGCCCACTTAACTTCATACTCCAGGATGTCTGGCCCTAGATGAGTGACCACATCATCATGGTTACCCAGGTTACTAAGACCTGTATTGAATAGTTCTTCTGTGTATTCTTGCCACCTCTTATTAATCTCTTCTGCTTCTGTTAGGTCCTTGTCATTTCTGTCCTTTTTTGTGCCCATATTTGCATTAGATATTCCCTTGGTATCTCCAGTTTTTTTGAAGAGATCTCTAGTCTTTCCCATTCTATTTCTTTCTTCTATTTCTCTTCATTGTTCACTTAAGGCTTTCTTCTCTCTCCTTTCTATTCTCTGGAACTCTGCATTCAACTGAGTATATCTTTCCTCTCCTTTGCCTTTTGCTTCTCTTCTTTTCTCAGCTCTTTGTAAGGCCTCCTCAGGCAACCACTTTTCCTTCTTGCATTTCTTTTTCTTGGTGATGATTCTGGTCACCACCTCCTATACAATGTTACAAACCTCCATCCACAGTTCTTCAGGCACTGTGTCTACCAGATCTAATCCCTTGAACCTGTTCATCACTGCTGCTGTGTAATCAGAAGGGCTTTGATTTAGGTCATACATGAATGGACTAAATCCCCTATTTTCTTCAATTTAAGCCTGAATTTTGCAATAAGGAGTTCATGATCTGTGCCACAGTCTGCTCCATGTCTTTTTTTTTTTTTTTTGCTGTATTTGCTTGTTTTTGCTCCAAGTTCAGCTGCAGAAAATATAATTAATCTGGTTTTGGTATAAACTATCATGTGATGTCCGTGTGCAGAGCTGTCTCTTGTGTTGCTGGAAGAGGGTGTTTGCTATGACCAGTGCATTCTCTTGGCAAAACTCTAGCCTTTGCCTTGCTTCATTTTGTACTCCGAGGCCAAATCTGCCTGTAAATTAACTTTCTACTTTTGCATTCCAATCCCCTATGATGAGAAGGCCATCTTTTTTGGTGTTAGTTCCAGAAAGTCTTGTAGGTCTTCATAGAACCATTCAACTTCAGCTTCTTCATCATTAGTGTTTGGGGCATAGACTTGACTTCTGTGTTGTTGAAAGGTTTGCTTTGGAAATGAATGGAGATCATTCTATGGTTTTTGAGATTGCACCCAAGTACTACATTTTGGACTTTGAAGAGAGGCGCGGATGCCTAAATTGTCTTAGAGATGCTGTTACTATACAAATGTAAATAGTTTAGTCAGATAACATTGTTATACTGGTAAATACTTTCAAGAGAAATAGCTTGCCACAGGCAAATCTAGGGAAGGAAAGAGTATGAGACAGGAGAAGCTGCCAGAGACACATTTCAACAATTGTTCACAATTACTTAAGACCCAAAACCAATTTACATCAAGATAGTGATGGAGGAAACCAACAGGTCAGTTAGCCAGTTCAAATTCTAATATGAAAAGGAAAAAAAAAAAATTAGAGCCAAAACAAATCGAATGCAAGATAAGGCAAACTAATAGGGCAAAACCCTAGAAAAAAACGATTTTAAGGAATAGTTGTTGGATGGTTGGATGGCATGTCAATGGACATGATTTTGAGCAAGCTGGGAGTTGCTGATGGACAGGGAAACCTGGTGTGCTGCAGTCTATGGGGTCACAAAGAGTAGGACATGACTGAGTGACTGAACTGAACTGAAGGAAGAATAGCAAATTTCACATTCTGACTGAGGCATGGCAACCCAGCAGGACTGCTGAGAGTCGGGGCAATTCCAATCTTGGGAAAATCCTGCAGATGACAAGCCAAAGAAAACCAACCTGAAGATTGTTAGTGGAACAAAGCAGGGAGGAGTTGGGGCTGGTTTTGTCTGCAATGAAATTTTCCATGGATCACACAGATTTCTTTTTTTCTTTTCTGAGTTTCAGGGTGGGTGAGCAGATGGCTGGAGCACTGGAAGAGAGCAAGAAAAGGATCTGGCTGTAATTTATCTTACAGAAAGCCAAATAAACTGTATTTCAAAGTGGCGTGAAAGTCTCTAGGTCAAGACTGAGACCAGGAGCCAACATGACTCCACCTCCAAATCTCCAGAGAGGACATTCCACAAGCACACAGCCTCACGTTGTAGGAAGAGAAGCCCTGGGCTGGAAGGCGAGCGGCCAGTGACCTAGGGTAAGCCAGTTGCATTCCCTTGGCCTCAGTTTACACATCCTCACTGGCCACGTGTCATTAGATCCTATAGTCATGACCTGGAAGTTCCCTTGAGTACTAGATGGCATTTTCTTGCTCCCTAAGTCTTACTAAGAGATTAGGGGGCCCACTGGGGTCACGGCAAAATGCTTTGTCTACAAAGCTTCACCTACTTTTCCTCACATTGGGTGACTGAGCGCACAGTGGGAGCTGAGGAGAGAGATGGTGGGGTTTCCACAGGTCTCCTGCCCACAGCAAGCCCTCTCTGCTTGAGTAACAGAGGACCACAGAAATGCTGGTGGGGTCCCTGCTAACACTTCCACCTCCAGTCCCTCCCCACACAGTACCCAGCCTCACCTCCTCATCTGGGCTGGGGAAATGAAGACTTATCTACCAGGGGCACTTCCACTCTGGAAAACCCAAAGAAAGCAATGTCCTGTGTGTCCAGAAAGTCAGTAACATATATTATATTATATGTGACACTCTGAAAATGCAGAGGCAGGTACTGGAATGGTAAGACCATAGTTAAGAGAAACTGGAGTATGAGAGAGATAACTCCCAATCTCATTCTTTGGGGATTCACATCAAGAGCAAGGGTTATCTCTAACAGACAAAACTTGGCACTGATACTCTTTCTCTTACACACATACACACACACACACACACACATTGTTGACACCATGTCCCACCTTAGCAGCAAAGTCCAAGGAGACACACATACCACGCCCCCCTCCCCCAACAGTAAAGGCTGGGGAGGAAGTTGATTTTGTTCTTTTGAGGGTCTTCTCTGCTTTGCCTTTATGGCTTTTTGGTGGGGTGACCAGCTTAGTCCAATTACTGACTAGGTTGCCAAGGGACTACCTAAACTCCATTAGCTTCATGAAAAGTGGCAAGACCAACTTGCTCAGTCAAAATCCCTGGAATTGGTGTTGCCTCTTCATTCTCTCTTCCCATGGAAAGCATGCAACCATTTTGAGAGGTTGAAGATCAAATGAAACGTATTAACATTGAACATGATCATGATGTTATGGATGAAACACTCTCTGGACTCCCTTTCACCTTTGAAGATGGTCTTGTATTTTCTTGCATCAAGCCCACTGTCATATATTGGGTGGGACACTAGGCTGAGCAGTTCCACACTTTGAGCCTCAGGGCCCTCTGCTGACAGGTCACCAATTTGACTCAGTTGAAGGAGACCTATTGTTCAATTGTTAAGTCATGTCCGACTCTTTGTGACTCCATGGACTGCAGCATGCCAGCCTTCCCTGTCCATCACCAACTCCCAGAGCTTGCTCAAACTCATGTCCATGGAGTTGGTGATGCCATCCAACCATCTCATCCTCTGTCACCCCCTTCTCCTCCTGCCTGCAATCTTGCCCAGCATCAGGGTCTTTTCTAAGGAGTCAGTTCTTTGCATCAAGTGGCCAAAGTATTGGAGTTTCAGCTTCAGCATCAGTCCTTCCAGTGAACATTCAGGGCTGATTTTCTTCAGGACTGATTGGTTTGATCTCCTTGTTTTTCAAGGGACTCTCAACAGTCTTCTCTAGCACCTTGTCTACTCCTGCATTCAGCACCAAGGACAATGTGGGCATGCAATCGTCGATGGAATAGATTTTCAGGTTCAAGTTGATGGCCAGTTTTTTGGACACATCAATGCAACATAAGTTCAGCAGATATTAAGACACAGACAAATTTAACCTGCGTGGAACAGACACAAAGGCAACCAAAGCAAGAATAGATTTCCAGGAGAATCATCTAGTGCTTTTGTCCCTTTCCTAAGAACAGAGTCAGAGTGTTTTTCCTTATTTCTAATTTGAATATTCTGACCATCATAAAAGCCCATTTTCTCCTTTGAGGGAAGGGAAGGAGTTTCCTAGTAAACAGAGAATAAACCACGAAAATCCTTAACATGAAACATTTCATAGCCTAAAATTGTATAGAATTCCTCAGACTATATGCCTATAACTTGCAATATGTCTATAGGTTCACTTCTAAAATTACTTCTTTTCCCACATTTTGAGAGCTAAATTCCCCAAATACCTTTTTTTTTTTTTTAACTTTTTATTTTGTACTGGAATATAGCTGATCAAGACTGCTGGGAGAAATATCAGTAACCTTAGATATGCAAATAACACCATCCTTATGGCAGAAAGCAAAAAGGAACTGAAGAGCCTCTTGATAAAAGTGAAAGAGGAGAGTGAAAAAGTTGGGTTAAAGCTCAACATTCGGAAAACTAAGATCATGGCATCTGGTCCCATCACTTCATGGCAAATAGTTGGGAAAACAATGGAAACAGTGACAGACTTTATTTTCTTGGGCTCCAGAATCACTGCAGATGGTGATTGCAGCCATGAAATTAAACTACACTTTCTGCTTAGAAGAAAAGCTATGACAAACCTAGACAGCATATTAAAAAGCAGAGACATTACTTTGCCAATAAACATCCATATAGTCAAAGCTATGGAATTGCTTTGGTTTTCCAAAGCAATGGTTTTCCCAGTAATCATCTGTGGATATGAGAGTTGAACCATAAAGAAGGCTGAGTGCCAAAGAATTGATGCTTTCCAACTGTGGTGTTGGAGAAGACTCTCAAGAGTCCCTTTGACTGCAAGGAGATCAAACCAGTCAATCCTAAAGGAAATCAACCCTAAGTAGTAATTGAAAGGACTGATGCTAAAGCTGAAGCTCCAATACTTCGGCCACCTGATTCGAACAGCTGACTCGTTAGAAAAGACCCTGATGTTGGAAAATATTGAAGGCAGGAGGAGAAGGGGGTGACAGAGGATGGGATGGTTGGATGGCATCAACAAATCAATGGACATGAGTCTGAGCAAACTCCAGGAGACAGTGAAGGACAGGGAAGCCTGGCATGCTGCAGTCCATGTGGTCACAAAGCACTGGACATGACCGAATGACTGAACAACAGCAAATAGCCAATTAACAATGTGGTGATAGTTTCAGGTGAACTGTGAAGGGACTCAGCCATACATATACATGTATCCACTCTCCCCCAGACTCTGATCTCATCCAGGCTGCCACATAACATTGAGCAGAGTTATCTGTACTGTAAAGTAGGTCCTTATTGGTTATCCATTTCAAATATAGCACTGTATACCTGTCCATCCCAAATTCCTGAACTATCCTTTCCCCCCATCCTTCCCCCACTGCAACCACCATAGTCACAATGATGTCCAACATGTTTCTGAGGTCTCAAAACCTCAGATCCAATATTTGTTGGTAGTGGACTCAGAGCTTCTTTGTCCTCTACCATAAGGTCTACACAATTCAGTTCTCAGTTTCACAAAATAAACATTCTTTTTGTTACTATTATTTCTTTGGCTGCACCACAAAGCATGCAGGATCTTAAGTTCCCAGAGCAGGGAAGAAACTCACACCCCCTGTAGTGGAAGCATGGAGTCCTAACCACCAGGGAATTCCCAAAATAAGCATTCATATCCAGGAAGGACAGAATTCACTGTACCTCAAGTGTAAGCAATTGTGTATTTTAAATGTTTGCCATTTTTTCAGACAAGAATTCAACCAACTAATTTTGTACTCTACCCGGTCTTCATGCAGTAACAACACAGTGGTATATGGGAATCTGAATTGTTGGAGCTTGGTGGGAGATACCCCACCCAAAAGAGATTGTGCGTGTGTATGTATGTGCGTGTGTGTGTGTGTGTGTGTGTGTGTGATTGTGAAGATAGAGAGGGGAATTTTTGCCATCCTAGATTTTCTGGAAATGCCTTGATCTGTTTTGTCCTCATCTTAAGTAAACTGACTTACAAGCTGAAAATATGTCAGTTCCTTGAAAAAGGAGATGTACAAGGTACATTCCATTCCCAGATCAAATTAAACAATTTGCTGCAAAGAGATCCACTTTCATGTACACCAAAGTTCATCTGAGCTTCCCTGTAGTAAGCAAGGACTGTAGGCAGGGAAAGCTACATTTTCTAAATGCCCAGCCCCTCCTCTGAATCATGTTCATTTTCCCTGAATATTTTGCCCATTTTTACAGTTGAGGGATTATTAAACTGATATTTTCTCCTGTTTCCTTTTTCCCCCTCACTCTACTTTTCTAAACCACAAAGGAGAAATTTATTCTCACAGGTCAGAGAAATTAGGCAACCTGAGGAAAATTCTTCTGACTTTGGAAGCTATGCCATGGGCAGGAGAGTTCTAGAGAATTTTCACCAGAGTTGGACTCACATGTGGCTAGAGTTGAGTGCTCCAGCTGGCTTCACTTGCCTTCACTCTGGGTTTCTCACATTTGAGTGGCCACTGGAATGTAGGAGACTTCTACCAACCTGTTTGAAAACCAGGTCTTCTGAGAGCCGGGTGACTTACAGGACTGCTTTACACAGCTGCCCTGGGACATGCAAAACTCCTTAGCCATATGTGATTGGCTCCATCATTTTAGCACTTTTGATGGTTTTTAAATCTATGTTCAAATATCTTTCCAACCTACCAGTTTCTAAAATTGAAAATTTCAGCATTAGAGATTCAGTTATACTCAACAAATCATGTACATCCTCAACACCTGAAATCTTCCCTGCTGGACTATGACCAATCTGAAGAATGAGAGCATGGTTTTCACCTCTGTATCACCACAGCTTAGCCCAGCTACTGGTACATAGTTGTTGTTTAGTTGCTCAATCATGTCCGACTCTTTTTGCGACCCCATGGACTGTAGCCCACCAGGTTCCTCCATCTATGGAATTTTCCAGGCAAGAATACTGGAGTAGGTAGCTATTCCCTTCTCCAGGGCATCTTCCTGACCCAGGAATCGAACCCATGTCTCCTGCATTGGCAGGTGAATTCTTTACTATTGAACCACCTGGGAAGTAAATGCTTAATAAAGATAATTTAGTCAAAGAATAAGGCAATGGATGGAGGCTCAACACAGACCCAGCACTATCTAGGCAGCCCTTATGGAAGGAAGGAGAAAGGGGAGAGAAAGGAAGAGAGAAAGGGGGAAGAGGGGAAAGGAAAAGAAAGAAGTAGCAGCAAAATATACAGCACTGATTCTCCAAAAAGTTGAAATTTTCCTGCATGGAATAATTGGGGAACAATGAAATTCAATGTGTATAGTTCCCTGAGCTGAAAGGTAAATAAATCAAGTAAGACAGTAAAATTGAGTTTTTGCAGGCACGTGCATGCCTGTGTGTGTGTGTGTGTGTGTGTGTGTGTGGTTTAGGGGAGGGGTGGGTTGGGGTTGGAAAATAAAGAACACATAGTCTACTGTCAAAGGGTTGCTGGTCTGATTTTGCCAGGTCAGCTGTATCTATTCATCAAACTCAGTTAATTGCTAGAGTCTGGACTCCTTTTTGCCTGAGTAAACGAAGCCTAAAAGATTTTTTTAGAGTTTATACCTTTGTTTTCTTAGCTCTTCTGAATGTGCTGTCAGCCAAAGGCATTGGCCGCACCCCTTTCTTTCAACACTCCCCAGGGGTTTGTTCTGTTTATCAAGCAAATAATTGGTGTGCAGCAAAGACTGCCTCCAGCTCTGGGGAAGCCACGCTGTTGACTTGCTAACCTGTTTGAGGAGGTGACAAAATCAATCTTCTCTGCAGGAATCCATAGAGCCGATCTAGGCTCCTCAAGTCTCATTCTTTGCCTCTTGGATTAATCCAGTCCCTCTACAGGTGAAAGAAATGGGACAGATGAGTCCCCCTTCCCCATCTTTGTTGCCCTCCTCATTGTCATTGCCATGCTGTCTATTTATTTCATCCCTGGACCCTGAAAGTTTCACTGCACATTCATGGCAAACCCATCTATTTGACTTGCATTTCTTCCACAAATATTGAATGTAAGGACATTTCAGTTAAACACCCATTAAATGTCACAAGTGTAGGCATATAAACAACCCAAAAATCCCATTCTTCACAGAATTCTAAAGTCTGGCTTCTCCCCCAAGAAACCCTTACATGCTACACAGGGCTTCTGCCTCTATGCCCTAGAAATCACTTTGAAAGAAACTGCTTTGAAAGTTGAGCAAACCAAGAAAACGCTGGTAAGGAGGAAGGTCACCCTGTATAGACTAAAAGAGAAGGCATGTTCCAATGAAATGCCAACATAGTTTGTCATTGTCTAGATTGATTATGACATTCCAGTAACACAAGATATTTATCTTTGAGTTCTGCACAATGTGTACATAAATCTTACACATTTGTTCAACATTTACTGCCATTATTTATAATGGTCTGAGAGTACTGCAGATGTTAAGACCCATGCTATCTGTTTTACATCAAAAACTTCTGGGAGATAAGGACCCAACTCTGAACAATGTTTTCAAACACAGAGGTTTCTAACCACAACCACATATCAAATTCATCAGGAAAGCTCTCTTTTTAAAAATATTGATTGTTAGCCCATCCCCAAATTTCTGAATCAGGATGTCTAAAAGGGGGGCTCTTAGGATCTTTGCTTTTAACCACATGAGTGCATGCTAAGTCGCTTCAGTCATATCTGACTCTTTGTGACCCTATGGACTGTGGCCCACCAGGCTCCTCTGTCCATGAGAATCTATAGGTAAGAACACTAGAGTGGGTTGCCATGCCCTTCTTCAGGGGATCTTGCCAACCCAGGGATCAAACGTGCGTCTCTGGTGTCTCCTGCATTGGTAGGCGAGTTCTTTACCACTAGCAGCACCTGGGAAGCCCTGCTTTTAACCACACCCCCCAGTAATCAGCAACCAGCTCAACCCTGGTGCAGGAGCAGAGTCAGGACTCACAAGCTAGCTAAGGCAGCTGGGATTGTTATGGGTCTTTTAGATGAAACGGGACCAGCCTCCAGATCTCCCTGAAGGTAGAACTTCCCACAGTTTTTATCAGAACTAGGTGAAAGAAACCTCACATTCCCAAGGAGTGGAAAAGACCTCAAAGAAGGCATTCCCTGAGTTAAGGCTCCAAAAGAAATTCATGTTAGAGATCAACTCACCCTGCCCCTCCCAGCAATATCATCCCCTTCTCCCAGCCACCCTTCCTCCAATTGTCCTTCCACCCTCGGCTTCCTGTGAACACTAGGAGGAAAAAAGTAAAACTCTTGAAAGGTCTCTCAGGATTGTTCCAGTGACCCACCCAGTTACCAAATGCTGATGTTTGCTCCTGTTCAACATTTACCCAGGCTCTTGCTTTTCACCTTGTCTGCATCCCCAAAAGAGACATTGCTCCAGTTCATGCCATAAGCAGTGAAGACACTCTTGAACTGAACCCAAGTCTCTGCCCTTATTTCATTTATTATAAAACCCACAGGAACCCTGGAGGCCAAAATGACTCCCTGCACCCCCCTCCATATCACCTTCCTTCTGCACACGGAGTATAGACATGATGGGTCCTGAGAATCTTTCTAATTCTCACTTCCGTATCTCTGGCGACTTTAGTCTTTCTTTTGCTGTCTTGTTTTTTGTTTTTTGTTTTTTCAGTTCTCCCTTTTTATGCTGTGAAGACCACCAGCAAATCCTAAAATGCTCTCCTTTAGCAAAGCAGAAAGAGCTCAGTCAAGATGCTAAACTGACCTCATGCTGGGCTTTCAGACCCTTTTCTTTTTGAAACTCTTCCAGAACCTATCACTCCTGAAATATGCACTCTTGCCTCTAAGATCTTCATAGCTCTGGTCTCATCAGCCTCTACAAGAAGACCACTTACTGCCCTTCTCCATGACCTACAGCTGCTTTTTGTCTGCAGCCCTAAATGGTACTGGCTTCTCCTTCTCCCACCCACCATTCCTCATCCCTCTGACTCAGGTCGGCCAGTGGTAAGTTAAGGGCAAGTATGAAACAAATTTACAGTTCCCCCTCCTGCCCCAGGTCTCTATTAGTGCTAATTTTTTCCAGCTTTCTCCCTAAAGCTTGGATATTTGTATTTGGGATTCCTGTCTCACAGATGTATTTGTTTGTTCGGTTCCGGGCTGGACTTTGTTAAGTTCCTGTCTCTTCCCACCAAGGGAGGATCTTTAAATTTGGAAAGCTCTGTCTTGGATCTTTGCTGCTGTCCACCAACACCTCCTGTTCCGGAATCCATACGTGGCTTGGAGAAGAGGTCAGAGGGGGGGAAACTCTGCTCTCCAGTGGTTCACTCTGCGAATATCCAGCCAGTCCCCTCCACCACATGCACCAATATTGGCAACCAACATTGCAGCTGCTACCACCAATCCTCCTGGCCTCTGGCCATTTCTCCAGCAGGGAACTGGCCGCAGTCCCTCCCAAAATAATCTGCCCACATCTTGAAATGAAATTTACAAGGAGTCCTATCACATTTTCCCTAAAATCCCAAATCTATAACATCTACAGAACCCCTTTCATCCTATTACTGAGTAATCCTGTGAATGGAAAATGGAACAGTGGGAAAGAAAACCAACCCATCCTCCCCCACCCACTGAGGTTTCCATGCTTCCTCTGTAGTTTGTCTGCAGGACTGGCCTGTCTCTCCCCCTGCAGAGGCCTTTGCACTTTCCCCTTTGTGATCCAGTTCTGTTTTCCATGGTGCTCTGGTGCATAGAACAGTGATCCTGTTTGATTAGAGATCCAAACGTTCACCGCGCTCTTGAAAATTTACAACACCTCCAGCTTTCTGTTCTCCCCTCCAGCTAGGGTCTTGGTGCCTAATGCTTTTGTGTGCTCAGTCGTACCTGATTTTTTGTAGTCCCATGGACTGTAGCCCGCCAGGCTCCTCTGTCCATGGAATTTTCTAGGTAAGAATACTGGAGTGGGGAGCCGTTTCCTACTCCAGGGGATTTTCCTGACCCAAGGATTGAACCTGTGTCTCTTGTGTTTCCTGCATTGGCGGGCAGATGTGGATTCTTTACCACTAGCGCCACCTGGAAAGCCTAATGTATTTACCCAGTAGGTATTCTCTGAAATGTGACCGCAAGGTGGGACCTGTGGGCCTGGGGGTGGGAGGGTCTCTGAAAAGGTGGCTACAATTGCACCCACTCCCCAGCTCTCTCTTGTGACATCTGTGGGGTCCCAAGTTCTTTTGTACTAAAGCTAAATATGAATCCTTCTATTTAGCTGAGAAAATAAAATATGGTCACACAGCACTTTTAGAGGAAAGAGCACAATGAATCCAGTCACTACCATTTCACAAATTCTGAAAGTTGGGGAATTTCTGCTCTCTGGAATGTCAGTGGGCCAAGCTGACAAATGGATTGTTCTCTTCCATCTGGGTAGTTGGCATCCTGGGGATATAACTGGTGTCGGATTCTACTGCTTTGACAAACCCTGAAGCTATGCAGATCAAATCCTATTATAGCATCCTCCAAGGGCTGTCTGTATATATCATGCTGAATTTTGCTGCACCAAAGGTTTTGTGAAAGGGGCCAACTGACTTGAATTCTTGTTGTGGCCCAGAGGGTTTCTAGGCAAGCAGGGAGGGTCCCTGGAGAAGCCAGATTCCTGGTGTCGCACACCCTCATGTGCAGAGCTCTGTAGCCTTCAGAGGAGCAGCACATGCCAGCCACATTTTCCAGCCCATGAGAGAGACAGACAGACAGAAAGATGGAGAAACAGAGATTAAGTCCAAGGCACTCAGATCCTGGGCTCAATCGTCATACCCCAGTTACCTGGAGTGGAGTTTAAGAGGCTATTCCCTGACCCAAAATATGTCCCAAGTATTCTGGCCTAAATTCCATGGGCTATCTGGTTTTCTTATGCTTAATAGAAACCTCAAACTCATCCCAAGCTGGAACTCTATAGATTCTGGGTCTGCATGAGAACTTGGGACTGGCAGGCACCTCTGGATTGGAGTGACCTCCCCCTACCTCCCAACTCTTCTAATTTGGATCCTACATCTTCCCTGTCCCTTCCAATTTGACATGTTTCCATCATATTCTCAGGATTCAAGGTGACCATGCAAATCCAGACTGCCCAGGGTTCCCAGGCCTGAGGCTGCCTCAGTTCAGTGACTTGGAACTGGCTATTTTTGATGAAGGCCTAAGTTGTATCAGACCTTTCCTGTATTCCATCCCAAAATGTTGATTTGAGAAGCTCATTGACAAAGAACACACAGCTGGAGAGTGTCTCCTTTCTTCATGTTTTATAATCTCCAAGTGAAAAATTAGAAGTCACAGTTCCAATGAAGTATCTTAGCTTCTTGACAGGAATACACACGAGCATGAGCACACACACACACACTCACACACACACTCACACACTCAAGTTGTCCATTGTGAGATGAAATATAAAAACTGAAAATGTGGGTGTCTAGAAACCTGGGTTCCACTACTGGCTCCAGCACTACCTTGCTGGGTGACCTTGGGAAAATCAGTTCACTCTCTGGACCCAGGCATTCTCTTTCAACTTCAATATATGAGCCTGAAAAAATCCCAGAAGTTACGGCCTTGCCAACCTGATCATTCATTTAGCCTCAAAGCATGATCACAATTTGCATAAAATCACTCACATAGCCTGGAATATTGTAGGGATGTTAGAAGGTTGGGATGGCTGAGCAAAGAGGGCAAATACATATTCTTTCTATTATCAAGCTTACTGCACCAGAGACTTAGACCACAGCCACTTTGTCACCTGTGGGATGACTCACTTAGAAGAGTAGTTCAGTTCCCTCCAGTGGGAAAGGTATTTGGTAATAGAAGAGCCCTGTACAGAAATGCCTTTTCTATAAAACATTCAAAGCCTTAAAATCCTGCCTTTGAAATCCAAATTCCAGTACAGTGAGGTGAACCTATTCTTATTTAAAATGTTCCATATGCTAAAATTAATTAGCAATCAGCAAGGGGAAAGGAATGAGGTTATTCAGTTCAGTTCAGTCACTCAGTTGTGGCCGACTCTTTGCGACCCCATGGACTGCAGCACGCCAGGCTTCCCCGTCCATCACCAACTCCTGGAGCTTGCTCAAACTCATGTCCATCAAGTCGGTGATGCCATCCAACCATCTCATCCTCTGTTGTCTGCTTCTCCTCCTGCCTTCAATCTTTCCCAGCATCAGGGTCTTTTCCAATGAGGTTGTTAGTGGTCCTTTTTTTGCCTGGATGGGGAAAAGTTAGGATGGGGAGAAGACAGGTCTTCTAGTCTCCTTCCAACCATCAAATCACGATGTGTCTCATTGAGAAGATAGGCTCCGAAGTTATCCTTGAGATGAGTAGATCTCTTCACAAAGTTTAAGAGTAGGGACTATCTGTAAAGTCATGACATCCCCAGCCATGCCCACTTTATTCCAAGGTCAGGTTTACACCTATGCACTAGATCTGGAAAATGCCTTGTCATTTGCCCCTGGTTTGGCTCCACTCTTTCCCTGCTGTAGAACAATACTCATGATACATTAACTGTGAGTAGCTGTAGATACAGAGAAGGCAATGGCAACCCACTCCAGTACTCTTGCCTGGAAAATCCTATGGCTGGAGGAGCCTGGTAGGCTGCAGTTCATGGGGTCACTAGGAGTCGGACACGACTAAGCGACTTCACTTTCACGCATTGCAGAAGGAAATGGCAACCCACTCCAGTGTTCTTGCCTGGAGAATCCCAGGGACAGCGGAGCCTGGTGGGCTGCTGTCTATGGGGTCACACAGAGTCGGACACAACTGAAGCGACTTAGCAGCAGCAGCAGCAGCTGTAGATAATAGCAAGGAGGATGGATTCAAAGATGGCATACATGTCCTTCTGGACAACCTGTTCTCTTGTTCCACCACCAGCTTCAGAAGCCCTTCCCTCCACTGCCCTCTTCCTCCAGCCCTCAGAGACAGTCCACAGTCCCAGCTTAGACAATGCATTCTTGCTGCCCTGACACACACCACCAGAGTAGGCCAAGCAAGCTGTTGAGAGAGCCAAACTACCCACCCAACACTAGGCTTTGGCTGAAGGCATCAAGCCAGGCCATGGTGTCATAGCAGTTAAGGTCTCTTGATAAGCCACATCAATTCAACTCTTAAAATTGATCATGGCATTGTTGATGAAGTTGATGAGGGTTACATCAGAGTGAATCCCTCCAGAGCCCAGATTGAATGACTTTTAATTTGGACAAGTCTGATGTTTAACTCTCTCTTCTCTGTGGGGGCAGCTGCTAGATCCAAATGTGGAATGGGTTTCAGTAGGCACAAGTTTGTTGGTTATGGGATATACCATCACATAAAGATGGCTTCCATATATGGAAAAGTCTCTAATGAAACTTTGGGGTTCATTTCCATCACTTCTAAGTTACCACTGATTCTGGATTATTTTGAACCAATGTTTGATATCAATGCCTTCCATAAATAGGATTCATCCATTCATTCAAAATTGTATTTAGAACCTCCTGTGTGTCATGCACTGTGTTAGATGCGTAGGATATTGAGATTAAGGAGACATGTCCCTTTCTTTCAAAGAGCTCCATAAAGGGTGATGTATATATTTATTTATCTTAAGAAGATGGCTGAAAGACTACCATATGAACCTTCCAAAGTTAGTAACTACCAAAATGTCATCATGAGCTATAACGAGCACTCTATCTGCAGGGACAATGATTTTGCTGCTGGTGGCTCACCCTCTCTGGATTATTAAATTATGGTAAATCGGACAAATGTTTTTCCTCCTCCACAATTCCTCATGTGTCGTAGACAGTTAACAGTTGACAAATAGAATGAAACAGAGCTACAGACTCTACAGTCTCTATAAGACATTACTTTTTGTTATGATTACTTATTGTAATATCAATAAGTAAATCTGAGTGCTTATTAAGTACCAGTGAAAAAGTGAAAGTGTTAGTCAGTCATGTCTGGCTCTTTGCAACTCCATGGACTGTAGCCTGCCAGGCTCCTCTGCCCATGGAATTCTCCAGGCAAGAATACTGGAGTGGGTAGCCATTCCCTTCTCCAGAGAATCTTCTCAACCCAGGGATCAAACCCAGGTCTCCCACATTGCAGGCAGATTCTCTAGCATCTGAGCCATCAGGGATGCCCCTCTAAGTACCAGGAATAGTTCTAAATGCTCTATATGCATTATCTCATTTAATTCTAACGGTCCTTAGAGGTGAATACTGCCTTTCCCCTATTTTCATCCTGACTTTACAGATGCAGAAATTGAGGCTCAAACAGACTTGTGTACTTTTATTCCCTGCAAAGATTTCCAGAGGCTCCCATTGAGCACTGCTGAACTGGTTCAAGCTCTTTGCTTTATGAAGCACATCCATTCAGGCTCTATCTCCAGTCGGTGACTATGTTACTTTGTCAAGCAATGGCCACAAACTCAAATTATGAGATCATCTAGTCACTTAACAAATATTTATTTTGAATTACCATGTGATGAGAATACAGTGATGAAACAAACACAGGCTCTGCTCTCTGGAGACTTTCAACATGAGAGAGGAGATTTTAAAATGAACAGGAAGAAGATAAAAAACTATGAGCAGGCACTGAACCCACTGGGCTTCAATAGCAGAGAGTCCAGACTGAGACTGGCCCTTCAGCTCTCCCACCTCAAACTCCTGCAGCTGGACTCTTGAGTTCCAGACCCTTAGTATGGCTCACACCTTGGAACCATGCCCTTCTGTGACCAACTTCATTCCACGAGCACCCAGGTCATCGGCATCATGAGTAAAATAATACCAAAACTTACTCTGTGAACCCCAGTGGAACTGAAGACGTGAAGAAAACACCCATTGGGGATGGCCAGGAGAAGTACAAGATCCTGAAGTACAGCTACTGGGAACTCATAAAGAATCACTAGAAAGAGAAGCCCAAGAAAGAATTTGCCTGGATGATCAGAAATTGAACAAGAAGGAACTGGAGGGGAACTATGGTCCAAAAGTTATACAATTCACTCTAGCATGAAAGCCGCAGAGATCTCGGCTCGGGACAAGCCCAGTACCCTCAGGGCTCTCAAAGAAACATCAAAGATTGTCGAATTCCTCAGTAGCTGGTATGGAAGCTCTCCGTCCTTCTGTACACAGGAGCTGCCCTGTGCTGGGTTGCATTTGGAATTCAGTACTTCAGGGATAAGTCTGCATCCTTAGTGTGTATTTGGGTTCTGTGTTTGCTCTGGCTGGTGTGCTCTTTGCTTATTTCTAATCGGAAAAACGCACCAACATCGTGGTCAGATTCACTAAACTATTCCTCAGTAAATTACCCCAGTTTTTGTCATCTGGGATGCAAGGAAGAAAGCACAGTCCCGGAAGAGCAGCTTATGGTTGGGGACATGGTGGAGATTACGGGTGGAGACCAAATTCCTACAGATATCAGGTAGCTCACTTCTCAGGGAGGTAGGGTAGATAACTTCTCTCTCACTGGGAGGTCTGAGCTCCAGTTCTGCTCCTGTAACTTTACTCATGACAATCCCCTTGAAACAAAGAACTCTGGCTTCTCTTCCACAATCTAGTTTAAGGGCACACCGACTGGCAGTCACCAGCACAGGCAATGGCACCATCATTGAACAAATTGCTTCACTGGCTTCTGGAATTGGCAGTGGGAAGACACTCCTTGCCACTAAGACTGAGCAATTTGTGTGTATTGTGGCAAACGTGGCCACTTCACCAGCATCCTTTTCTATCTTTTTTTTTTAATTTATTTAATTGGAGGCAAATTACTTTGCAATACTGTAGTGGTTTTTGCCATACATTGACAGGAATTATTCATGGGTGCACATGTGTTCCCCATCCTGAAGCCCCCTCCTACCTCCCTCCCCATCCCATCCCTCTGGGTCATCCCAGTGCACCAGCCCTGAGCACCCTGTCTCATGCATCAAACCTGGACTGGAGATCTGTTTCACCCTTGATAATATACATGTTTCATTGCTAGTCTCTCAGATCATCCCACCCTCGCCCTCTCCCACAAAGTCCAATATTATCACACCAGGTGGCTCAGTGGTAAAGAATCTGCCTGCCAATGCAGGAGACGTGGGAGACGTGGGTTCAATCCATGGGTTGGGGAGATCCCCTAGAGTAGGAAATGGCAACCCACTCCAGTATTCTTGCCTGGGAGATCCCACAGACAGAGGTGTCTTGCAGGCTACAGTCCATGGGGTCGCAAAGAGCTGGACATGGCTCAGCACAGCAGTCCATGAAGCACGTCCTAGGTTCCACCACCTTCCTCACTGGTGTCGCTGTGGCCCATGCACCTGTGGACCTCCCAGTGATTTCACTGTCACTCCATTAATGAAGAAATATGGGTGGCCAAGAACTGCCTGGAGATGAACCTGGAAACAGTGAAGACCTCAGTTCTGCTTCTATCATTTGCTCTGACAAAACTGACCCTCGGACTCATAGCAGAACCCATGGGTGATGCGACAATCAGATCTATGCAGCTCACACATGGAGAACAGAAAAACCAACTCCTTGCCCAAAGCTCTGGAATCTGGGCATCCTTATTCAAGATAACAACACTATATAATCAAGTTGAGTTCAAACCAGGACAGGAGTAACCACTGTGGAGAAAGTGGTGGTTGGAGATGCCTTAGAAACTGCCCTTGGAAATTCTCAGAGGTCATTTTGAGGGGTGTGATAGAAATTAGGAAATTAAACCACAACATGCCTGGAATCCCTTTTGATTCTACCAACAAATTTCAGCTCCTCCCCCCACATAAGATGGATGACCCCAGTGACAGTTGCTGCCTCACAGTGAGGATGGGGACCCTGAGAAGATGTTAGAGAAGTGCAGCACCATCATTAGTGAGGTCCTAGGGCAGGGCTGGAAGAAGCACAAGCTGGAATCAAGATTGCCAGGAGAAATATCAATAACCTCAGATATGCAGATGACACCACCCTTATGGCAGAAAGTGAAGAGGAACTAAAAAGCCTCTTGATGAAAGTGAAAGAGGAGAGTGAAAAAGTTGGCTTAAAGCTCAACATTCAGAAAACTAAGATCATGGCATCTGGTCCCATCACTTCATGGGAAATAGATGGAGAGACAGTGGAAACAGTGTCAGACTTTATTTTGGGGGCTCCAAAATCACTGCAGAGGGTGACTGCAGCCATGAAATTAAAAGATGCTTACTCCTTGGAAGGAAAGTTATGTCCAACCTGGATAGCATATTAAAAAAGCAGAGACATTACTTTGCCAACAAAGGTCCGTCTGGTCAAGGCTATGGTTTTTCCAGTGGTCATGTATGGATGTGAGAGTTGGACTGTGAAGAAAGCTGAGCACCGAAAAATTGATGCTTTTGAACTATGGTGTTGGAGAAGACTCTTGAGAGTCCCTTTGACTGCAAGGAGATCCAACCAGTCCATCCTAAAGGAGATCAGTCCGGGGTGTTCATTGGAAGGACTGATGATGAAGCTGAAACTCCAGTACTTTGGCCATCTTATGCGAAGAGTTGACTCACTGGAAAAGACCCTGATGCTGGGAGGGATTGGGGGCAGGAGGAGAAGGGGACGACAGAGGTTGAGATAGTTGGATGGCATCACTGACTCAATGGAGGTGGGTTTGAGTAAACTCTGGGAGTTGGTGATGGACAGGGAGGCCTGGCGTGCTGCAGTTCATGGGGTCGCAAAGAGTCAGACATGACTGAGCAACTGAACTGAACTGAACTGAGAGCAGCCTCTGGTCAAGCGCATTGCTCAGACCTTCCACATAGTGTCCATGGAGCTAGGGGGCCTGGGAGAGCCACATTCTGGGCTTCTGTCTTCTTTACCTGCCAGCCTTCAAGTTCCCAGAAGCCTACACATTTGACAGGTGTCATGACCTTGCCCATCTCCAACTTCTGCTTTGTGGGCTCTTGTCAAGGACTGATCCCTTTTAGTGCACTGTGTCTGATGCACTTACCAAACACCAGGGTGCTGGGGACAGGGTTATTACGGTCACAGGTGATCGTCCCTTCACAGCCAACATTACTGCCAGAGAATGTAGGTGAGATAGACGGTGAAAGACATAGAAAAATGCATCAGCGCTGCTATGGAGCAAGTATACAAACAGGGCAAAACCACCGTGATGACCAGTATGGAGCTGAAGGGCTCTATCAAAGCACCTGGATAAACTCTTAACCAACCACTAGGAAACCACCTTTGTTCCTCCAGCAGAAGCTGATGACTGATGTGAGCTGAGAGAGACAAGATGCATTGTTCCTGCATCAGAGGATGGAGTTAGCACTTCTCCATTTCTAAAGAATGCAGATGTTGGGGTTGTCGTGAGGATAGCAAATTCTAACACATCAGGAAATGCAAGCCACATAGTCTGACTGGTGTGACAGTGACATCTTTACATCTCTAGGCACAGGGTGGAGGAAAGCTGCCTAATCTGTGACAATCTGAAGATTTAATTTTCCCAAAGAAGATTAATGCTTATACCCTGACCCAGAACATTGCCAAGCTTTGCCCTTTTTTTTATTTACCTTATTGTCAGGCTTACCCTGCTCCCTGGCATCATTACCATCTTATTCATTACCAACTTGGGCACAGACATAACTCTCTCCAGCTCATGGGAAAGCTGAAAGTGACATTATGAAGCAGATGCCCTGCCATAAGAAGATGGACAGACTGATGAACAAGCCACTTGTCTTGTATTCCTGCTGATACACCGGCCTCATGCAAGCCTGGGAGCTTTCGTTGTTTGTGACACCATGGATGCACAGAGTAGATTTAGGTTCAACACTCTCATTAACCTCTGAGGCAATGAGGGAACAACAGCATGTACGACAAGGAAACTTGTTATGGACAAAAATGTACAGAGTATCAGAGAAAATACCCAGAATGTACAGGCTACACAGCTGCTCTCTCTGGCATCATGAACTAGCAAATAGCATATCTGATCATGAAGAATACCTGGAGCAATTTCATCTTCCAACATGTTCTTTTCAGAAATAAAGTCATCTGAGTAGGGAGTGTCTCACCACTTATCAAGGCAGCAATCCTCTCCTATGGCCTTAGAAGTGTCACAGCCGTGGATTTTACTATGCTTCTGGCTTAGCATAATAAATAGTCTGTGGATATGGAACATACGTACCTTCTTCTTTGGGTGTATAATGATGTGTGAAAACTTCTCATCAGACTTTATTGTGGAATCTGTTGAGATAATGCATCACTAATACCATCTCTTTGCCCAAGTGTTCAAACTTCACATTAGTGATGACCTTTGGTTCTTTTGTGCAGTAATGATGTCATCCATATTTATACCAGAAAAAGGCAAAAACTATATGAAAGGCACTCAATTGACATTTTGTAGTTTACAGCTGAGGTTTGACTGTTTATGAATGACTTTTATCTCTATCTCTAATTTTAAAATATGTGAATTTCAAGGTGGTGATATATGGAAGAAACACTTTATGTACATAGATTTCCAAGATATTAGATAATCTTGTATAACCCAGATATCTGCTGGGATCTCCCTGCTCTGAAGCTCTCAGTGCATGCATGCTAAGTCGCTTCAGTGGTGTCTGACTCTTTGTGACCCTATGGACTAAAGCCTGCCAGGCTCCTCTGTCCATGGGGATCTTCCAGGCAAGAATACTGAAGTAGGTTGCCATGCTCTCCTCCAGGCGATCTTCCCAACCCAGGGATGGAATCTGCATCTCTTATGTCTCCTGCATGAGCAGGCAGGTCTTTTACCACTAGCGCCACCCGGGAAGCCCTCACCCTTACTACTGGGATGCTAGTTGGGCTTCTTCCAATTCCTGCTCCAAAACCAAATTCCAAGTCCACTTTGCGTATCCTAACTCAAGGGGCTGTACTGAACAAGAGTCTTTCATTCACCAGGAAGCCATTGTGGTTTGAAATAGTAATATCTATTTCTTGAAAAACATTTGCAAAGCACTTTTCAGCACCAACGTTATGCCAATCATGTTTCATACTTTCAACTTAGATTTATTCATGTGTGGGACACACATCTATGTTGGCAGGGGCCCAGAGAGACCTCGTTTTAAAGTAAAAGGCATTTTAGAAAACAAACAAATGAAGATAGAAAGTATGAAATGACATACTAAAGGTCCAGAAAGAAGATTATCTGTAAGTGACTTCTAACGTCCCTTTGCAATCCTAATTTTCCATGATTCTAGGTCATGTACCATGATGTCCAGTTAGGGACTTAGAGGAGGTCTCAGGCAGCAGGTGCACGTGGGCTAGACTTAAAGAAGAGACAATGTCAAAGTAAGAGAGACAATGCTTTAAGAAAAGTTGAACAGATCCCTATTTCCTTTGAATGAATCAGAAAACTTTACAAGAAATCAATATTGGGAGTTTGAAGTTTCTGAGACAATCTTAATTATATTTTACTCTTTATAATTTGCAAAATTTTGACTTCCTATCTTTCCATCCTTCTTTCCTTTAAACAACATTGACTGAGGGCCTCTTATGTTTCAGGCAGTGTGCTAGGCATCAGAAATGCAAAGGTGAAGTCCCCAGAAGACAAGAATTCAAGTCCAAGGGGTGAAATAAACAAAGAAACAAATGTAGCTCAGGTTCAGACTGGCAGTTCCTGCATCCCTGCCTCAATCTCTGGCCTCTACCCATCAAGTTTAGGCACAATACTCATCCATTCCCTAGTCTACTCATCCCCAAGTCCAGAATGTGGGTTTAGTAACTTACATTAAACCTTTTGGGAGTCAGAATCACCCTTCAGTTCTCTTCCATAAGCTGACTTCTCCCTCACCTCTTTCTACTCTTTTCTCTCCTCTCTGAGGAACAACACAAATTCCCCTCCTCATCCTACATACAAGAGTTTCAAAGCCATCATTTTTTACTTGAGGATACACTTGGGTGCCACCCTCCACCCATGATGACTCAAAATACTACTTCCAAATAAACAGTGGGCCCACCACAGTAAAGGGGCTTGAAGACGGAGGAAAGGGGGTCTCTATCTTTGCTCAAACAACATTTCTGTGCTCAGAAATGGGTGGATCTTGTCCAATAAAGACAGAATAAGCAGCCTGGGTGGTAAAGACTAAAAGGAATTCTGGTCCATAAAATGTATTTCTAATTCTCAGGGAGACCATTCCAGCAATGTAGGGAGTTGGCCCGTGGACTCATCAATGTTTGGGTTATATTTCAACCTTGATTGAGCACCAGAACTGCACACAGTGCCAACGCCCATGTGCTCTGAGGAGGGCTGGGTACACGATGCCTTTGTTTTTGCTTTTTGGTCTTTTCCCCACATGTCTGGGGTGTTTCTTCCATTCAAACCAGGACTTTTCCTCCCTCTAAGCCACACATGGGATCCAGCCTGGGTTGATACTCATGCTGCTGCTGCTGCTAAGTCGCTTCAGTCGTGTCCGACTCTGTGCGACCCCACAGACGGCAGCCCACCAGGCTCCGCCATCCCTGGGATTCTCCAGGCAAGAACACTGGAGTGGGTTGCCACTTCCTTCTCCAATGGGTTGATACTCATAGGAGATGCTAAATTCACTTTAGGGCCAAAGAGTAGAAATAATTTATTCAAAAACATGCCAACAACTCCATGGAAAACCTTCACGGACACCATCACTTCATCCAGACTCTCTGATGGAAAGGAGCTCTTTTGCTCAGTGGCGACACTGAGATGACGGTTGTTCCTCTGTAGGAAGGAAGGGTGGGCCCAGGGCTGGCCCTCTTCTGGGGTTCCAGTATGGCATGGGTATCTCTGCGTGTCCCTTGCTGAATCATCTCTCCCTCTCTTTATTCTTTTCTATGTTCTTCTCTCATCCAGGGTCCACATCTCAGTTCAGGATTCCAGATGAATTCTGTTCAACAGACACGGCATTCTTGCTAAACCAGCCTACATAGAAGATACCAGAAAAACATGATCATTGTCCTCAAGTAGCTAAAGACCTGACACCAGAAGAGGCATTAGATTTGCTCAGCTCTGCAGCAGAGGAGACAAATGGGTACAACAGACAGAAGATGCTAAAGGCATAAAACATCTTCACTATATAAAAAGAGGGTTTTAGCCAAATTTGGTGGTGGTTTAGTTGCTAAGTCATGTCCAACTCTTGCGACCCCATGGACTGTAGCCTGCCAGGCTCTTCGGTCCATGGAATTCTCCAGGCAAGAACACTGGAGTGAGTTGCCATTTCCTTCTCCAGGGTATCTTCTTGACCCAGGAATCAAACCCAGGTATCCTGCATCGCAGGCAGATTCTTTACCAACTGAACTACAAAGGGAAGCCCATAACCAAAATTAGAATTGGACTTTTGCAAACATCTGAAGTTGGGTACTCCTCCAAGCCCAGAATTTATTTACAGCACTAATCTGCGTGAAGTATCAGGATATCCTGGGGGAAAGAACTTGAACCACAGAAAAACTGGGGATTCAGATATAGAAAGGGACTGAATTTGGGGTGTGCAAGAAGTACGTATCAAGTGAAGCTAAATTTGAAAGGGAGAAATGAAGAAGAATCTACAATAAGGGTAGGAAAACACTGGAGAGTTGGACACAGCCCCAGGGCCTGGGCGTCAAGGGTGAGGAATAACGGTTCTGGGAATAGCTTGGTGGTGACCCAATTTTAATCTGCCCCTGTCTCAGGCATCCTGGTGACATGTGTGTAAAGAGCAAAGGGTCTCATGTAAACATTAAAAGGCCATGATATTTAAGGACATGAGCAATTCTTCAGAGAGAGCTACAAAGGAGTAGACCATCAAGAAAAGGAAGACATTTCCATCTCGGCAGGAAAAAAAAAAAAAACAAAAACCTGCTATCGAATAGCGTGGAGCAAAGTGAGTACATTAGTGGCCTGAGGTGGAAAGGTCTTGACACAGACTTCAGACCAAATTCAGCTTCAGAGATCCAGTCCAGGACAGAGCTGGTAGGACCTCAGACTTGCTGGACCATAAGAGAGTAGTGGCCAAGTTTTGGCTGGATGGATTCAGGCATCCATTGTGTGGGAGCCCTTGTAGATTTCCAGGGAAAGAGTCCTCTCATTTCCATCATTACCATGAGGACCAAACTTTTGCAGCCACACAGATGGAGACAATTCAATGACTCAATTTTCTATCAGCACCTTTTTAAATATTTTTTAAAGTTAGGTTTAAAATTTTCCTTTCTGAAGTGTACCATATAATAAATTTTCACAAGCACATAGAGTTGTAAAATTGCCCCTGTAATCAAGATACACAGCATTTCCATCACCCCAAAACATGCCCCCATGTCTCCTAGAAGTCATTACCTTGCTTCTATCCCCAGCCTCTGACAACCATCAATCTCTTTTGTCTCAGTGGTGGCACTAGTGGTAAAGAACCCATCTGCCAATGCAGGAGACATAAGAGATGCTGGTTTGATCCCTGGGTTGGGAAGATCCCCTGGAAAAGGAAATGGCAACCCACTCCAGTATTCTTGCCTGGAGAATCCCATGGACAGAGAAGCCTGGTGAGCTACAGTCCAAGGAGTTACAAAGAGTCAGACCCAACTGAAGCAACTTAGCACAAAGCACATGTATATGTTCTATTTGTTGCCTCTTCTGGAATGTGATGTAAATGAAGTCATAGCATATGTAGGCTTTGAGTTTGTTTTCTTTACCTTAGATAGGGCTCTTGCGATTTATCCATGACCTTGCACATATCAGTCCTATGTTCTTTTTTTCTTGCTGTACCAATAGTATTCCAAGCATGGGTACACCACAGTTTCTTTATCCATCTGCCAACTGGTGGACCATTGTTGATGTTTGGTTGTTTCTGGTTTTTGATGATAAGGAATGAACATTCTCATACGGCTTTTCGTGGGGACAAATGTGGTCATTGGGAAAATACCTAAGAGTGGGATCCCTTGGGCCCTATGGCAAGCATATATTTCACTGTACAAGAATCAGGCAAACTGTTTTCCAAAGTGGCTGGACTGTCTGGCATTCCCAAGGACCCCAAAGTGTCTGAGTGTTATGGTGACCTCATTTGCACTCATAGGATCTCAGGCTAAGAATACTGAAGTTCTGTTGTTATTGACCCAGCATCCTGGAAGTCAGAACACCCAGAAGCAGAATTCATAGGCCCTGGAAATGTGAGTTCTCTGTCACTAAGTGCCATGGGCACGGGCTGGGCAACCGCTTGTCAGGGATGCAGTAGGGGCTAAACCATCTGACTTTCTAGAACTCTCCCAACTCCGGAATCTCTGATACTATTTGAAGACACCACCCACCCATATTTCTTACTCTTGGCTCACTAGACAAACATGTGTCTTGATGTTTGACATCTTTATCAGTTTGACTGATGTGTTTCCTTGAGTTGATATTTTTCATGCAATCAATTGGATCTCTTGGTAGTTTCTGCAAAAAGGGAATAAATTAATGGACCACCCACATCTTGTTTTATCCTGTTGACCTGTTTGGGGCTGTAGATACTTTACTCAGCCTCTCTATCCTTCAGTTTCTCCATCTGGCGCTGCCAGCACCCAGGACCCAGAGTCCGGCAGATCAGCCTGAGCACGGGGCTGACTGAGCAGTGACATTTGTATTCACGACTAGAAATCCTGCTGCTACTCTGGGCTCTCTGCTGTGGGTTCAGGAGTCTAGCCGACCAGAATCTGGATTATGACTCTGTTCCTAGCCAGATGACCCTGAGCAAGTCGCTCTCTGAATCTTGGTAAAATGGTCCTTCTCTGCATAGGGTTAGAGTTAATGTAGGTCAAGCACTTTGTACAACGCCTGGTATGAAGTCCACCCTCTGGCAAACATTATTTTTGTCTTGACTGTCCCTGAACCTCCCCTCCCTATCACCACTACTTAAGGGAACTGTGGTCATCTCAGTTGGATGGGAAGGATCCCCATCTCAGCGGTGGGAAAACTGGGGCTGGGATGTAGCTCTAGACATCAGCAGAACACAGGGATAGGAGGGGGGAAGTGGCACGGCTGGACAGGGAAGGGTCCGCATCAGCAAGCATTGAAGAATTTGTCTCCTCGTGGTGAAGCTGGCCCCAGGTTCTAGATCTGCAACCTTTTCCTATAACTGTCTCTGAGCCCCAGGCACAGGGCATCTTTCTGGATAAAGGCTTTGCATTTCTTCCCAGGGCTCTTTGATTTCTCCCAATCATATCAGGCCTTGGGAAATTTCCCCCAGTTCATCTGGGGGCCCAAGGACCACTGATGTTGGTTACAAGGTCAGCTGAGTATTCTTGCCTGGAGAATCCCATGGACAGAGGGGCCTGGCGGGCTACAGTCCATAGAGTCACACAGAGTCTTAACACAACTGAAGTGACTGAACACACACACACACAAGCAGTTCTAAAACGCTCTTACAATTCAGAGGTGTAGGTGGATCTGACCAGGCCCTGCTCACCAGTCTTCACCAGAGAAATCAGAAACTCTTAATACCTGTAAATTTTGTTTTTAAAGAGAATTCCCTTGACCAGGCCTCCATCATCTCCAAGAACATAGGAAAGACAGAGTGAACATGCCCTTCACCCTTCAGAGATGCCTGTAAACAGTTCTCTGAACCAACACAGCCAGTTTCTCACCTCGCATCTCCACCCCTGCTTCTCCCTTGGCATCCCTCTGCCCAAACAGCTTCACCTTTCCGAAGCTTGGGAGACAAATTAATCCGTTTCCTCTCCCAGCCATGTGGTAGACCAGGACAATGGGTTCCAGCCAAGAGCTGTTAGTGCAGGAGCCACGAGCTGGATGAGCAGTGGATGTTTCCATCCCCAGCCCTGACCTGTCCTGGATCTGGTAGAGGGTGGAGAACATGAACCTGCCCAGAGCACCATGGGGAAAGCACTCCTGACTTGGAGTGAAAGCATATGCACTTGGATCCCAGTCTCAATATTTCTGAGTCATGCAAATCTGGACAAGTGATGACTTCTCCTAGACTCTGCGCTCGGACCCTTCATCTATAAAATGAGGGTAATGACAGCTCCCTTGCAAGACTGTTTTGGGATTAGAGATTATACATATAAAGTATCTGGTGTGTAGCAGGTACTTAATAAGCCATAGATACTTCTGCTGTTGCTATCTATCTTCTTGCTGTAAGGATTAAACAAGATAATCCATTTGAAACTCTAGCACCAGTTTCACCAGATTCTCAGATATATCCCTGAAAGGGGATAAGTGCTGGGCTCCCCTGTCTCTATTACCTGACTCCTGTCTCTATCACCTAGAGAGGGGAAAGAAACAGATTCTTCACTTCTCATCAACTCTGTCCTTGCGGGGCAGCCTCAGAATGATGGACAAGTTAGAACTAAAGTTGTTTGAATGTGACTTTTCAGCTACTTAACTTTAGAAACATCCTCAGGGGGATGTTAAGGTACGTGGCTGAGTTTTCATAATCATTATTAATTCTGGGTTATAGACATGGTTTTTCTGGGCTCTCCAAATATTCCCTCACCCTCCCAACCCACGCCAAACCGTAGAAAATTAGGAGTTGGCCTTGGACACCGTGTTCTGCCTCCGCTTGCTGTCCACAGACAATACCTGTTGGTGGGACAAACAGAGGAATCCGGTTTCCAAGGCTGTCAATCTGGAAGCCAATCCACTCGCTGAAATTATTGGAAACGGCACCTCAACAACTTGCAGCTAAGCACGAAGGCCTCAGCCTCCAGAGAAGCTCTCACGTTACAAAACTTGACAGAAACCGCCTGCATGGGGCTTAGACAGACAGACAGGTCCAGGTCACTTTGTTCCTGCTGCAGGAATCTGGAAGGGAGACAGACGTGTGTCCAGATCACAGCCTCAGATACCACTCCAGCCAGAAGGCTGGCCCAGGAGAAAGGGCTGCTTTTCCTGAACCAGCCACCTCCCTCTTTCCCAGCTCTCCACTGCATCTCTGTTTCCAATCACCAAGTTAGAGATCCAGCTCTCCCATCAGATTGCCGAGAGATGGCCCGGGTGGAACAGCATGCTTCGAGTGCAAAGTAGGCAAGAAAAAAGGGCAAGAGGGTAGCAGGAGTTTCTATGGATTTCAGGGAATGACATCTCCATCTGTCTCATCTTCTAGGATCAGGTTCACAAAGACCCAGCTCCTTGGAGAGTCCCTGATAGACTCAAGATGGAAGAGAGGGGATAGACCATAGCAGAATGCAGGGGACACTTGAAAGAAGACTCATATATGTGGACATGCTTTCAGACCACTCAAGATGCCTTTTAAACCAAACTACCACAAACAACAACAACAACAAAATAACTGAAAGGAGCAGGCTAATAAGAGTGCAGACTCTCAAATCAGACATTCCCAGGAACTTTCCTGGTGGTCCAGTGGCTAAGACTCCATGCTCCCAATGCAGAGGACCCAGGTTTGATCCCTGGTCAGGGAACTAGATCCCACATGCCACAATGAAGATCGAAGATCCTGTGTGCTGCAGCTGAGACCTGGATCAGCCAAATAAATAAACAAAATGTTTTTTTAAAACATCAGACACGCCTGACACATCATTCCCAGGAACATGATCCAATCTATTTGGTGATGAAGGCGATTAGAGTTGAGATTCTGCCACTTGGAACCACAAAAGCTCCATCTACACCCTAAGTCACTTTCTGAAGTCCCAGTGTGAGTTAGCAGCAAATGCAGCCTCTCAACTGAGCAACTCTAGGCCTGTCTGATCCTTTCTGTTCTCCATATTGCCTTCCGTGTCCCTCTTTCCCAAAGCCAAGCTCATTAGCTCCTCCATCAGGGGCAGGGGGAAGAAAGATGAAGCTCAAGTATTTCGTTTAATAACCAACTGCCTAGAAATGCTCTAAAGCTTGGACTACAATGAGAGGAGTACATCAAAAGACACAGGTCAGTAAGGAACAGGCTTGTAAACAGACTGGATGGAAGGAGCAAGAAGAAAATTGACGTGGAATCAATGATAGATATTCTCTCCTCACCAGAGCCAGGAGAGTTGAGGGTACTATCTTCCAATATTTGCACCCATTTAATTTTTTGTGTGTAATCTTCCTCCAGTTTCTATCTTGTCAGATACAGTAAATGTATGCCCTTGTAGGGACCATGTTCAAGTTCTACAAGATAAAGAACAGAGCACAGGTTTAAGTGCTGGCCTCTTACACTTAGACCCACTGTTTAGATGAGACAGCAGAGGCTCGGGAAGATTAACCATAACTACTGTTCCATGCCTACTGCCCTCCCAGATCTGAAAAGAGAACAGACTAAATAGAGGTCTGAAAAGCTAACAGCCCCACATAAATGCAAGATGATATTATTCAAGGAGGTGGAGCTGATGTATCTCTTTGGCTGAATCATCTTTTTGCTATAGTCTGGGTGGAATCTGGGATTCAATGACACATGGCTGATTTCTATAAATCCTTCTTTGGTTAACAGTTGTGACAGGTTAAGATTAGCCCATTTCCATTGCACAGACCCCCCTCAACTACCAGGAAAACCCAGGGATTCTAAAACTCACAGCTCATAGCGCCTAGATTCTCCCAAGCCCACTTACAGTTGGGGCATAGGATAGAATCAGAGCCCCCAGTGACAAGTCTTCTCAGGGGGACACCTGAAAGGAAGAAAAGTGTTAGGATATAGTCTCATTTGGGAATGCAAGCTTCTATTCTTGAAAAGATTAAGATCTTCAAGAATATACTAGTCAGGGCTTCCCTGGCGGCTCAGTGGTAAAGAATAAGCCTGCCAATACAAGAGACACAGGTTCAATCCCTGGTCCAGGAAGATCCCACATGCCTCAGGACAACTAAGCCCATGCGCCACAACTACTGGGCCAGTACTCTAGAGCAGACATGCCACAACTACTGAAGGCCACTCGCCTAGAGCCTGAGCTCCACGGCAGGAGAAGTCACAGCCGCGAGAAGCCCGTACACCGCAACTGGACAGTAGCCCCTGCTCGCTGCAACTAGGGAAAAACCCACACAGCAACGAAGACCCAGCACAGCCAAAATAAATAAATCCAAAATAAGTAAATAAAATTATTTTTTTTAATATACCAGTTAGGGGTTCTTGGTTACAAATAATAGAAATGAGCTAAAGGTCATTGTGCTTCATTTGTCCTCTGAAGATGAGTTAATGGAACCGCATTGGGCAGCTCCAAGGATCAACAGGAAGGGTGGGTAATCATACTCCTAAGGGAGAACAGCCAAGTTCATGCCCCAGAAACCATCTGCTTAGGGTGACATTCCCACCATCACTTGTCCTGGGACACCACCACCATTGCACTTTAACAACCATTAGATCCTGGATCCTGGGAGTCACTGCAACAAAAACAAGCTCTCCACTGTCTCTGTTCCTCTCTGTCAAGCCTCTTGAGACATAGAGTTCTCCAGTGACAGCACTGGCTATTACTTAGCCTCCAGGGTTTCAGGAGAATAGGACTCTGGTTCTTTGAGCTTCCTGGGGGCAGCGGGGTTGAGGGGGCAGGGACCAGAGTCCTGCTTCATACCTACCACCCACTAGTGGTAAATTCTCCTAGCAGAGAGAGGGTTGGGATGACAAGTTAGCCCAGACAGTAACCAGTGTCCCCTCTCCAAGTGTCTTTTCATTCTTCCCTCTACCTCTCTGCAAGGCTACAATCAAACCAGCCTTGCCAAGACCAGAACTTTCCTTCTGAAAAAGAAATCCTTCAGGAGAGAGAATTCCATGGGACACAGATTGCAGTGTCCCACGATTTTCTTCCTGGTCTCTTATTTCACACCCACAGAAGGAGACTGCAGGTCGGGAACACACCACCAGCCTCAAACAGTCTTTCAGTGGGGTCAATCCAATCTTCTTTGGCAATTTAGAGGACCACTGCTCACCACCACTCACAATTTACAGGTCCATACCACCCGACCCCCAGTTTTCTCTTATGCCATCCTGTTCACTTGCCCTAATCCTTCAAATTTCTCATCCCAGCCCCAACCTGCCCACAGCCAAGCCCTAAATGAAACCCAGAATTAAACAGGTGCTGTGATAATGAACTCACGCCTTGGTGTGAGCCAGGATTGCCAGGGTGCTCGGTCTAGTCTCACCCCAGCCCGGACACTCCTGCTCCAGTGTATCTTCCTGTTTTTAACAAGATAGTTCTGCCTGCTCTACAGAACATGCCTGCCCAAGCCAGAAACCAAATGCCCCATCTCCTTACGGCCTTTAGCCTCCACCCTGTAAGACTTCCTTGACTGTTCAGAAACTCCATGCAGATTTTCTCACGGACAAATTAAGCCCCTGTGGGAAAGAGAACTAAGCTACAGGTGCCCCAGACTCAGTTCCAAAAGCCCTCCAGGAACAGGACTTAGAGGGAGCCAGGGAAAGTGGAGACAGGGTGGCAGGGCTGGGAGGACAGGAAATGAGCTTCTGCCCTTGGGTCAGTTTCCAGGAGTGGTTCCTTCCAGCCAGACTGACTGGGATGCATACAGCTGCCTCCCTGATGGGGTTTCAATGTTTGTTTCTTCTCCAAAGCTGCAGCTGGAAAGGACAGTCATGCAAAAATGAAAACAGGGCTAAGAATCCCTCTTCGGCTCTCCTTCAGCCCAAATGAAGTGGAAATGCCATAAACGAAAAATAGCAGAAAAATAATATCATTGGCAAATTAGTCATTCAGCAAAAGATTAGTAGATAATGATGCTGAAGGACTAATTGTTTGTGTTTTATATTGTAGAATCCTGAAAAGTAAAACGAGTCTAAAAAGGAAAGAAAGATAGAGACTTTGAGATTCTGATGGAAGTGTCTTAAGTCTCTGGGAGTGGTCTTGATTCTATTTAAAATATTGTGATTTCTTTATTAAAGAAGCAATATCTATTCATTGTAGGAAAACATCAAAATTCAATTAAACAGAAAGGTTTCCTTTAAATTAAATCACAATTTCCTCTCTCATGAAATGTGCATACCTTTCAAGTTTTTCTCTATGTATTTATAAGTACTTTCTTTTTATAAAAATTATAATACATATTTTGTAATCTTTTCTCTTCTCAATTTTATCAATAACATCCAACTCAGACCATCATTCTAATTGGTTATGTAATATACTATCATATGGATATTTCAAATCTAGTCAACAAATTCCTATTATTGAATATTTACTATGTTTCCAATTTTTTCCATTAAAACCAACACTGTAATAAACTCCCCATGTTGCATATACAACTTTGTGATTTTGCCTGGTCATTTCTTCAGAACACATTCCTAGATGTGAAATCACCATATAACAGCTTATCAATTTTTGATATATACACCAAATTGCCTTCTAGTAGGGTTGGACCAAATTACATTTCCACCAAGTCAGTAGTGCCTGTCCCCTCCTGCTCTCAATATCGTGAGTATTGTCATTCTTTTCCTTATTTCTTAACTAGACCAAGTTTGCTGGATAACTGTTTTTTTTCACTTTGATAAGAGTATTATGAGAACTCCTTTTCTTTTGGTTGCATTTGCGACGTAAGATTAACTTTAATCATTGTCAGTCAGTTGAAGAAAGAGAGTAGGGAGAAAACAAGAGTCCACTCAGGTAAATAAGGAAGAATTAGCAGAAATGTGGGAAATCAAAAGTCCCCTCAAGGGGAGGAAAGGAGGTGTTGGAAAGTGACTTTGGTCCAGATGGTTTCCTGTGCCAGTTAGCACCTGGGACCAAGAACACTTTCAGTGCCATCCAAAGTGTCAGGAGGCCTTGGGCAAATGATTAGACTAGGACTCCATTTTTAAGTTGATGTGTTCAATCTAAATGATGTGTGATAGTCAACCTACAGATAGTGGACACTGGAGTGTTTGCTTGATCTTCAAAAAAAGACAACCCAAGAAACATGATGGAGAGTCTAAGGAGATTGTGAAACCGAGCTGTGTCCTCCCCAAACACCAGACCCCAGCTCTTCCATTGATTAGAACTTTCTTAATGACACAATCAGAACTCTCAGCCCAAAATACTAAAGACATGTTGAAACCCAGGTGAAAGAAATGATGCCATCTTTGAAGTGCTTCTATGCTTATGATTTCATTCTTATATGCTTCACATGCATCATCTCTTTTAATTCTCATAACAAACTTTTGAGATAAATTTCATCATTTTTCCCATTCACAGAGAAATAAACTGAAGCTCAGACCATTGTGACAAAGCCAGAACTTGAATCCACCTTCTGTAGCTCCAATCTTATGCCCCTTACACAGTAAGCACCTGGCAGGGTTTGTGGTAACACTGCTGAGCTCTGGTACAGTTGGAATCGAGTCTCAAACAAGAGCCCAAAGATGGCCAAGCTCCTTGCTGCACCAGATAAGAAAGAGAACAGTAAGGAGTTGGCAATAATTCAAGTCCATTTCAAGTTCTAAACACAAGAGAAGGGTATCTCCCTTCAGAAGGGAAGACACTGCAATGATTACAGGACTTCTGAGAAGTGTTAAGAAGTTAGTCTCTTCAAATACTAAAGGCTGGAGAGGATATAGAGAAAAGGGAACCCTCCTCCACTGTTGGTGCAATATAAATTGGTGCAGCCACTATGGAGAACGCATGGAAGCTCCTTTGAAAACTACCATAAAGCTACCATATGATTCAGCAGTTCCATTCCTGGGCATGTATCTGGAGAAAACTCTCATTCAAAAAGATGCATGAACCCCAATATTCATAATGGCACTATTTACAATAGCCAAGACATGGAAGTAACCTAAATGTCCATCAATAGATGAATGGATAAAGAAGATGTGGTCTGTGTGTGTGTATATATGTGTGTGTGTGTATATGTGTATATACACATACGTGTGTACGTATGTGTATTATATATTGCCATGCTGCTACTGCTAAGTCACTTCAGTCGTGTCCAACTCTGTGCGACCCCATCCCTGGGATTCTCCAGGCAAGAACACTGGAGTGGGTTGCCGTTTCCTTCTCCAATGCATAAAAGTGAAAAGTGAAAGTGAAGTCCCTCAGTCATGTCTGACTGTTCGCGACCCCATGGACTGCAGCCTACCAGGCTCCTCCGTCCATGGGATTTTCCAGGCAAGAGTACTGGAGTGGGGTGCCATTGCCTTCTCCGTATTATATATTACTAAGCCATAAAAAAACAGTGAAATAAGGTCATTTGTAGCAATATGATGGACCTACAGATTATCAAGTTAAGAGAAGTAAGTCAAACAGAAAAACAAAAATCATATATCACTTGTATGTGGAATCTAAAAAAAAATGATACAAATGAACTTATTTACAAAGCAGAAATAGACATAGAAAACAAACTTATGGTTAGCAAAGGGGGGAAGGGATAAATCAAGAGTTATATATTAGCAGATACAAACTACTATATATAAAATAGATAAACAGCAAGATCCTACTGTATAACCCAGGAAACTATACTCAACATCACATAATAAACTATAATGGAAGAGAATCTGAAAAGAAGTGCTTCTCTGTTCTGTATCACTGGGCTTCACTCCTGAAACTAACACAACTCTGTAAATCAACTACACTTTGATCTTTTTTCATGTCAATCTCTTTCAGACAAGTTAAATCTAAATGATCAACACCCAATCGTCCTCTCCCTGGAAAAGCATATCCCAGGTTCACAAGGCTTAGGATGAGCTGCTTAGAAATCATGAAGATCATGCAGGGGCACCGGATGCTAATGCAAGACACCAGTCATTTTGTCTCCTTCCATAGCAGCTTCTCTCCAGGAAGCTCTGAGACGGTCACGGCCGCCAGATATTGCCGAGGGTAAGAAAGCTGGTGCCTGAGTTTTGCCAGAAGTCTACCCTGGACACTGCCGCACCCACGGGGCTCTCTGACGATCCCCGTGGTACTCACATCAAGGGCAGCTTCTCCTGTGCTTCAGATTAGATCGCCCATCTGCCTGGGCACCAGGGCTCAGAGCGGGTGTGACGTGGAGACACAGATTGTCTGGAGCTAAGTGTCTGCTGAGACTAAGTTCAGTCTGGTGGGCTGCTTTGAGGGCTGCTGTCTGAAACATCAAAGCAATGAACAAATTAAACAAATAAGCCATTTTAAGATGTTCTCCAAGGTGGGCGTGCTCTCATAAGCAAATGCTGGTAGAATTCCATCATCTCATCCACCTCCCTTTCACCCCACCCTCCCCACACTTTGCTGAATTCTCTGCCATTAGCCAAATCCTCTTTCAGCCTAAATTAAACCTTCTACAGATGAAGCTTCAAAGTACTCCATCTCTCGGCCTCCCCCACCTTCCTGAATTTCTTGTAAAAAGCCATAAAACACCACCCCTACCCCGCAAAGACAAAAGGCCACATGACTCCATTCTTCAGTCTTCCTGAGCTTTCTCAAACCATCCCACATAGTGAACTAGCTCTCCAACTTCCTACAACCTAAGATGCTCAAATCACAGAGAATTCTTGACACTGGGGAACCTTCTCAGATACCTCCTCTAGTCCCCCACACCCACCCCAAATGCCATCATCAGCATGCACTCAAGATCACGTTCCAGGACAGACACCAACCATAAGTGCCCCCAAGCCACATCTGCTAATCTGCAGATTCACATGACACATTGGAAGAACTCAGTTACTCTGTGACTAAAATCAAGCTCAGAAATCTGGGCTTCTCCATAGTCGGTAGATTCTCTCTTTTCTCTTTTTTAAAAAATGTATATATTATGGCTCTGCAGGATCTTCCTTGCTGCTCACAGGCTTTCTCGAGTTGCAGTGAATGGGGGCTACTATTCCTTGTGTTTGCTTCTCTTGCGGCAGATCACAGGACCTAGGTACATAGGCTTCAGTAGCTGTGGCACGTGGGCTCGGCAGTCATGGCACACAGGCTTAGTTGTTGGCTCTTAGATGTGGGATCTTCCCAGACCAGGAATCGAACACATGTCCCCTGCATTCACAGGTGGATTCTTTACCACTGAGCAACTAGGGAAGCCCCGTAGATTCCCTCTTCCTCACTCACCAGACTGCCTCATTCCAGCAGATTCATAGACTCTCTATGTTCTAAGAAAATATAGATCCTCCTGAGATCTTCACAACAGGTAGGTGAGTTAGCTATCATTAACCCCATCTTATAGGGGAATAAATCGAGATTCAGAAAAACTGAGTAATTTGCCCAGGTTCACACAGCTGACGGGAGCGTACCTGCAGAGATTGGACCTCAGTTCTAGCCATTATGACCTGTACCAAGATCACACACGTGTTCAAAGGCTTTAGAAAAATAGAAACAAGAGGAAGCTTGAGCCCGAGGAAGGGAGTAGCAGGGACAAAGACGTAGCTTTATTGGCAAGGTAAATAGTTGACAGTTTACATTATAGGCATTTTGCCATGGCAGTTTTTAAGCAAAAAAAAAAAAAAAAAAATACTAGTCAGAAGAAGGAAAAAAATATAAGTAGAAAATAATCTATAAAAACAATTATGTCTAAGCCCCTCCTTCCAGAAAAGACTTTCCTTAAGTCACCCAGGCCAAGTGGAACCATTTCTCAGAAACCTAAGCCACCCTGTGCATCTGTGGTGTAAAACCCCGTGCAAATGCCATTCAGCCCTCACCTGAGTCTCCCTCCCCTGGGCTGTTATTGCATCCAGCTGCCCCAGGACAGCCTGGCTGCAGTGGTGGCTTGGTGGGTGGCTCTGGTTGGAAGCACAAACCTCGGCACTCTCGCCTGACTCTCAGCCCTGACACAGCTCACAGAAAAGCCCACGCCTCTCCACTGCAGATTTTAAATGCAGAATAAACACCACAAAATCTCCCACCCAAACCTGCATTTGGACCAAAATCCTGTACTGTTCCTCGCAGAGGACAGAGCTGAACCTCTGGGTACAGATTTTGCACAGAACTCTCAGGAGCTCAAAGTACACAGATGCTGAGCCCCCTGTGACTAGGAAACCCCAGTCTCACTGGCCAAGCCAGTACTGTCTCCACAGGGGGCTAGTTGGGGTCAGTAGGACACTATGACCTTGAATCAGGAGATCTTGGTTTTTAATCCAGGCCAGTCACCAACCAGTTGTGGGGTTTTGAACAAGTCACTGACCATCACCAGATCTCAGCTCCCGCATCTCAGGGGTACCAACCCTCCCCAGGCTGCAGAGCTATCCAAAGAACAGTGATGTAGAAATCACAACCAACTTCAGGTCTTTTTATACTTCCCGCTTAGTAGGATACTGGGGAGGGAGTAGAGAGAGAGATAAATGGATAGATAGATAGATAGATAGGTAGATATGATACACAGAAAAATAATAATCCAGATTTCTGCACACAGTATGGATAACAGATGTTCTTCCTCAGATGCCTCATTAGCACATTCATCCTTTTAAGATAGCATCTATTAATTTCTGGTCCAGAGATTAGGGTAGATAACCCAATCCCAGAGAGACAGACACAGCCCAGAGTGAAGATTAAGGATGTGCGCTTTCCAGTTCTAACTCTAACTGTAGTGAACTGTATAACCCTGGACTAGTTATTCAATTTCTCTGGGCCTCAATTTCTTCATCTGTAAAATGGGAATGTTAACAGCGTCATCTGGTTGACTTCAGTTCAGTTCAGTCACTCGACTCTTTGCAACCCCATGGACCGCAGCATGCCTGGCTTCCCTATCACTAACTCCCAGAGCTTGCTCAAACCCATGTCCATTGAGTCAATGATGCCATCCAACCATCTCATCCTCTGTCATCCCCTTCTCCTCCTGCCTTCAATTTTTCCCAGCATCAGGGTCTTTTCCAATGAGTCAGTTCTTCACATCAGGTGGCCAAAGTATTGGAATTTCAGTTTCAGCATCAGTCCTTCCAATGATCACCCAGGCCTGATCTCCTGTAGGATGGACTGGTTGGATCTCCTTGCAGTCCAAGGGACTCTCAAGAGTCTTCTCCAACACCACAGTTCAAAAGCATCAATTCTTCAGCGCTCAGCTTTCTTCACAGTCCAACTCTCACATCCATACATGACGATTAGAAAAACCATAGCTTTGACTAGATGGACCTTTGTTGGCAAAGTAATGTCTCTGCTTTTTAATATGCTGTCTAGGTTGGTCAAAACTTTCCTTCCAAGGAGTAAGCATCTTTTAATTTCATGGCTGCAGTCACCATCTGCAGTGATTTTGGAGCCCCCCAAAATAAGTCTGTCACTGTTTCCATTGTTTCCCCATCTATTTGCCATGAAGTAATGGGACCACATGCCATGATCTTAGTTTTCTGAATGTTGAGTTTTAAGCCAACTTTTGCACTCTCCTCTTTCACTTCCATCAAGAGGCTCTTTAGTTCTTCTTCACTTCCTGTCATAAAGTTGGTGTCATCTGCATATCTGAGGTTATTGATATCTCTCCCGGCAATCTTGATTCCAGCTTGTACTTCATCCAGCCCAGCGTTTCTCATGATGTACTCTGCATACAAGTTAAATAAGCAGGGTGACAATATACACCCTTGACGTATTCCTTTTCCTATTTGGAACCAGTCTGTTGTTCCATGTCTGGTTGACTTGGTCCTCAAGTAATAGCAGCTGGTGACGTTATAAAGGAGTTCTGACCTGAAGGCTCTGTCCTTCCACTCTCCCTCATATCACACACCCCAGGTTTGACCCTGGGTGTGCCTTGAAGAGTCTGCCTCTTTTTCTGATGTCCACCTCTTGGAAAAGAGCAGATCTCCTAGGGCAGCCACAGAAGTAGCTCGCACTGCCTCCAAACTGCTGGGACTGCAAATGGCTGCCGCAGAGACTGCCCAGGAAAAACAAGACTCCCGGGAGGACAGGCTGCTTCCACCAGCATCTCCCAGAAAGTTTCTGAGTGTGGGGTTCCCCTGGGCTCACTCTCTGACCCATGTTCATGTTCACTGACACAATTGTCTGTGTCACTTGTCAGTGTGAGGGTCTGACTCTCCTAAGCCCTAAGAGGCAAAGGTTGCACCCACCAAATGGAAACAAGCAGTGGTTCTCAAGAGTTTGGTCAAGCTCACAATTTGAATTGACAGAGTGACTCCTCCCACCACAACCTTCAAAGTTCTATTCTTCCTTTCACTTAGCTAACTTGTAATTGTCAATATAGCCCAAACATACAACCACCAAGAGTCAAAATTCCAAGCCACCTTAAAGACAGACCATCTGATCCAAAAGCTTCATTTTCCTGTTGGAAAAAGCAAGTCCCAGGAAAGTAAAGTGACTTGTCCAAGATGATATATTTGACTCGAGAGTAGCATGGGAATCTAGAAAAGTGGAGGTAACTTCACAACTCTCTCTCTGGAGAAAATACAACCACAAAAAGGGAGGAGGTCCTTGGGGTGTAGAGGTGGTTCTGGTTGAATTTCAGGGGCACCAGGGAAGGGTGGGGTGGGCAGCGGACCAAGCATTAGGAGACAGTATTGCTACTTGACTCGGCCTCTTTCCAGTTGAACCACTCAGGGCTGTCACCTCACCTCTCTCTGGGGCTCAGTTCTCTTGTATTAAATGGGCAATCTCCCCCCAAACACCTCTCAGGGCTTCCTGGTAGCTCAGTCGGTAAAGAATCTGCCTGCAGTGCAGGAGACCCATGTTCGATCCCTGGGTCGGGAAGATCCCCTAGAGAAGGAAATGGCAAACCACTCCAGTATCCTTGCCTGGAAAATTCCATGGACAGAGGAACGTGGTAGGGTGCAGTAAATGAGGTTGCAAAGAGTCGGGCACGACTGAGTGACTAACCCACAACATGCCTCTCAGAACTACTGTGAGGAACCAACGAGAATGTGTCTCAAAAAACCATGAAGTTCTATGTATGTACAAAATCTGCCCATCTGCACAGCCACCTTTAGGATTGGTGAAGAGTTAGGTATTCTCTCTGAGCTAAGCCAAGGTCTGGGGCAGGGTCAAGGTTAGGGGAGCCGGGCTTCTCTCAGTCAAGGGAGCCCAGAACACCAGGCTAAATCATGTCATTCAAGCAGGGCTCCGGTTGTGTGTGTCTAAGCAGCTTTGATATGAAAAGATTAGGAGGGCAGTGGAGTGGAAAGAAAAGTTGATGAGGCAGCAGGGTCCTGCCTGCGGTACCACACTGCCCTCTGCAGGACACCAGGGAGAGGTACCCAGGCTGGGCTGGGGCAGGAGAAATTAATTCATACCGTGCAGGGTCATGGAATCCATTCCCCTGCCTCCACGCAGTGCAAGCAAGCCCCCTCCAAGTTGCAGCAGGGACAGAGACCTGCCCTACCCAACCCTCAGCAATCTGTTCGGCTGGCCTGAGTCTTCCTCCCGTACTGATGCTCAGCATTCTCCCATCAGCACTCTGAGGAGCCTACAGGCAGGCCTGGGCGTTTCTCATTTTGAAGCCAGAAGCCAGACAGTTCTGGGAAACAGCGCAGCCCCTGACTCACGGTGTCCTCTCTGCTGCAGAGTGCGGTAGTTTCTCCATACTCCGGACCTACTCCAGTCCTTGGAGAAAGTCCCCCTGTGGAGGGAGTCCTGACCTGCCTGAATCAAGGAGCCAGCCCTGCAGGCTGCAGGGATGAACCAGACCTTCAGTGACTCAGAATCATCAGACATAGACCTGAAACTGACCTGGGAATTGGAGGGAGAGATCCGGGGGCCCAGAGCCTGCACGGTGGCTCCGATGTCGTCAATGGCCTTGCTGAACCAGACCTCCCCCACCCCCAGCCCGTTAGCCATCCTTGCCCTGGTTATTCGGTTCAAAGCAGGGCACCCTGCAGCTGGCTCAGCAGCCTCCAGGCGTGGGCTCAGGCCACGCTCCCCGTGCGCCCTGGGGCGGCCCCAGGGAGTTGCTGCAGCCGGCCCGGCCACGTGATGTGAGTGATTCACACGCGCGGACGTCCAAACCAGCTTCTCCATTCTTCCTCTCCCAGGCCATCACAAAAGGCACAGTCTCGGCTGCTGGGGCTGGAAAGCCTTCAGCACAGAGCTGCATTGTTCCCAGGGTCAGGAGGGGCTGGAGGCTGAAGGGAATTAGGAAGACAGGGAGCCTGGGCCCAGGGTGGTTTTCCATGTGGCATATGCCCCTCATGTAGGCCAAGCCCACTTCCTGTCCTGGCTCCAGTTCCCGAGCTCAAGTTCACATCACCCTCCTTTAGAACTGACTTGAGTTGGGTTGCTGGTTTCTTGTATTTTCCACTCTCTGCACGTGTGATTTAAAAAAAAAAAAATGTACATGCTATTTCTTCTCTCCAATACACATCATTCTTTAGAGACCAAGAGTAAATATGGAGTCCAGCAACCTCGGTCTTTGGGAGCATGCCTTATCTGTTTTCTTCTGCACCCTAACCCCTGATCGAACAGAGCCCAGGCAGGTGGATGGGACTGGAGGGTATAAGTATGAGTGAAAGGGAAAGAGAAAATCTGATCAGCCTTAATAGGAGGGAAGAGATGGAGATGGGGGGATGAGGTCAAGATTGGGATTATGAGGGATTTGGGAAATTATTCTAGTTCTCCTGATTCTCAGGTTATGAAAATATTCTATTCTGGTTGTTGACGACAAGTCCCTAGTAAATAAACACTTGGAATTTCAGGGCTTTTAGAGGCTACCTGGTCCCATTCTGATCACCTGAGAGGTAGTCCCTCCTCTAGAACAGGCCCACCACAAAACAGCTCCAACTCCTTTAGAAAGTGAATGTCAAGTCAGAATCTGCACCCTCTGTGGTAGACTGTAAAAATAGCTATCATCCTAGACTCCTGTATCTGTGCCCTTCATATGTTACTTTGCAGGATTTTCTTATGACTTGCTTTGACCAACAGAATGCAGCGCAAGTGATGCCATACCTAGACTGCAGCCTAGACTTCAAGGGGTCTTGCCTATGTCTACTCTCTTTCTCTCAGAACCCTGTCAACACCATGAGGATGAGATCAGGGTAGCATGCTGCAAGATGAGCTAACTCAAGGAGGAGAACTGAGTCATCCCAACTTGGACCTTCCTAGACCAGCCAGGCCACAGCCAACCTGCTGGCTGACCACAGACACACCAGTGAGATTAGCCCAGCTGTTCTGGAGCAGTAGAACTGCCCTGCTGAGCCCAATCCAAATTTCACATCCTCAGAATCATGAGCTAAATAAATGGTTAAGTCACTAAGTTTGGGGATGTCTTCCTATGCTGAAAATATAAACTGATGGACCCCATAATAACCCTCTAGAACTGTACAACCTTCAGTACATAATAATGGGCATCCTTCATTAGCATAATGTCAACTCACCAGGAACTCTAAGCACCCAGCACTCAAATATTCTGATCTTTCTAGCCCATTTTATTGTCAATTAAGAGAAACCAAAAGATCAAAGTGAGGAGGGTACTCAAAATATAATGAAAATACTTAAGTCAATTAGGCTTCTTGAAGTCACTTCTGACCCAAATCTAAACTGTCAAAAAGCCTCCAAAACAAACATCCCTGGCAGGTTTTCAACAGAGCCCTGGATCCATGGCCCACAGCAATGGGAGGGTGGTCAGAGGCTGCTGATTTCCAGAACGTGCCACGTGGAGCGAACACAAATGCACTGAACTTGTTCTTGGGGTCTGATGGGGAAGGTCACCATTACCACCACGGGAGTTGAACCAGGCTAATGGCAGGCCCCATTCTCAACCAGACACAGAGGGAAGTGGTGTTGTGGGCAACGGCTGCCATCTGTGGATTTTCTGGCTGAAAACTTTGCTACAAACTTTGCCAGTTTCAAACAAGCCCTTGCAGCTGGGTTTCCTGTTTTCTTTTTGCGCTCCCCGTGTGTCACGGCACAATTATTCTGGGAGATGTTCTCCAAATGGACATGGTCTCCAGTTTTCTTTCCCTAATAACAGTGCGGGAAATAGGGGTGAGGGAGGCAGAGAGAGGGAGAAACCCCAAACCTCAGAAAAGGATGAAAACATTTCTACACTCTATTTCAACAATGAGAAAATCAAATTTGCCAAGTCACAATACACGGCCCTCTGCTCATCCAATCTGGTCCCCTACTCTGGGCAGGTGATGGAAAAAGAGACACTTTGGGGAAGTCACGGGTGTCCCCTCTGTTTTCATGACATCAAGGATATTTGGAAATTTGCTTCCCAGAGAGTCTAAAATTCATCAACATGGCTTCTTCAGTGACAACAGGGTCAAGTGGCTGGTGGTGGGCTCCTGGAAAGCTGTCCACCAACAATTATTTTTCAGCTTCTAAAGGTCACTGGCCATGGCTCAAAACAGAACAAAGAAAAGAATTCCCTTTCCCAACTCTTTTCTCTCCTCCACCTGACAAATGCATCAGGCCCAGTCCCCAAGTCCATTCTTTTTCGTGGCCATGAAAGAAGCATAGAGATTGAGTGTGCATATTTTAAAGGTTTTCAGAGCTGCCTTGCTTTAGGATTTGGGATGAAAAGATGAGCACATGTCCATGTGGACATGAGGATATGAGCCTAAGTGTATCCATACTTTTATACATGTGCATAGGAACATACATTTGTGTCTACAAGAGTGCCTGTCATGTGTGAGTGTGGATTTAGGTCAATAAATGTATCCAGAACATGCAAACTTGGTACAAATGCCCATGTGAGCCCATGAGTGTGTGCATTTGCTGGTAGCATGTGAGTGAAGCAATTGTGCATGTGTGTGCAAGTATGTGCACACCCATACATATTTCCCCTGACATGCCTGTAGGTCTGTGTTCCAGGCGGGAGTGCCTGTGGGTATGTGATAGTGCACACCAGCCTGTGAAAAAGTGTGCCTGTGTGTGTGCACGTGTCCTTCACACAAGCAGGGCCCCTTGTCCCCCCATCTCCTCTTCCCTTCCCGCAAACCCACAGCAAACTTTGCCTGCTCTCTTGGGGATCTGCCAGCTGATGGCAAGGGTCCCTCTCCTGGGAAACAACACTCCTCCCCCGTTCATTTGTGTCCCATAAGGGCTCCAGGCTCCGGGCTCCCGCCCTTAAATGGCAGCCCAGGCTCACAACGGACGACTTTCTTAATTGCCCGTGATGCTTGCGGGTACAGCACAAACACAGCAGTAGCTATTAGGCTGGGCGCACCAGAGCAGGGCTGCGTTCTGCGCCTGCGTGAATTTAGTGTTCCTGAGAGTTGAGAGGCCAGAGCGGCTTAGAGCCACCGAGAGGCTGTTATTATGGCCTGGCACAAGCCTACCGTCAACTTCTTGAGACCCTGAGGCCCTTTCACCACACTCCAGTATTGCAACACCCCTAGAATTTCCAAACCAAGGCACCCCCTCAGCAGCATCTTCCCTGCCCCTTGCACGCGATTTCTGTTTCTCTTTCTCTCAGTCTCTTTCTCCCCCACCACTGCCTTTCTCTCTCTCTTTGCCTCCGTTCTCTCTCCTCCCTTCCTCCCTTCCTCTCCCCTCCCTCTGCCTCTCCTCCAGTTCTCAGCTCACAGCAGCAGTCTCAAAGCTGGACAAAGACCAGAGCATCAGCCCGCTCCCCACCATCAGCTGCATCTTCTCTCTCCTGCCTGTCCCACCCCATCCTCAGTCTCTCCCTGTGGTCCCCATTCAGCCCAATCCTTCAGAGTTCTGGGTCCCAAAGGGGAGATTTGCTATTTACACTTATCTCCAAGGCTGTGGGAAGGTTGGGGTGGCCTGGCAAAGGTCTTTCTTGTTCCTGCATTTCCCTCTGCTCACCCTATCCTAGGCACACGTGAAAGGCAGTGCTGAGACCCCAGTCTCCTGCCTTTGTGGCTTTAGCTCACACAGGGGAAAGTGAGAATCCAGAGACAGAGAAGAAATGCAGAGATCCAGAGGGCGGGCTATGGGGCCTGAACATGGGGCTTCCAGGCGCATCACTTAAGGCTCAGAACTTTCTCCCTAGGCACAGATGGAAGGACAATAGGTTTGAATACGCCAGTTGTGGCATTTAAAAGAATTTAGAGCAACAATAGCAGACTGCCTGATTTCCTCCTGAGAAGTGGGAGAAGTGAGTCAGGGGGAGCAGAGCAGCAATATTTTATTAATATAAGTGGCTCAAACTACACTCTTTCACACTGCTCATCAGAACTGTTACTGTCCAGTCACTAAGTCATGTCCAGCTCTTTGCAGCCCCATGGAGTGCAGCATGCCAGGCGTTCCTGTCCTTCACCATCTACTGGAGTTTGCTCAGATTCATGCCCATTGAGTCAGTGATGCCGTCCAACCATCTCATCTCATCTTCTGTCACACCCGTCTCTTCCTGCCTTCAATCTTTCCCAGCATCAGGGCCTTTTCCAATGAGTCAGTTCTTCACATTAGGTGGCCAAAGTATTGGAGTTTAAGCTTCAGCAACAGTCCTTCCAATGAATATTCAGGACTGATTTCCTTTAGGATTGACTGGTTTGATCTCCTTGCAGTCCAAGGTACTCTCAAGAGTCTTCTCCAACACCACAGTTCCAAAACATCAATTCTTCAGTGCTTAGCTTTCTTTATGGTCCAACTCTCACATCCACACATGACTACTAGAAAGCCATAGCTTTGACTATATGGACCTTTGTTGGCAAAATTATGTCTCTGCTCTTTAATACGCTGTCTGGGTTTGTCATAGCTTTTCTTCCAAGGAGTAAGAGTCTTTAAATTTCGTGGTTTCAGTCACAACCCACAGAGATTTTGAAGCCCAAGAAAATAAAATCTGTCACTGTTTCCACTTTTTCCCATCTATTTGCCATGAAGTGAAAGGACTGGATTAATGTTTATGAATGAATGATGAGTGAGTGAGTGAATGAATGAATGAGAGACTACTAGGTTCCCTTCCCTAGAGACTCCTGAAACCACAGTGTTACTAAATCTGGGTGATGTCTCCTCAAAGTAAGGAAACGTGTGAAGTGACATCAGCTAGGATTTCCAACAAGTGGAAACAGCCATCCTTAGGTAAATCCCCACCCATCATTGCACCCAAGTTTCTTCATCTATATAATGAGTCTCCACAAGTGATCTTAATTCATCTTCCCAACTTGGAGATGAGGAAGCTGTTGCATCATCAAGATGAAGGGGTTTCAGCTCTTTCATGGTTTGGATCCCATGAGCGCAGCACCCTCTCCGGTCCTCATCATAGCTAGGACCACTGGAGGCTCCCAGATGGTGCCAACCTCCTTGGCACAGCTGGAAGAACATGGGACTGGTGATGCAGAGGTCCAACCCTACCGCCCTTCCTGTTTTTCCCACCTTGCCAGGTGTGGGGGGCACTATTTGGCTAGTTTGGAGGCCCTCTGAAAGTTTGGGTCCCTTACTGCTAGTTGGGACAAACTCTGAGGCCTACATCTCACTCCCTCATTCCTCAGAGGGATCAAGCTAAATTCTCTCCCACGTTATCTTTGCCTGAAATTTTATCTTTGCTTGACTCCTTCCTCTCCTCTGTTCTGCATGCACCACTCCCTCTCTTTTTCCAGGAGCCCTTTGTTAATAAATCACTTGTGAACTAATACTCATCTCAGGAACTGCTTCTGAAAAACTGATGTGAGACAACTACTACCCAAATGATAATGCCTACAGTTAGGAGAGATAAATAGGAGGGGTTATCGAAACTTCCCCTCCATCTAAAGGAGGTAGCCACTCTCCATCTCTTTGTTCCCAGCAGGAATGGCAATCATCCTGCAAGATACCCTGATTATTTTAAAGGAATCCATAGTTTTGCAGAAGGTCTCATGGTTTTTAAGTGTAAGAAACATGTGAGATCAGTTTTTAAACACTGTGCACAAACAAAATACATCCACAGTCTGAATTCAACGCTCTGACTACTGGAATCCAACATCTAATCCATTGGTTCAAAGACTCCAATGAAGAAATTATTGAGGTGACGACTACACCCCCTTTCAAAAGAGCAGAAAAATACTTCCCATAATGTGATCAATTTATCAAAACCAATCTGGAACTGACACAGATGCTAGAATTGAAGCAGTCATTATAGCTGTATTCCGTATGTTTAAAAAGTTCAGTGGAGATATGCAAGGTATTTTAAAAGACTCAACTCAAACTTCTAAAGGTGAAAACTAAAATGTCTGAGATGAAAAATACACTAGTGAATATATTTGGGAAGTCAACTAGTAAACTTGACAACCTAACTGTAAGAACTATCCAAAAGGACACACGAAGAGAAAAGAGAGTTTTAGAAAAATGGCCAGAGCACTGGTGAGTTACAGGGCACATTCCAACAGCCTGATACATGTACAATTGTAGTCACAGAATTTGGGGGTGGGGGGAGAGGACAGAAAAAAAATTTGAAAAAATACTGGCTAAAGTTTTTCCAAATTTAGTGAAAACTACAAAACCAGGAAACCCAAAAAATGTAAAGCAATAGAAAGATGAAGAGAATCACACCACAGAATTAAATTGCTCAAAACCAGTGATAACGAGATAATCTTAAAAGCAGTAAGAGGAAAAAAAGACATATTATGAACAAAGGAACAAAGGTCAAGATGTGAACAGATATCTCATCCAAAATAAGTCACATGAGAAGACAGTAGAACAATATCTTCAAAGTATTGAAAGGGAAAACTAGAATTCTATACTTAGTGAAAATCTTTCTTCAAAAAATGGGTGAAATAAAGATGTTTTCAAGCATAAAAAGCTGGAAGAATCCAGTACTATCAGACGTATATAGGAAGAAATGTTAAAGAAAATCCATCAGGCAAAAGGTAAATAAAACCAGATTGAAAATGAATCTCCCAAAGGCATGGGGAGCATCAGGAACAGTACATCATGTCAGATAAAGAAGATTAACTCAAATGAATTACAGACCTACAGGTAAAAAACAAATCTGTAGAACCATAGATAGAGAAAATATAGAAGAAAAATTTTATGATTTCTTAAACATAATACCAAAAGTGCAAGCAATAAAAGCACAAATTGATAAACTGGGCTTCATCAAAATTAATAACATCCTTCAAAATCAGGATAAAAAGCCACACACTGAGAGAAAACATTTGTGATTATTTACTGTCTAACAATTTCAATACAGATTTATATCGAGAACACTCAAGACTAAATAATAAGAAAATTAACAACCCAACAAAATGGACCAAAGGTTTGAACAGACACCTCCCCCTGGAGAAGATACATGGATGACTAACAAGCAAACAAAGACAAGAAAAGAAGTTCAGCATCATTAGTCACTGAGGAAGTGCAAATTAAAACCACAATGACATACCATCTGTTATTAATATATGGGAAGTATGGTCTGGTATTGACGGGAAGGAGTCCATTAGATTCAGGAGCTCTAATGTCCTACCAGCCTATGTAAGCAAATCAAAATCTAAGCCTGTAAATGCCCCAAGCTTACAAAATCCAAACACTAAAGAACAAGCAATCAAAAACAGCCAATAGCCTTTAAACAATAGCCAATCAATAGTTTCTTGCTTTGGCTTCTGTGAAAATCTCTCTTGAACTTCTGTTGTTGGAGGACTTTTAAGCACTTCCCATTTGATGCTGCCCAGATTTATTTTTGCTCAAATGGACTGTTAAAATTTTAATATGTCTCAGTATACACTTCAACACAATGAAGAACTATTCAATGGCTAAAATTAAAAAGATTGACCATATCAAATGTTGATGAGGATGTGGAGAAACTAGAATTCCCCTAAACTGCTAGTGGGATTGTAAAATAGGACAAGCACTTTGGAAAGCAGTTAGGCAGTTTCTTTAAAAATTCAATATTATCTACCCAATGATCCAGCCATTTCACTCTTGGGTATTTATCCAAGAGAAATAAAAGCACATGTCCATGCAGAGATTTGTACATGGATTTTAATATCAGCTTTATTTGTAATAGCCAAAAACTTGAAACAACCCTTCAACAGGTGAATGGATAAGCAAACTGTGGTATATCCATATGATGCCATACTACTAGAAATTACCATTAATGAATTATTGCTATGCACTATACCATGGATGAATCCCAAGATAAATATACAGAATCAAAGAAGCCAGACAAGAGTATATAAAATGGATTATTCCATGTATATAAAGTTCTAGGAAATTCAAACTAACCCATGGAGATATAAAGTGGATCAGTGACTGCAGGGGAAGAGGAGCAACAGAGAATTGCAAAGGGCCACAAAGAAACTTTGGGGAATTATGGACATGTTTGTAACTTGATTATGGTAGTAGTTTCACAAGTATATGCATGTGTCAAAAGTTGCCAAATTGTACACCTTAAATACAGACAGTTTATTGTATGCAATTATACATCAATAAAGCTATTTTTAAAAACAGTGTCTGAAAATAAAAAACAATGTCTGGCAGATGGTGGGCACTCAGTAAATATTTGTTAAATTAAAAACAAAAAGAAAAGCATGGTTACAAAGAGTGAACGGTTCCTCACCTGGACATCCTTGTAGGAAAGAGGTGGTGGGGGTAAGATACCACTGCCCATAACCCAGCCCCACGATGGTACCAGGGTTCATTCATCCCTCTGCACAGGTCTTCACAACAAACCAGCTGACAGTAATTTACTCCAAGTTTATTCAATTAATATTCATGAAGAAATGAGAATGTACCTGAATTTCCACCAAGTACCAGAGTGATGTCAACTCTTTATTGTGTATGGTCCACATAAAAATATGCCTTCTATCCAGGCATAATACCTTACATAGGCTAAAGAAAAATAAGTACTTTTCCTTTACAACAGAAGTATAAATATAGTATAGGCCAAATATGATACACAAGTGGGCCATTTGTTCGTAATGGTTCTGCACCAAGATCTCACTGGTGTTTACCAATAACCTGACAGTGAGTGTTCAATACATTTCTGTGAAGCCCTCTCCTCCAGGTAGAAACCCCCAGATGACCACTTTGGGGCCTGAGTCACAACCCTGTAGGCAATGGCAACTTCATTTATGTTTACTTACATTAAAAGCATTTCCCTCTTTCAACTTCACTATGCTGCCCAAGTATGACAAGAAGAAGAAAGATGCCAGAATGTCAGCCAAGAAAGGCAAGGATCCAGTGAACAAATCTGGGGGTGAGGCCAAAAAGAAGAAGTGGTCCAAAGGCAGAGTTCAGGACAAGCTTAATAACCTAGTCTAGTTTGACAAAGCAAAATACGAGAAACTCCGTAAAGAAGCTGTAACTCCAGCTGTCGTCTCTGGGAGACAAGATTCTTGGCTCCCTGGCTGGGGCAGCCCTTCAGAAGCCCCTTAGTAAAGGGCTTATTAAACTGGCTTCAAAGCACAGAGCTCGAGTGATTTACACCAGAAACACCAAGGGCGGAAATGCCTCAGCTGCTGGTGAAGACGCATAAACAGGTCCCACCAACCGTACATTTTGAAAACTAAAACTTTATTAAATAATAATAATAAAAAAAAAAAAAACTAAAGCATTCCCACTCGCCAACACGTGCTTATCTCACACGGATTTTCCCGGCGCCCCTGCAGGTGTAAGTAGGATACGCACATCATCGCCTCCTCACAGATGAGAAAACACAGACAAACAGGTGAAGCGATGTGCCCCGTAGGACACAGCCAGGCCCCAGTCGGAGCTGCAGGCTGACAGGTCACACGGCTGCCTGCGTGGCCTGCCAGCAAAGTGAGGGGAGGAAGCACCGTCTCCAGCCTGGGCCTCACAGAAGCCGTGACCCTCATCAGCTCTCAGGTTAGAGGGGCTGTCCTATGAGATCATCACCAATGTCCCAAGGCCTATGAGCCACAGAGATTAAACCCCTGCCTTTGCTTGTTCATCAGCTGATAAAGATGAATCTGATTACTGATGGGGCCAGAAGATCCCGTGGGTCTGGAAGCCAAAGTGGATGCCTTTTGTCCAACTCAGCTCTTGTCTGAAGAGCAAACAGGCAGTTTAAATAGATCTCAGATGTGTTGGGAGCCCAAGGTCAGGGAAAAACGTAGCCACAAGACCTGCCGCTTGGGACTGGGGTCTCAGAAATGGGAAGCTTCTCCAAGGAGAAAAGACGGATGAGGAGGGCTAATCTCACAGCACAAGCCCTTGACACCTCGTTCCAGCCTGGCGTCTCAGCAACACAGGCTCTCTCTCCTACAGTAAGGCCACAAGCCCTGGAGGTCGGTTAAAACACCAGAGGCCAGCACATTAAGTGCCACACCCCTTATCTCCAAACAACTTTAAAATCAACCACCCAGATTCCAACAGGGATATGCAGCTCCAGAATTCAAGAGGTAACTCAGGAAGGTGGTGCAGGGTGGTGACCAAGATTACCAGCCAGGATGTCAGACAAACCTGGTTTAAGACCCAACTCTTCATCTTCTTAGCTGTGTAACCTCAGGCAAGTCACTTTACCTCTCTGAGCTTCCATTCCTTATTTAGAGAATGGGGAGGGTGGAAATGCCTACCTCACTGTCTTACTATGAGGATTCAATGGGTTAATGCATGAGAGAGCTTAGTAAACTGCAGGGTCTGTAGTAACAGCCCCCTAAATATTACTTGTGATTATTGTGCTGATTGGAGACAGAAGTAAAGGAAGGGGAGAGCCTGGACTTTTGCTGGACCACACTCCATGGAGGAGGGGTGGGTAGAATGAGGACCCAGGAGACATGAGGCAAAGGGAGCCAGAACAGAGCACGTGGATGCTAAAAGTGGACGTGGAAGGCCACCAGACCCTTCTTCTGTTGTCTAATTACTATTCTCTTTGACAGATGATGAAACTGAACTCAGCTGGTTTCATGGCAGCCCCCCCAGCAGCTCCAGTTTCACCACAGGGCCCTATGGTCTCTCCTCCATTCTTTGTCGAGACTGGATCCCTTCCCATCTGGAGAGCCACTGGGGACAGGAAGTGCCTTTCAACAAACCTCTTCCAGCCCAGCTCAGAAAACAGCTGACCTGCTCCTGCTTCCATGCCGTGGCACCTGCAGCCTTCACTGGTGCTGCACCGTGAGACCTGCATGAATGATCCCCTCAGAGAGCCCCACAAACCCAGCATCTCACCGCCCTGCGCTAGAAGAACAGTGCACAGACATTCTAGCCTTGATTCCAGCTCTGTGTGTTTCAAGCCAGCCTCAGGCAGCTCAGTGCTAAATAGACACTTGGGGTGACAGTGTAGAAAGGTGCATAGAGATAAATCACTCTGGCCCTACTCACCAGAACAAATGCCACCCAAGTCACAGGGCTGGCTGCGACAAGTTTGTCCTAGAGGCAGTGGCACAGATAAAAGGCTTCGGGAGTTCCAAGAAAAGGGAGTGGAGCCTTCCAACTGGAAGGCAGGAAGCAGGCATTTGACCCAGGTGGCATTTCTGTGCCCCAGGCAGCCAAATCTATGGGGATTTATCTCCTGACTTTCCCGGAAGAGACGCGGGAACAGGTGATGCAGGCAGCTAAGAGCATTTCTCCAAAGACCTTGAAGGGGATCCAGAGCCCAAAATGTGGGCAGACTTCCTCAAACCCTGCTCCCTCCCCAGGCTCTGACACTCCCCATGCCCCCTCCCACACCCCTAAGAGCTCCCAAGAGAACCTGGCTGGATTTGTACGCAGAAAGAGTCTCACTCAGGACTTGCAGTGACTATGAAGCCAGAACGACTAGGAGAGAAATCTGAGATCTTATACACTCGTGCCCTCAGCTCACTGTGAGTGTCTGGGCTCAGGGCACCCCCTCTCATTCCTCAGTCATTCCACAAGCATGAAAGACAGCCCTCTACTCCCCAGCCCTGGGAATCATTTATTAGGTGGAAAGAGATGGGGTACAGAGGACAGAATGGGAAACTCAGGCTTTGCCTCTCCCTAGAACCACTCCCAAACAACTACAGGCTTCTCACATCCTCTAATTCATTTATGCATTCTTCAATAAACAAATATTTCTTGAGCCCTAGCTCTCCACCAGGCCGACAGTCTCCTCCTTTTTCCAAAGTTTACTATTATCGCAGCAGTGCTTCTCAAATTGAGGTGGACTGACCCTCTGCCACAGAAACACGAAATTGTTGTAAAATGAAGACTTCCCAGGAACCCTCTCGTTGCACCCCACACTGCGTCAGAACCTCACCAGTAAATCTGGGACCACAGACAGAAGCAGCTGTCCACCCACATCCGGCTCCTGGGCGTGTGATCTGTGCAAGCACACGAGGCCTCAAGCTCAGATAGGTTTCTCAGAAGGTTTGGTGATCTGCTGTCACTATCTTGTGATTTTCTTTTTTTTTTTTTTTTTTTGAAGAACAGTTACTGATGTTTTTGCTGTTTAATCACTAAGTCATGTCCAACTTTTTTGCAACCCCATGGACTGTAGCCCGCAAGGCTCCTCTGTCCATGGAATTTCTCAGGCAAGAATACTGGGCTGGGTTGCCATTTCCTCCTCCAGGGGATCTTCTTGACCCAAGAATTGGCAGGCAGATTCTTTACCACTGAGCCCCTAGGGAAGTCCGTAGCTGCTGTATAACATTATATAGGTTACAGGTATACAGGTATACAATACAAGGATTCACAATTTTAACGGTTACACTCCATGTATAGTTATTGTTAAAAAAAAAATTGCCTACATTCCCTGTGTTGTACAATATATCCTTATAGCTTATTTTATACCTGTTTGTACCTCTTAATCCCCTACCTCATGTTGCCCCTTCCCCCTTCCCTCTCTTCACTGGTAACCACTATATTTGTTTTCTATATCTGTGAGCCTGCTTTTTTTTTGTTATATTCACTAGTTTCATGTATTTTTAGATTCCATGTATAAGTGATGTGATACAGCATTTGTCTTTCTGTCTCTGATTTATAATGTCTTCCAAGTCCATCCATGTTACTGCAAATGACAGAAGTCTGTTCTTTTTATGGCTGAATAGTATTCCATTGTCTATATTAATACACATACAAAACCTTCTTTGTTTATTCACCTGTTGATGGATACTTAGGTTGCCTCTATATCTTGACAATTGTAAAAAAAAAAAAAATGCAGCTATGAACCTTGGGTTGCACGTATCTTTTCAAATTAGTGTTTTTGTTTCTTTCAGATATATACACCCAGGAGTAGAATTGCTAAGCCCTATGGTAGTTCTATTTTCAGTTTTTTGAGAAAACTTCATACTGTTCTCCACAGTGGCTATACCAATTTACATTCCCACCAACAGTGTACAAGGGTTCCCTTTTCTCCGCATCCTCACCAACATTTGCTATTTGTGCTCTTTTTGATGGTGGCCATTCTGACAGGTGTGGGGTGATATCTCACTATGGTTTTGATTTGCATTCCCTGATGATCAGCAGTGTAGAGCATCTTTTCATGTGCCTGTTGGCCATCTGCATTTCCTCTTTGAAAAAATTCTTAATTTGTGATTCTGAGTAATACGTTTCTGTTTTATAGGTGAAGCCCAGTGGAAAGCTGGGGTGCGCATGTGAGCAGAGCAGACACAGGCATAATGTGGGGCCACCATTCTTTTTTTGCAAGGGGGATCAAACCATTTTATTGAGGGGCTTCAGGGGAGGGTCAAAAAGCTGGGAGGACAATGAGATCTGACATCTTTCTCCTGGCCATCTCCCCAGCTTCTCAGCTGCTGAAAGTTGGCCACCATTCTTTGCATCACCATTTGTACGTAGCATTTGCGATTCCTATGAGCATAGAATTCCAGTGGGCTCACACTGCACGCATCTCAGCAAGACTCAGAGTAAGCACAAGTAAGTGCATTATGGCAACAACTGAGTGACAGGAGAGCTGACAGCCTCGACAAGCTGCGGTTTCCGTTCAAATCAGAACTCGCTTTGAACACGGAAAGAAGGAAATGTCTCCTAGGAAACACGACTAACCAAGGAATGAGAAAGGCAGAGAAGCTCATAGACCTCTTTCCTTTCTGTCTTTCCTTCCTCATCAGGAAGCTGAAAGTAGAGAGAGCTAGCTGATAGAATGTGGGACTACAAAGAGAAGCAATAAAAAACAGTAGAGCTTGTTTGTAAGTTTCCACTATTCACATGTGAGCTATGAAAAACAATTGTGTAATTGTGGTGGTTCCACTAGTTAAACACTCTTATACTTTCATCCAAACTGGCATTGTACAATATAACTATAAATTCATGTAATAATTTAATTCTTAAATTTTCATTTACTTAGAACTCTCTTAAGTAGAAAATTAAGAAGACCTTGAGATGGGAATATAAATTGGTGCAGCCACTATGGAAAACGGTTTTGAGGTTCCTTAAAAAAAACTTAAAATAGAGTTGCCATATGATCCAACAATCCCACTCCTGGGCGTATATCCAGAAAAGACAAAAACTCTTACTTCAAAAGATGTATGCACCCCAATGTTCATAGCAGCACCATTTATAATAGTTAATACATGAAATATCCCTAAATGTCCATTGACAGATAAATGGATAAAGAAAATGTAGTGTATATACATATATATATGAATATTATTAAGTCATAAAAAAGAATGAAATAATTCCACTTGCAACAACTTGGATGAACCTAAAGATTATCATACTAAGTGAAATGTCAGGCAGAGAAAGAAAATATATAATGTCACTTATATATGGAATCTTTAAAAATAATACAAATCACCTTATTTATAAAACAGACATAGACTCACAAACATAGAAAACAAACCTACAGTTACCAGAGGGGAAAGTGATAGGGGAGGGATAAATTAGGAGTACATGATGAACAGATACACACTACTATGTATAAAATAGACAAACAAGGACTTTTTGTATACCGCAGGGAACTATATTCAGCATCATGTAATAACCTAAAAAGGAAAAGAATCTGAAGCTCTACACCTGAATCTAACATAATATCATAAATCAACTATGGTTAAATTTTTTTTAATTAAATGAGGGGGAAAACATTACAAAAGAAAAAAGACTTCCCTAGTGGTCCAGTGGTTGAGAAACCACCTGCCAGTGCAGGGGACAAAGGTTCAATCCTTGGTCTGGGAAGATCCCACATGTCTCGAGGCAACTAAGCCCACAGGCCACAACTACTAAGCCCATGCTCTGGAGCCCGCGAGCCACAATTGCTGAAGCCTATGCCCCTAGAGCCTGTGCTTTGCAACAGGAGAAGCCGCGGCCATGAGAAGCCTGAGCACTGCAACTGGAGAGGAGCCCCCCACTCGCTGCAAGTAGAGAAAGTCCACATGAAATGAAGATCCAGCAGAACCAAAAATAAATAAAGAAAAAAAAAAAACAGAAAACACCTTGAGAGCTTTATGTTTTTGTAGCTCTCGTGGCATCTTTTTTTTTTTTTCCTGCTCTTTGAACAAAGGGCCCACATTTCCATTTTGCCCTGGGACTCACAAATTATTTGCAGCCCTGAATACACCTGCAGAGGTACATAGCAAGGGAACATTGCGTAACACACAACTGGATAACAGCAGCAGAGCTCTGCAGACGCCAGAGCCAGAAGCAGCGATGTGCAGGGCTGGCTCTCAACAGTCAACATGGCAACTCTGCGCAAGTCTGCGCTCAATGACATAACTCTGAAATCTGCCGGGGTGGTAGTGCTGCCATCACAGAAATGAGCAGATCCTGCAGATCAGGGCTCTTTTTGTCCCAGAGAGCTAAACTTTCACGAGCATACAACTGGTCAGAGGCCAACTAGTTCAACCTCCTCATGAAATCAAAGTGGATGCGATTGTCTAAAGTCCCACCATTCCTAACGAGGGGCTTGTCATATCTGGGTCTGAGGTTTTAACGTGGAAAAGAGTCATTCCAGAGTCCATTGGAAACCAGGGGCCAGAATCCTGGCAGATGTCCCTGTGCTGCAGATGGTGCAGACTCTCTGGGATGCTCCAGGGTTTAACTGGGACTGATGGCGTCCTCCCTGAATTGTCCTGTCACCAGGCTGAAAGGGTAACCTTTGCTTATAAGTGCTGGGTCTCACTCCAGAACATGCCTCCCAGCCCGTAATTACCCTCAGAGCATGCTGTTTCCACTTAGGGAAACCTGAGCTTCCTTCCAAATGGCACCGGGCATGACCTGAAATTACATGTTTGCCTTCTGAAATGGGCACACTAGTCAAGCCCGCTGCCCTGGAGTCCCAGCAGACCAAGAGGCAGGAGGTCTGAAGGGGAGCTAGCTGGAGCTGGAGCAGCCATGGACTGGCTAAAGCCAAACTAGGAGCAGGGCCTCCTGTGGGTTCATCTGCAATGCAGAAACCTGAGTTTGCCGTCCCCACCCAGGACTGGGCCCGACAAAGCAAGGCTCTGCAGCCCTCTGGGGACTGATCAGTGTCACACTTTGCCTAAAGTCTTCGTTCCTCAATGCAAAGTACATTTGCCAGTCACCTATCTTGTGACAGGCATTGGAGATGCAACCCTGAATGAAATGTTTATCCTGTTCCTCCAGGGCTCACAGCTCACAGTCTGGTGAGCAAACCAGATGTGAAGCAAATGGTCACACTTTAAAGGAGACTGTGATGTGATCCTTGAGAGAAGGAAGAAACAGCCTGACTCTTCCTGGCCCCACAGAGAAAGGTAGGGTCCAGGGTGGTGGGGCAGAAGTGATATTTGACCTTGACATTGAAGGATGGATTGATTGAACCCTTTACGGTTTGAAGGTACTTGCATGAACATTCATTAATTTGACTCTAAGAACTGTGCTATCAAATAGAATAAGAAAGATAGTATTAGTCCACTTTGGAGAGGTAGAAATTAGGATTCAAGGTGACTTGCTCATGATCACGTAACAAGGAAGGAAGAAAAGGGCTGAAAATAGAACAGCTGGGAAAGAAGGTTAGACATTAGCTCCTGTGTAATAGGAACAGAGCTGGTCTTAGAAAGCGATGTGGGAGAAGGCTGACTCTCCTTTGCCTAGATCCTGATGCAAGGGCAATCTCCATTCTCCTTCCCGAGGAGGTTACTGCTCTTGACCTCTCTCCCACCCTGGCCTCTCTCTTCCCCACAAATGTCACCCAGCTTCTGTCCACCAGCAGCCCCTGACTTCTGAGTCCCCTCAGCCCCCATTGCCCCCCAGCCTACCTCATCTCCACAGGCCAAGGCATGCAGGTGTGTGGGTCTGGTCCCAGGGTGGAGAGTCTGGGGTCTCTCAGATAAGTCCCATCTCCATCCAGAGGTGTGCCCTATGCCTGTCAGCTACACAGAACCACCTGGAGAACTTTTGAAACAGAGACCTGAGGCTCACCTCTGGTGAGTCCGGTAGAGCAACTTGAGTTAGAGCTGAGGAATCTATGTGACTTTTAAAGTTGCCACGCTGACAATGAGAATAGTACATTAGTGCTTTTCATTCTACCTGCACTGTTTCATCTAAGCTATACCTATAGATGCAAAGATGTTCACTGTGGCATTTTGCATTTTCATTAATGTAAAAGGGGGAGGAAAAAAATTAAAGGTCTCCAGGTAATCTGATGTTACCAGATTTGAGAATTAGTCTTCCAGGCCCCCAGGAATCATTTCATCAGTTCTGTCTTCAAGTAGAACTGCCCTTAAGTCAAGCCTCAGAGATCACGGCCCACTCCTTGTCCAGATTTCTGGGGAAGAAGTGGTGAATCCCCCTTCCCAACTGTCTCTATTGCCTTAGCTCCCTCCTGATGGATGGCCCCTCCCAGTGGTTCCCTCCGTTCCATTTGCTGTACTGGTTTCCCCATGGTGAACTGACTCTTGACACCAATGAAGAGCCATTTTCCTTTTATACTCAGGGTGGCGGGGGGTGGAAGCTTGCAGAGTTGAAGTCATATGTGTGATAATAAATTTTTTAGATGAAAATAATATGGAACTTGGAACAGAGCTTATTAGGGTGCTATAGGAGTAGGTGAGGGGAAGGAAAAGGGGAGCAGGGATTCCCCTGACACCTCCATGGTGAGAAAAGGCAGAACGAAGAGTTTCACCTTGCTTGAGCTGGAAGTCTAAAGTCAAGATGTTGGCAGGTTCAAGTCCTTCTGATGGCCTGGAGAGAAGGATCTGCTCCAGGCCTCTCCCCCGGGCTTGCAGATGGCTGGCTTAATATCATCTTCCGTCTACGTGTGTCTCTGTGTCCAGATTTCCCCTTTTTATCAGGATCCCGGTCATACTGGGTTAGGACCTCATGGCCTCACTTTCACTTCATTATCTCTGTAAAGATTCTACCTCTAAACAAGGCCATATTCTGAGATACCTGGGGGTTAGGACTTCAATATATAACACAATTCAACCCAAAATGTTGCTCTTATTATTGAGTCGCTAAGTTGTGTCTGACTCTTTGCAACTCCATGGACGGCAGCATGCCAGGCTCCTCTGTCCTCCACTATCTCCCAGAGTTTTCTCAGATTCACGTCCATTGAGTCAGTGATGCTATCTAACCCTCTCATCCTCTGCCTCCTTCTCCTTTTGCCTTCAATCTTATAATACCAAGCTAAAATTTCATGTTTTCATGGCACCCGCTGTCCCCTCTGCCTGTTTCGCAGAAGGGCAAAACTGAGACCCAGGCAGCAAGCTGCCCATCCACAGGAGCTCCAGTGAGTCATCAGTGGGAGCAAGAAGCTGACCCAGCAACCCGGACTCCCAGACCAAGTGGTCACCACAGGCTCCCGTAAAGCCAGAAGGCAGAGGCTTCCGAACTGGAATCTGAATCCATCCAACTCTGTGTGGTTTGCTCTGAGAGCCTTTTATTTACTTTAAAATATAGACGTATAGGGAGCTGCGTGCCCTCCAACATATGTGCAACACCCTCAGCTGAGATGATCTGTGAAACCCCAAATTGTCCCCATTAGATTCCCAGGAACCTCTTTGCTGAGCACAACCGGACCTCAAACCCCACTGCCTGGACAACCTCCAGTTCGTCATTCCGGTCACTCTGGAGTCTGAAAATCCCTCACATGACCCCCGTCCTGGCCCCTCCTTTGCCACATCATCAGAATTCAATAAGTCCATACTTAGTTCAAATTCAAAAATCTTATTTTTTCCTTTTTATCAATATCCTCAATTATTTTCTAGATCAGGGGTCCCCAACCTCCCAGATCTCACTCACGCCTGATGATCTGAGGTGGAGCTGATGTAAAAATAATAGGAATAAAGAGCACAATTGATGTAAAGTGCTTGAATCATCCAGTAACCATCCCTCCCCACATCCGTTCGCAGAAAAACTGTTTTCCATGAAATTGGTACCTGATGCCAGAGGTTGGGGACCACTGTGCTAGACCACAGAGGGCAGTCACTACCCAGGTCTTCCAAGGGTGATCTGAAAATACCGGGACAGGGACTTAGACTAAACACGAGAAAGAACTTGCTGATGCATTTGGCACAACTCAGCTCTGATCAGTCTCTGAGCTGGTATTCAGTAGAGTCTTACCATAGCTGTGCTAGGACAGAGAGGCTGTAGAAATTCTGAAGGTACATCTGGTTCTCTCTGGGACTCAACCGAGTCCTAAAGAATGACCTCACTATCCTGTGGACTCCCCACATGGGTGTAAAGGCATTAAAACATGTACAGGGAGAATCAGTGTATTCCTCCAATGGAGCAGGACTTCTCAGGGACGGCCACCGTAATTACTACCACCACCAGTGCCTCATGAGGAACTTTCTGGAAATGGCACAGTGCTCCTCCTGTAGATGAGAATTCTTGGGTCCCTGGGATTCACAGTTAAAAACACACAGAGTGGAAAACTCTAACTCAAAAGGATACGTGTACCCCAGTGTTCATAGTGGCACTATTTACGAGAGCCAAGACATTGGAGCAACCTAAATGTCCATTGATGGACAAATGGACAAAGAAAATGTGATGTGTGTGTTTACTGTACATATATATACACATATAAATATAAATATCACTCAATTTAAAAAAGCAAATAATGCCATTTGCAGCAATACAGATAGATCTAGGGATTATTGTTTCATTTCTTTAAGATTATCAAAGCAATTGAGGAAAACAATAGAATGGGGAAGACTAGAGATCTGTTCAAGAAAATTAGAGATACCAAGGGAACATTTCATGCAAAGATAGGTTCAATAAAGGCCAGAAATGGTATGGACCTAACAGAAGCAGAAGATATTCAGAAGAGGTGGCAAGAATACACAGAAGAACTGTACAAAAAAGATCTTCACAACCTAGATAATCACGATGATGTGATTGACTATGCCAAAGCCTTTGACTGTGTGGATCACAACAAACTGCAGAAAATTCTAAAGAGATGGAAATACCAGACCACCTGACCTGCCTCTTGAGAAATCTGTATGCAGGTCAGGAAGCAACAGTTAGAACTGGACATGGAAAAACAGACTGGTTCCAAATAAGAAAAGGAGTAAGTCAAGTCTGTATATTGTCACTCTGCTTATTTAACTTATATGCAGAGTACGTCATGAGAAGTGCCGGGCTGGATGAAGCACAAGCTGGAATCAAGATTGCCGGGAGAAATATCAATAACCTCAGATATGCAGATGACACCACCCTTATGGCAGGAAGTGAAGAAGAACTAAAGAGCTTCTTGATGGAAGTGAAAGAGGAGAGTGCAAAACTTGGCTTAAAACTCAACATTCAGAAAACTAAGATCATGGCATCTGATCCCTTCACTTCATGGCAAATAGTTGGGGAAACAGTGGAAACGGTGGCTAACTTTGTTTTTTGGGCTCCAAATTCACTGCAGATGGTGATTGCAACCATGAAATTAAAAGACACTTGCTCCTTGGAAGGGAAGTTATGACCAACCTAGACAGCATATTAAAAAGCAGAGACATTACTTTGCCAACAAAGGTCCATCTAGTCAAGGCAATGGTTTTTCCAGTGGTCATGTATGGATGTGAGAGTTGGACTATAAAGAAAGCTGAGTGCCAAAGAATTGATGCTTTTGAACTGTGGTGTTAGAGAAGACTCTTGAGAGTCCCTTGGACTGCAAGGAGATCCAACAAGTCCATCCTAAAGGAGATCAGGCCTGAGTGTTCATTTGAATGACAGATGTTGAAGTTGAAACTCCAATACTTTGGCCACCTTATGGGAAGAGTTGACTCATTTGAAAAGACCCTGAATCTGGGAAAGATTGAAGGCAGGAGGAGAAGGGGACAACAGAGGATGAGATGGTTGGATGGCATCACCGACTCGATGGACATAAGTTTGGTAAACTCCAGGAGTTGGTGATGGAGAGGGAGGCCTGGCGAGCTGCAGTCCATGGGGTCGCGAGGAGTCGGACATGACTAAGCAACTGAACTGAACTGAACTGAGAGATTATCATGCTAAGTGAAGTAAGTCAGGCAGAGAGAAAGACAAATATCAATAATATTGCTTATTTGAGGAAACTAAAAGATGATGCAAATGAATTTATTTGCAAAACTGAAAACAAACCAAAGGGGAAAGGGAGGAGAAGAGAAAAATGAGGAGTTTAGAATTAACAGATACACACTACTGTATACAAAATAGATAAACAACAAGGATGTACTGTATAGTGCAGGGAACTATATTCAATATCTTGTAATAACCTATAATGGAAAAGAAATTGAAAAAGAATGCATGTATGTATCTGTGTGTATTTTTATGGTTGTTCAGTCACTCAGTCATCATGCCAGGCTTCTCTGTCCTTCACCATCTCCCGGAATTTGCTCAAACTCACGTCCATTGAGTCAGTGATACCCTCCAACCATCTCATCCTCTGTCATCCCCTTCTCACCCTGCCCTCAATCTTTCCCAGCATCAGGATCTTTTCCAATGAGTCAGCTCTCTGCATCAGGTAGCCAAATATTAGAATTTCAGCTTCAGCATCAGTCCTTCCAATGAATATTCAGGACTGGTTTCCTTTAGGATCGACTAGTTTGATCTTCTTGTTGTCCAAGGGATTCTCAAGAGTCTTCTCCGGCATCACAGTTCGAAAGCATCAATTCTTCGGCACCCAGCCTTCTTTACGGTCCAACTCTCACACCCATACATGACCACTGGAAAAACCATAGCCTTGACTACACAGACCTCTGTCAGCAAAGTGATATCTCTGCTTTGTAATATGCTGTCTAGGTTTGTCATAGCCTTTCTTTCAAGGAGCAAGTGTCTTAATTTCACGGCTGCAGTCACTGTCCACAGTAATTTTGGAGCCCAAGAAAATGGATGTGTGTGTGTGTGTGTGTGTGTGTATAACTGAATCACTCTGCTCTACACCTGAAATTAATACAACGTTGTTAATCAGACAATGCCTCAAAAAAAAAATAAAAATGAGAGCTTCCCTGGTGGTCCAGTGGTTGAGAATCTACCTTGCAATGCAAGAGACATCAATTCGATCCCTGGTCCAGGAAAATCCCACAGGCTTTGAAGCAACTAAGTTCTTATGCCACAACCAAGTTCTAGAGCCCAAGCTCTGCAACTACTGACGCCCATGTGCCTAGAGCCTGTGCTCGGCAACAAGAGAACCCGCTGCAATGAGAAGCTCACACAACACAACGAAGAGGACCCCCCGCTCCTCACAACTAGAGAAAGCCCGCATGCAGCAATGAAGACCCAAAAATAAAATAATACATAAAATACTCAAAAATAAAATAAATACATATTTTTTAAAGAAATAAAAATGACAAGCACGCACAGTGCTTCTTCACCCACCAGTGTGTCTGTCATTTGCCTGTCTGCTCCCCACCCTCTGTCCCCACTCTGCTCTCTCTAGGTAGTAGGAGACCACTTTCCCAGGCTCTCTTGTCCTTTGACTTGGGGACAACTTTCTGGGCTTCCCTGGTGGTTCAGACAGTAAAGAATCTGCCTGAAATGCGAGAGACCTGGGTTTGATCCCTGGGTTGGGAAGATCCCCTGGAGGAGGGCATGCAACCCAATCGAGTATTCTGGCATGGAGAATCCCATGGACAGAGGAGCCTGGTGGGCTACAGTCCATGGGGTCACAAAGAGTCAGACGTTACTGAGAGACTTTCACTTTCACTTTTGACATGGAAAGCACAACAGAGGTTGAGGAGCAGATGGAAGGGGGGACCACACTATATCTGTCCCTCCCTCTCTGCTTTGGGTAGATTTCAAGCAGCCTCCACCCCAAGGCTCCAGCTCCCACCACACGGGCTGCCCACAGTTTCACCTTCTACCAGGAGAACCCCTGTCCTGGTTGCCAGTAATGCCACTCCCTGATCCCTCCAGCCCCAGGGGTGTGAAAACCTTCTTGGTGTCTTTAATTCCTATTTGGTTTCTTGATTCTCCCCTCTTTAGTGTAACCAACTCCCTATGTTCAACTCTCTATAAAATACCCAGAGTGGTTTCTGTGTTCTCTCTGTTCATTCGCTCAGTCGTGTCCAACTCTTTGCAACCCCATGGACCACAGCACACCAGGCTTCCGTGTCCATCACCAACTCCTGGAGCATGCTCAAACTCATGTCCATGAAATTGGTGATGCCATCCAACCATCTCATCCTCTGTCGCCCCCTTCTCCTCCCACCTTCAATCTTACCCAGCATCGGGGTCTTTTCCAATGAGTCAATTATTCGCATCAGGTGGCCAAAGTATTGGCGTTTCAGCTTCAGCATCCAATGAATATTTAGGACTGATTTACTTTAGGATTAACTGGTTGGATCTCCTTGCAGTCCAAAGGATTCTCAAGAGTCTTCTCCAACACCACAGTTCAAAAGCATCAGTTCTTCAGCGCTCAGCTTTCTTTATAATCCAACTGTCACATCCATACATGTCTACTGGAAAAAACCACAGCTTTGGCTAGGACCTTTGTGGGCAAAGGACTTTGTGTTCTCTGGCCCCTGACTAATATAGCAGATGACAGAAATTCAACCAAATTAGCCAGGAAAGAGGAGGAATGCACAGCCTCCCAGAAGGAAGCTGCAGGCTGGCCAGGGATGCAGCGGGGTCTCAGGAGCCATGGGCTCTCACTGCCCACCCCACCAAACAGGCTTCCTCTGCATTCCCTGGGAATGGCCCCCAGCAGCGTCAGACTCACATCTTCAGATTCATTGCCAGAACACCTGTTGCTCCTTCAATCTGAATTGAAAAGACAGCAGGGTAACCACTTCTATCAGCCCAACTGGGGGACACGTGCCCCCTTCTGTGGCCAAGGGACCAGGAACTGGTGGACAAGGCCCACTAGAAGCCCATGAATGGGGCCACTTAAGAAAACGAAGCCCAAGGCAGCCCTTACATGCTCAGGCCAGTTGGGACATGCGATCTCAAGGCAATGAGAGGTCAGGAAAAGGAAGGTAAAGGAAACGGGCACAGGGAATGCATCACCAAGTGTCCAGAGCCACACAAAGGCCACCTAGCCTCTCAGCACACAGGACTGCTTGACACACACAAAGCATCATCACCGCCCCTGAGAACAGTGATCAGATGGTGGGAGGGAGAGAAATACATCTACTGGATCCCTCCACCCCCTGTCTTGTGGGTCCACACTGTCTGTGTGGGGCATTACCTCCCCTACACACATGAGTTGTTGCACCACTTGGCAACTTGGGAGAGCCCCTGGAGAAGCCAGATTCCATACTCTGCTATGTGACACTCCATCAGAGACCGGTATGGGGGGAGATAAGGGCCTCCATGGATCAGGTCCACCATAACGGGAGCAATGGGGGCCACACCAGAGCCCAGACTCAACCCAGGGCAGGGGATCGCTGGCAGCACTGGCAGCTGAGGCTGCAGCAGGCAAGGATTTCCATGAGGAAGCAAATCTTAGGTGATGCAGACATTAAGGAGGAGGCATGGCAGGCAGGGACACACATCCCAGCAGAAGGAATCACTGTCCCAAGAAAGAAAGGTCCTAAATGGAAGAAACAATAGGTTAGGGGATAGAAGCTGCCAGGTGCGACTCCTACAGGGTATTTCTATTCTGCTGTCATCAGGAAAAGAGCTTTTTTTTTATCACCCACACCGATCATCTGTGGGTGATGCAGACGGAGGTGCAGAGGCGTGCTTTCTAAGGCTATGACTGCCCTGCACTTCTCTCCAGGCTCTCAACCTCCCACAATGGTCCTCCTCTCCTTGCCTTCCTTCCCAGAGCACCTGCTCTGTGCCAGATACTGTCTCCTGGACAGTCTGTGCCCCACACAGGCATCCTGAGCACAAGCACTTCTCCCCTCCTCCACCCTGACCAAGTCAGCATCATCTCACCCAGGTCTCCTGCAGTCGCCTCTTCAGTGGTCCCCCTCCTTCCTTTTCCCTCTTTGCTTCACTTCTGTCTCTTCTGTACACAGCAGCCTGAAAGTGTTATTCACTCAGTCATGTCCAACTCTTTGCGACCCCATGGACTGTAGCCCACCAGGGTCTCCTGTCCACAGGATTTTCCAGGCAAGAACACTCAACTGAGTAGCCATTCCCTCCCCCAGGGGATCTTCCTGACCCAGGGAGTAAACCCAGGTCTCCTACATTGCAGGTGGATTCTTTACCGTCTGAGCCACCAAGGAAGCAGCCTAGTGGTCCTTTTAAAAACCAAATCATATCATATGTACTTTGTCCCCTTCTTTAAACCCCTCAAAGGCTTCCCATCCCACTTCAAATAAAAGCCTACTCACTGAGCCTCCACGAGACCTGACCTCTAGGCTTCTGGCCACCTGTGCTGCATCTCCCCTTCGTCAGCCGGTTTCAGTCCCTCTGGCCATTTTGCTGTATCTGGAACCCAGTCCGCATGCTCCCACCTCAGGCCTTCTGCTCTCACTGTGCCTCTCCAGGAACTACCCTCCCCAGACATCTCAGTCCATGCCTTTCCATCTTTAGGTTTCTGCTCAAAGTCACCTTCCAGAACATCCTCCCTGATCACCCAAGCTGAAACGGCACTTTTGCTTCGCACTCTGTCCCCTTAATATGTTATACTAATGCTCACACATTTATCACTCACTGACATCACATTGTGTGTGTATGTTTCTTCCCCTTCCCCACCCTCCCCCATTAGAATGAAGCTCCATGCAGTGAAGGCTCTGTTTTACCCCTACTGTGGCTAAAACAATGCCCTGCACTATCAGGCTCTCAATAAATATTCATGCAATGAATTGATTAATCTAATGGGAAACATAGAGATCACCGCACCATGACAAGTAAAACAGATATAGGAACATCATGAAACCCTTGGGTTTTGTTCTCTGACCAGAGGGGTCTGGGAAGTCTCAGAGGGAGGCCATGGGCAGCTGGGACCCATCCACCCTGCAATTTCCACAGTAGTTCAAGGATAAGAGAAGCCGCTGATGTAACAAAGACATCTGACAAGGAAAGACCTCTAGGGCAGGACAGTTCAAGGTGAGCATCACAGTGAGCATCACGGTTAGCACAGCGAAGTCCCTCCAAGCCTATGCTTAAAACACTGCTTCCTATCTATTTGGAAAGTGTTTGTCAAGGTGGAGGGAATAGTGGAGATCATCAAGGTCAGTTGTCTTGAAGTGTAAGTTAGGAGACTGCATCTCAGAGGAAGCAAACGTCTTTTCTCCAAGAGATACAGTGAGCTGGTGGCCAGGCCCACTGTGATGGATTTTTAGACACTCTTGAGCTCTCGATTTCTCAAAGGACTTGGTCCTAGTTCACACCTCCTCCTATCAGAAAAAAAAAAGATGGTGACAAATTTTCACACAAGTTATTATAAAGGTGATGCTTGGCTACTAAAAGAAGCTTCATTGGATTTAAATGTATCAGTAAAGCAAGAGGATGACTTGAGCTTTTTTCTTACTCTTTTAAAAAAAAAGTAGGTTTTGTAAGAAAGAGACTCAGACTTAGAGAATGAACTTACAGTCGCTGAGGGGAAGGATGGGGGGAAGGGATAGTTAGGGAGTTTGCGATGGACATGTACACACTGCTATATTTAAAATGGATAACCAACAAGGACCTACAGCATAGCACATGGAACTCTGCTCAGTGTTATGCGGCAGCCCGGATGGGAGGGGAGTTTGGGGGAAGGTGGATACATGTACACGTATGGCTGAGGCCCTTCCCTGTTCACCTGGAACTATCAGAACGTTGTTAATCAGCTATCAGTTCAGTCACTCAGTTGTGTCCAACTCTTTGCGACCCCATGGACTGCAGCATGCCAGGCTTCCCTCTCCATCACCAACTCCCAGAGCTTGCTCAAATTCACATCCATCGAGTCAGTGATGCCATCCAACCATCTCATCCTCTGTCGTCTCCTTCTCCTCCTGCCTTCAATCTTACCACATCAGGGTCTTTTCCAATGAGTCAGTTCTTTGCATCAGGTAGCCTATTAGCTATACTCCAACACAAAATAAAAAGCTCTTTTTTTTAAAGTAGGTTTTGTAAACATCATGAGGGTCTGGACCACACTTGCATGAGTCTCTCTTGTGCTCCAAGAGTCAACCAGATGCCCCACACATGGTCAGTAATCATAGTTGATTTAATTGGCTAAGGACGCTGTAAAGTCATTGTTCTGGAAGAAAACAGCTAGGCACAAAGTTTGGTATTCTCTCCATTTTGCATCCATATGAGGAGAAGCTTCAGGGAGGCTGAAATTTCAGGCTGGTGTTGGGAAGGTTAGATGACAAACCAAGGGATTTCTTGATTCAAATAGTTCAGTTACAGATTAAAAAGCAACAATTTTCATTACTCAGCACTCATGATGTTTCTCTCGATTTAGGGAGTAAGAAGGGTTGGTGTGAAACTTGGGAGTCATTCATACCCTTATAGACTTTGACTGCATTGGATATGTCATGAAAATGTCCCATGAAAGCTTTAATTATGAAATTATCAACATTTTCCAACAGCCATCAACATAAGGGAGAAAGCTACCCTAGTGTCCTAATGGGTTTGCCTCTTTTTCAACTTGCTTTGTAAGACTCTAATTTGCTCATAAATGGCTTTAATAAAGAATTCTCTTAGCTTCCAGCACATGAAAGTCAAACACAGGGCCACCACAATCACGTGCCAAGGTAGCAGTTTAGTCCTTTTAAAACGAGAACAAATTTACAAGCTGAGTCAGCAAATCTAAATAGACACCCAGGCAGCAAACATTCCTTGGAGGTGGGGAGCTGAGGACAGCACCACCCTCAGAGCTAGACACGTGGGGACCTTGCCCCAGTACTCCCCAGAGGGCAAGGATTGGGAGGCAAATTGATTATGTCAGCCCAGCACTCAGCACTTCCTTCTGAGCCACACTGTGGGTCTCTGCCAGGCCTCTGCCCAGGATTCCTCCTCCTGAGGCAGGACCAAGCCACTCCACTAGCACCCACACACCTGGGCTTGGAGGGTGGCCAAGCTTGGCTGCAGGAGCTGGAGCAACCCCACACATGTACACATAAGCTCCAGGGTGGGGCTGGAGCTGGTGGCAGGCAGAGCAAGGGCTGAGTGGGGTGGGCAGGACCAGTTCTCCCCCCTCCGGAATATTCTGGCACAGGACTCTGAAGGGTCTGAAGTCCCAAATTAGAAGCTGATCTTCTAGGTTGTTGTAAAGGGATTTTGTCAAGGAGAGAGCATACACGTTCATAGCTCTGTTTATAACTTTTGGAATATTAGCCATTCGCTTGATGGACTGCCACCCTGGGCTCCACCAACAGTAGCGCTGAGCCTGCCTGGGAAGGTGTTTCTCCCCATCAAGGCCCTGGGGCTCACTGCTTCGGGGTACAAAGCCTGCAAGTAGAGGGTATTGGAGGACCTAAATCCCGGAGCAGAAAACCCTTCCTCCCAGGCATTTCTGCAGGATTTGGCCTTGAATTTGAACTTCCACCTTCCTCTGACAGAAGGAAAAAGAGACTTTCCCAGATTGTGCAGTGAGTTGCCGAGGTCACTGCTGTTAAGTCAGCTACTCCCAAAGCGGAATGAGGCAAATCCAAAACCTGTGTGGGGAGAGGGGAGAGGGATTCAGGGGACTTTGGAAGGGCCTAGAAAGGTTGCTTTCTCTGGAGCGTGATTCCCTGCCAGGTTTGGAAGGCTGTTGAGAGGTGGAGATGAGGGGGAGGGAGGAGACAGATGCCTTCCTGGTTTTCTGGATCCTTGGAGCCAAGTGGCTGAAGGAATGGTGTTCACCCTTACCTCAGGTGGCAGCAGGGCCCAGGAGTGTTCTTGGAGCCCCAGAGCCGCAGACAAGGCTGTCAGGCCTGCCCTGCCACTCACAGCGCTGCCTGCGGGGCCAGCATCTCCATGAGGCTTTGAGCCCAGGGCCTGCGGTGTTCTAACAGCCCCTCTGAACTGTTTAACTTGCTGTGCTGTGCCTTGCCACTCACTCATGTCCGACTCTTTGTGACCCCATGTGGCCCACCAGGCTCCTCTGTCAATGGGGATTCTCCAGGCAAGAGCACTGGAATGGGTAGCCTTTCCCTCCTCCAGAGGATCTTCCCAACCCAGGGATGGAACCCAGATGTCCCGCATTGCAGGCAGATTCTTTACCAGATGAGCTACCAGGGAAACCCTTTTTTATCTTAGTTTCTTTAAAAATTATAAGGAAAAATGAGTATCATGAAAATGAACATATAACCATAAATCCAGCCTGAATTATATCTGTCTTCTTACCAAGGTATTCATCCAGTATAATCTCTAAGATTTTTCTCTGGAGGATGGGGCCCACTAGGGTAGGGTGCCCCAGGTCCACAGACACCATACCGGGGCCTGACAGCACAGGCCCTGAGGGGGTTTCAGCCCTGCAGGGAGACAGGCCTGGGATCTGAGGACCCCCACAGCCAGGCACGGAGCAGCAGCTGATTGAATGTGGGGATCTGGGTAAAGCCCTTGACAGCAGCCAGGGGCACGGCAGGAGGAGGTAGGTCCAAGAGGGAGGAAATATGTGTATGTGCGCGCGTGCTAAGTCACTTCAGTCGTGTCAGACTCTGTATGGACTGCAGCCTGCCAGGCTCCTCTGTCCATGGGATTCTCCAGGCAAGAATACTAGAGTGGGTTGCCATGGCCTCCTCCAGGGCATCTTCCCAACCCAGGGATGGAACCCAAGTCTCTTCCATCTAGCTGCACTGGCAGGTGGGTTCTTTACCACTAGCGCCCCCTGGGAAGCCCAGATATATGTATACACATAACTTATTCCCAGGTGGTGTTAGTGGTAAAGAACCTGCCTGCCAATGCAGGAAATGTTAGGAACCTGGCTCCTCTGTCCATAGGGTCACAAACAGTCAGACAGGACTGAAGCTACAGTCCATAGGGTCACAAAGAGTGGGAGGCAACTGAAGCAACTCAGCACGCATAGCTCATCTACTTCATTGAACAGCAGAAACCCAGCCTTGTAAAGCAGCTGTACCCCGATGAAAAAGTTAGCAAAGTCTCAGAATACAAGGTCACCTCACCAAAGGAAAAACAAGGTAGACAGGAATCCCAGGGCCAAGTGGGACTGTGAGTGTAGAGGGAAATAGATGCGAGAAAAGTAACCACAGAGCCTCAAAAGCACTGAGTGAAGGTCTCTGAAATAATCTGAACAGATTTCCAGTCCAGGACGGCAAAGGACAGAGGAGAGAGGAAGAGATCTGAGCCCTGACCGGGGGAGAGACACAGGGGAAGGCCTGCACTCAAGCCAGCTGGGGGCTGTCCTCTGCATACTCACCAGAGAGGCTGATCCACCTCCCTGTTGCATCAGCACACCCTCCAGAGGCCATGTCATCCACCCCTCCACCCCCAGCAGGGCTGCTAAGAAACGCCAGGGCCACCAGAAAAGGAATCTTCTTGTTTTCAAGGACTCAGGAAAGGCAGGGCTTTTCAGCCCCTTCTTCTCTCCCTGCACATTTTAGACAGTTTACTCATACGTCTCAGAGATCGCGTCGAAGCCATAGGACTTCTTGATGATCTGAAAATCCCTGTCTCTGCCTTTTCCTGCCATCCCCTCCCTGTCTGACACCTTCCAGCTCCCACCTGCAAAGGACCCTCTCGGCAGGAACTTAATTCACATAGACCATTTTACAAGTCTTTTTTTTTTTTTAATAGAATGGCTAATTTTTTGAAACCATTTTTGTGTTCAGAAATCAGCTAAAGCCAGACCAAAGACCTGTCTTTTTAAAAAATAATAATAATTTTATTGCACTAAAAATCAACTAAATATTTTGTTTTTCATTTCCCAAGCCAAAAAGCATGTGTGGATCCAGGCTCTTAGTTTCATACCCTTCTCCCAACCAGCTCATCCCTGATGCAGAATGCAAGTCAAACCAAACAAACGGAGAGGAGGAGTGAGAAGAAAAGGCTAATTCCTTCCGGGCCAGCTGCCTGGTTTCCATCAGGCCCAGCCTGAGACTTCTGTGGTCAAGCCACATGGTTGATTACGATGCGGAGGCTGACAGAATTGCACAGGCGTCGGCAGAAGCTAGAACCTCCCGATAACTGTCCACACATGGAAGGAAGCAGGATTCATTTCAAAGAAAAAAACATCCCATGAGGTTAAAGCATCGATCAGCCAGTACCAGGGCAGAACCTTAGAAATGATTTATTCAAAAGATTTGGCTTTAGAAATTAACGAACAGATTCAGAGAGAGAGAGCACCTTGACCAGTAAGGCAGCAAGGCGGGGCTGCAATTCAGGAGGTCCCAACCCCCCACCCTAAGATGTTTCCATGATACCATTTTCCCCAGCACCCCAGCTGAGACCCAAACAGCCAAGGGGGAAGTTCAGGGTCTCACGGGGCTTTCATCTGGAGGTATCAAAAATAAGCCAGATCGTCTCCCCCACCCACCTTCTCCCACTCAACAATAACTAAGTGAACTAAGCTGAAAGTTTCCAAAGAATTTCACTTTGGGGCCAAGCCCAGAGATGGAAACTTTTAGCCTGGGAAGGGAATTTAAGCAGGAAGCAGAGCGAGTGAAAACAGAAGGTGGAATTAGGAGGTAATGCAAGGGGCATCAGGGCTTCTGCGCATCCGGCCCACGTGGCCCAGCACCACGCGGGGTCCGGCCTGTGATTTTCACCCAAGTGGGGCATCCCGCTGCTGGTTTGCCGGGTGTGCATGCGGTGCCCTGGCAGGCTGCCACGTGCTTCTACCCCAGGGCCAGAGTCAGGGGGCTGGGTGGGGAGGGGGGCCTCTGGCCTTTGTCCTCTGGCCAGCTCGCTATCTCCCTGCACCCTTTCCATCAGTGATATGGCTGAGGGCTCCGAGCTGGGCCTCCTCTGGAGAGGCTAACCAGGCCTGACCTAACATGGAAGCCCCTGATGTCTGCAGGAGAGGGTGTCAACCGGTCTACAGGGCCTGTTCCTGGCACCAGAGGAATCACTCAAATGACCAAAATCATTCAGATAAGAAGTCCCTGTCTAAGTGGGAGGATGGAGACTGGAGGAGAATCTCTCATTACTGGGGCCTCCAAGCCTCCTTCTCACACCCCCAGAAAGACTTAGGCATTTTCTCATTACAAAAAATGCTCCTCTACAGAAGGGTGAGCACCGAAGAATTGGTGATTTTGAACTGTGGTGTTTGGAGAAGACTCTTAAGAGTCCTTTGGACTGCAAGGAGATCAAACCAGTCAATTCTAAAAGAAATCAACCCTGAATATTCACTGGAAGGACTGATGCTGAAGCTGAAGCTCCAATACTTTGGCCACCTGATGTGAAGTGCCACCTCACTGGAAAAGACCCTGATGCTGGGAGAGATTGAGGGCAGGAGGAGAAGGGGATGACAGAGGATGAGATGGTTGGATGGCATCCCCGATTCAATGGTAATAAGTATGAGCAAACTCTGAGAGATAGTGAAGGACAGGGAAGCCTGGTGTGCTGCAGTCCACGGGGTCGCAAAGAGTCAGACACGGCTGAGTGACTGAACAACAACAACAAAGAAGGATGAGAGCCCGCCACTCCCTGCTAAGGCTGCTGACGGCATTAAATGAAATAATGCAAAGGAAGATTTGAGCTTGGGAACTGGTGCTCAAAACTGACCACTGACCTTTAGAACAAAAGCCCCTAGAAGCTGGGCACCATCTGGCCCTGTGGGTCTGTGTTCCCAGTGCCTGGCCTCTCCATGGCACTCAGAGATGCCAGTTAATGCAAGATGGGTGCACAGTCCCACATTAGGAGAAAGAGGAGCCCTGCAGGGACTGGGGAGGACCACACACACATGTCGCCCGCAGCCAGGCCCCCGGTGCAGGCAGGAGGAGGAGACAGTGCATCTCTGTGACATGAGGCTGCTTCCTAGAATCTCTATGGACCCCAGAGAACAGTCCCAGGGAAACTGGCCAGGGGAGAAAGTTAAAAAGAGATAAGACGTACAAGTCACAACTGTCCAGCCCAATTCCAGAAGCTGAGCTGAGGTCAGGAGTTGCTCTTCCAGTCACGCTGGTTTCCATCAAGTTTCCCCAGACTTTCCCTTTGCCAGCGCCATTCCAGATACAACCCACTCAGTGGCCAAGAAATGGCTATGTAAGCACAAAGCATCATAACACAATGGGCAGGGATCATGGTCATCAATACAACTGGCAGACAAAGGATGCTCCCCATTTCACAGGCAAGGAGACAGCCCCGGCACTCCATCACTTACCCAAGTTCTCCCAGCTACTGGGTAGCAGAGTTCAAATTCGAGCCCACTCAGCCCCTCTGGCCCAGAGTTTAGGCCCCTTATTATGACACTCTTCTCCCTAATGATGGCTTAACTTGATGATGAGGATGAGGGCTTAACATGATGGGAGTTAGAGGGATTCAGTGCCATTGGCTTAGCCCAGGAGGGCATCCTGGAGGAAGAAGGCCCTGCTGAGTTCTGAGAAAGCAGAGATGGGGTCTCTAAGGAAGCCAGGAAGGAATAGGCTTCATGAAGTAGGAGTCTCAGAGACAATGGCCAAGTGGGGAGCAGACAGCCCAAGAATACCTTTGGGGTGAGAGATAACGAAGACCTGGATATCCCCCAAACATCACCCCCAAGCTTGTCCTGGGACCTGGAATTATCCTGTGAAAAACAAAATAAACAAACAACAACAATAAACCTGTATTCTTTTAGGCCAAGGAGAGCAGTATCCTTGGATCTGAGGAGAGAGGAGGTTTTTGCACATCAGACATCAGTCTGGTCCACAAAACTTCAGAGATGTCAGTTGCTCTGGTGTGGCCCCCAGAGGCCTCACCATCTGACCCCAGTCTCCTTTTCCAGTATCATTTCCTCCGCCTCCCCCAGCTTCCCACAGTCCAGTCACACAGTTGTATTAATGTCCCTCAACCCTTTAACCACCCACTCTCCAGACTTTTATCATCTGTCCCATCATCCTGAGCTGAAAATTCCTATTCATCCCTCAAAGCCCAGCTCCAATGTTACCATCCAGGCAGACTTTCTAACTTCCCCTGGGCTCCCCCCACATTAGTTCTCAGGACAACAATGGGTCCTGAATGCCTTGCACTATGGTTTGTTATCTATCCCTCTATCTCTTGCACCAAAGTCCCTCCAGGAAGACTATCTCACCTTCAGGCCCCCTGCAGGGATGAGCTCCTTCTTATGAGTACCCCCTCACAGGGTCTTGAAAGGGAGATACCAATATTATTATTGATATGTATTTTTATTTCTGCCTTTTTTATTGTGGTAAAATCACTCAGTTCAGTTGCTTACTTGTGTCTGACTCTGCAACCCCATGGACCACAGCATACCAGGCTTCCCTGTCCATCACCAACTCCCGGAGCTTGCTCAAACTCATGTCCATGGAGTAGGTGATGCCATCCAACCATCTCATCCTCTGTCATCCCCTTCTCCTCCCATCTTCAATCCTTCCCAGCATCAGGGTCTTTGCCAATGAGTCAGCTCTTCACATCAGGTGGCCAAAGTATTAGAGCTTCAGCTTCAGCATCAGTCCTTCCAAAGAATATTCAGAACTGATTTCCTTTAGAATTGACTGGTTTTATCTCCTTGCTGTCCACAAGACTCAAGAGTCTTCTCCAACACCACAGTTCAAAAGCATCAATTCTTCAGTGTTCAACTTTTTTTATGGTTCAACTCTCACATCCGTACATGACTACTGGAAAAACCACAGCTTTGACTAGACGGACCTTTGTCAGTAATGTCTCTGCTTTTTAATATGCTGCATCTATAGCATAAAATTTACCCTTTTAACCATTTATATGCGTACTGTGCATGGGCATTAAGTACATTCTCACTGCTGTAAAACCATCACCACTATAACTGCCCAGAACTTTTTCATCATCCCCTATGAAACTCTACACAGTAAATCATTGCTGCTCCCATTAGCTCCTGGGAACCTCCATTCACTTTGTGTCTCTGAATTTGACTGCCTTAGACACCTCATATAAATGGAATCACACACCAATTTGTCTGTTTGTGTCTGGCTTTTTTAGCATAATATCTTCAAGGTTTATCCATATTGAACATGTAGTATGTGTCAGAACTTCATTCTTTTTTAAGGCTGAATAAGACTTCATTTGTATGGAATGTTAAATAAGTACTACACCCTATACTACTTACAAGTATTGTAAATAAAATATCACATTTTCTGTGTCCATTCATTTGTTGACAACAGTTGGGTTGCTTTCATTCTTGGCTATCGGAAATAGTGCTGCTGTGAACATGGGCATGCAAACAGAAAGGCAAGTTTCAAGGGGGTGAGAAAGAGCCCTGAGTCAGCAGGCCAAGCCAAGGAAAGAAGCCCACACTTTTCCCTTCCTGTCTCAAACTCCCATTGCCAGCTAAGAGGAATGGACTAGGATGACAACTAGGACGAAAAGCACTTGTCAGACACACGCCCATGGAAAGAAAAAGAAACACTATGCAACGCTTATTCCATCAGGTAACGCTTTAACCACGTGACATGTGTAACTCCTTAATCCTCACGGTAGCCTTGTAGACCACAGAGCACCAAGCTGACCTCCCTGTGTTATACACCAGCTTCCCACCAGCTGTCTATTTTACACGTGGTACCGTATGCATTAATATGTCAATGCTACTCTCAATTCATTCTGCCCTCTCCCTCCCCTACTGTGGACCAATACTCTTAACATGCCCCTTTATAGGGAGAACAAGCAAGGCAGAAGGGCGAGTGACCACTCACAGCTCATCAGCCAGCAAGAGGCAGAGCCAAGGTCAGAACTCAGAAATACGCTTCAAGTCCATGCTGCAGACCCTTACAGACACCTCCCCCGATCCAGGTGAAGGCAAGGAAAGCATTTTCATGCCCCGATCTGCCTCAACATCTTCACCAAACAGAGAGAAAGAGAGCCTGGGACTCAATGAATCAGGAAGAATCTGGTGAAGACCTATCTGGCCACTGGGGCTGAAGTCCTGTGGGACTTGAGAAGTTGAGGGGCCCAAGAAGGAACCAGAGAGGGTGGTTGGTGCCCAGAGGAGAAAGGGTGTAATTCTGAGGCCTAGAGGACTCCTGGATGGGGAGCCCTCTTGGCAGTCTAGGTTTCTGTGGGTCCCACCTCCCTCGGAAACCACAAAGCCAAAATGTAAAGGAATCTGTTTTCTAAGGAAAACACATACTTATACATCCTGAGTAATTTCCCGTGGAACTAGGAAAAAATAAACACAACACCCCAAACGGGTTTTTGCTTACAAATGGTTTCAAGTGAAGAGAAGTGGAAGAAGAAAATATAGGGTCGGGGGAAACACTCTGCTGGTTCCAAACCTCAGAAACAGCCTGGAGGCTCAAGGGGACTGGAGGGCTGGGGGTGCCGGAGAGCCAGGTGGGGGTGGAGGAGGCACCCAGACCCAGGAGCCTGCTGGCTCCTCTCAGGAATTCCTCACCCACCCTCCGAGGACTGGAAAGTCTCACATCACACCTGGAGGGGGTTTGCCAGCTAGAGGAGACCCATGCCATAAGCTTCAGACTGGGTTCCAGGGCCAAATGCATGGTGTCAATCAATCAACAGTGATGCAGGCAGGATTAAGGTAAAAGCAGGGGTTATGTGCCCATAGCCTGGATGGTTAGGAAAGAAGGGGCTGTGGAGGGCCTGGGGACCAGGAAAGAACAGTTAGATAGCATGGGCCGGCGGTGTGGACATTAAGATCGAGAACATCATTCCAAAGAAACCCTGAAAGAAGACATGAGTGGTAAAGGACATTGAAAGTGAAAGTGAAAGTCGCTCAGTCGTGTCCGACTCTTTGCAACCTCATGGACTATACAGTCCATGGAATTCTCCAGGCCAGAATACTGGAGTGGATAGCCTTTCCCTTCTCTAGGGGCTCTTCCCAACCCAGGGATCAAACCCAGGTCTCCCGCATTGCAGGTGTATTCTTTACCAGCAGAGCCACAAGGAAAGTCCAAGAATACTGGAGTGGGTAGCCTAGCCTTTCTCCAGCAGATCTTCCCAACCCAGGAATCAAACTGAGGAATCAAATCAAATGCAGGAATCAAATCTCCTGCATTGCAGGCGGATTCTTTACCAACTGAGCTATCAGGGAAGCCCCATAGAGGGCATTTAGTTCAGTTCAGTTCAGTCACTCAGTCGTGTCCGACTCTTTGTGACCCCATGGACTGCAGCATGCCAGGCTTCCCTGTCCATCACTAACTCCTGGAGCTTACTCAAACTCATGTTCATCGAGTCGGTGATGCCATCCAACCATCTTCTCCTCTGTTGTCCCCTTCTCCTCCCACCTTCAATCATTCCCAGCATCAGGTTCTTTTCCAATGAGCCAGTTCTCCACATCAGGTGGCCGAAGTAGAGAACATTAGTCATAGTCAAATGAAGTAGACAAATCACTTCACTTTCTTGAGCCTCAGTGTCCCCTGTAAAACAGTGGGTATGCTCTGATTTCTATTAATAACATCCCTTCCATACAATTTACATGAGCCTGGCGTGCTACAGCCCATGGGGTCGCAGAGTCAGACACGGCTTAGTGACTAAACAACAATAACAACAATAAAGGGCAAAGATCTGTGGAACTGGAGTCATGGAGTGGGGGGCTGGAGGATGAGTTCTCAAGAGTCTAAGAGAACTTAGAACAGCTAAGGGTCCATCTGCACCACAAACCCGGCCCAGGGGGATGCCTTGCCTAGCCAGGTCAGGTTGTGCAAAGTCTGGCAGCTCCCGCATTCTGAGCTGGCCTGGATCTGCTGTAACAGAGGAGTCACGTTACGTAAGGGTTTCCAGATCTCAGGGCCCCAAAGGCCCCATTCTGCCCAGGGAGAGCCCAAGAGCATGTGTTTCCCCAGCCAGCAAGGACCTACCTGCTCCAGTCATATAGCACTGCACTGGGGACAGGTCCCGGGGCCTCTGCCACCTCATCTAACCCTCACAGCAGCCTGGCAAGGAAGGGTGAATCCTCATTCCCATTTCACATATGAGAACACTGAGGCTCTGACCAGCTCCATGCCTAGCAGAGGCAGGAATGACTCCCACAGCTCCTGCCCCCTCCCCAGAGGAAGTGCCATGTGGGTCCATGGGGATATCATTGCCCCCCTGGAGGGGGGGGGGTATAATGACAAGGGCAGGAACCCCTCTCATCCTCTGCACATCCCCCACCTCTCCCCTCCAGGGCCCATGGAAACAGCTGGAAGCAGGGAGATTCAGAGGCAAGAACATTAGACAGGGGCCAGAGACTTACATCCAAGGCTACCTGCCTTTGGGACAAGTCCCTCACCTGCCTGAACCTTAGTTTCATCATCTGTAAGAATAGAGATTGCACAGGTGAGCAGGTATTTTAGAGGCAGATCTTTGCTTTTCCCTGAATGGATCTTATTCTAAACCCCAATCTAAAAACAGGAAAAGCAGGGCCATTCCAAATGAATCAGACCAGAGGCCTGGCACGGCTAACAGTCCATCGAAGCTCCACCATCCCCCAAGGCTACTCCATAGACCAACACAGTGCAGAACACAAATGGAAAACCACTTTACGTTCTCCTCAAGGCCACTGGGGGTCAGAACTCCTCAGAGCCCAAACTGGGCCTCTTTCTCTTCTAGTGTCTTCCTAAGGGCTCAGCCACCATCAAACTGCAGTCCACATCCACATTTTAATTTCAAATCATGATGAATGCTTACCCAATACTTACCCTTGGCTGTTGGTATCAGCTATTTATTGCTGCCTAACAAATTGCCCCAAAACTTATGGTTTAAAAACAACATACATTATCTCACACAGTTTCTAAGAGTCAGACATTCAGGAGACGCACAGCAGGGTGGTTCTGGCTCCAGGGCCCTAGTGAAGTGGGCTGGGGCTGCAGTCTTCTGAAGGCTTGACTGGGGCTGGAGGATCCACTTCCAAAACGGCGCACACACACAGCTATTGGCTGGAGGCCTCAGCTCATTGCCACGAAGGTTTCTCATGATATGACGGTGAATTCCTCCATGGCGAGTGACCTAAGGGAAAGTACCCAGATGGAAACCACAATACTTCTTATGCCCTAGTCTTAGAACATATACTGGCATTATCACCATATTCTGTTTATTAGAATTAAGTTACTAAACCCAGCCCACAATAAGGAGAGGAGAATCAAGCCCTGTCTCTTGAAGAAAGGAATATCAGAGAACTCACGGACCTATTTTCAAACCACTACACTGTCCAAGATAAGACTTGTGAACTACTCTCCCAAACCCAGCCCCATTCAGCTGGTGCCTATGAGAGTAACTGGTACCCATGAAGCAAGCTTTGAGCATCTCTTATGCTAACTCTCCCTCATATCTAAATGGAACACTAAGTCTTCCCATGCTCACCTTCTAATATCCAAACCGCTGAGTGGCAGAGAATGATGGTTAAGTTTGTGGGCTCCTGGTCTGAACCCTGTTTCCACCAATTACCAAACTTCCATGTGCCTATTTCCCCATCTTTAAGTGGGGATATAGCACCTACCAGCTGGTGAGGATTAAACATTCCATGTAAAAGCCCTCAGAAGAGTGGCTGGCATGTAGTAAACACTAAATAAATACTTGCTATTATATTTCTTAGACTCAGATCTCCCTCCATCTGCACTGGTTTACCATCATCACCTCTCACCTGGATGATTTCCATGGCCTTCTATTTGCTCTCCTTAAATACACTCTGTTCACAAATCTGGCCTCCATAGAGAAGCCAAAAGGAGCTTTGAAAAATGCATCTTCGATCACATTCTATACCCCACACTCCACCACCACTACATAAAAACCTTCAAAACTTCCCAGTGCACTCAGGATGAACACAAAGCCTGACTCTGGCCTGCATGGTCCTGCACAGCCTGGGCCCTTTCTCAGGCAAGGTCTTCCATCTCTGCTCTTTAAATATTCCTTGAAAGCACCATTCTCCTGCCCACCGCAGGGCCTCTGCCCCTGAGCCATCCCCAGCAGGAAAACACATGCTCCCTCACATCACCATCCCTCCCCTGGACAGAGTCCAGCATTTTTCCAATCTCAACTCAGGTGCCATTTTCCAAAGAAACCCTCCCTGGCCTTCGAATTTCATTAGAGCATATACCCTAGCCCACAATTACTCGATTAATCCCTCTCTCCCGCTTGACACGAAGCTCCATGGGAGCAGCAGACCACACCTGCCTTTACTCACCACTGTTTACACAACTCTTAAGCCAGTACCTGGCACAGGGCTGGTTTTCAGCAAGTGTTTATGGAATGAAAAACTGGAATGTTCTCTCAGGTATTTGTAGCGAGGGTTCCAAGACCCAAGGATTGGCCAACAGAAAAGGATCCACCCTTATCCTTCCTCGCCCACCCTGAAGTTGCCGACTCACCAAGCGGTACCCTTAGCTGGACCACCTCTCATACCCCGCAGCCTGCACAAGCGTAAACAGACACCAGACCCCTCCTGAGAGCGCCAGGAGGGGGGCTTCCCGCCTCACACTCCAGCTGGCTGGCGTTCCCCCCACTTCTGAGAAAGTGATGGATCAGTTTCATCCATGGCTTTATTGAATTCCTGGGAAAGGCTCGGACGCGCCTTGCTTCCTCAAGGCTACATCTCCTCGCCGTCCAAATCCCTGACCTTCTCCTCAAATGCCCTCCCTGAAATCGGGCTCAGGAAACACAATCACTCTCCACTTGATGTCAGTTAAAGAGCTGCTTGATTTCAGCCCCATGGTAAGGACTCTCTTTCCCCAACTCTTCCATCCAAGCGCTTGGAGAGGCAGCAGAGGGTGGCAGAAAAAGACTGCCACCCATGTTTCTTCCACCAACTTGCCTACGGCCTGGGAAAAGTCACTTTTTAAGTCTGAAAATACACTATGACTCCTGCCTGCCCCCTCTCCATTTTCAGTTACCCCTCCTGCGAGCACTCATACTCAACATCTGTAATTATCCCCCAAGGAACCTCCTGCAGGTCTTTCCCCAGCCATCCTCTAATACTGGGGACACTCTCCGCTCCTCCCTGGAAAGACTGTGCCCTCGTTCCAAGCCAAGCACCAAAACCCAAGTCTGACCCACAGAGCGAATAGAATTCCCTTCTCATATCACATAAAGACATTCAGGATTGCCCACAACCTCTGTCTGCAGTTGACCTCATTAGCCTTTCTTGTCCACATGACTATCTTACTTATTTGGGGTCTCCATACCTGGAGTTGGTGATGGACAAGTGATGCTGCAGTCCATGGGGTTGCAAGGAGTCGGACACAACTGAGCAACTGAACTGAACTGAACTGATACCTCCTCCACCCCACCTGATGCTGAGATACCCCATGTTAGGATCCTGTCTGCTTCCTAAGCTCTGAGTCTCTCCTGTTCCCACCACTAGAGTCACATGACCCCCATCTGCAGCTCACCTTGTCCAAGTTCTAGAATGAATCCTAACAGGAAGCCAGGAGGGAGAAGGAGCTTCAGCCTCGCCCCTGGAGACACAGCTTCCTTGCAGCCATCAGACCTAAGTCACGGGCCCAGGTCTGCCTGCTGCCTCCCTGTTGCTTTGGACCCGTCCTGAGCCCCATCTTGGAATTCTGCTTTGATATCGGCGCCAGTGGCCTAGAACCCATGTCACTCTCACTCCTACTCTTGCTCCAAGGCCCTGCTGTTAGCTGGTAGACATCACTGGACCACCTGAACTTCCGAAAGTCACCCACTGCAGCCTCAGGAGGGGAGTTGACCATCTGATATGATATCTGACTCCCTTGCCTGGTCCTCTGCCCGCTCATCCTGACCATGACCTTCTATCACTTGTCTTCCAGCCTGGGTTGCCCTCACAGCACCAGTGACCTTCAGTTTTCTCTCTGCTTTCTCCCCCCACAGTTCTCCCTCCATTTGCTCCCTACTGTGGGATGACCCAAAATATCCCTAAAATATCCCTTGCAAGCATTTCAAGGACCCCCATGTGAATTTGGAAGAGACTTTTAGCTCAGTCCCTAAAATATAATGTTCTTATACCCCTGTGCTCAAATTACTTATTTAGTCAACAAACTTCTTTTTCTTGAGAACCTGATCTGTGCTCGTCTCTATTTTACACACTGGCATTGAAGCAATGAGCAAAAGAGACAGGAACCTCTGTCTTCAGGGGTTTGCATCCCAGTGAAAGGCTCTCAGAGCTGGAGCCCAAGTCCAAACAGGGAGTTCCCTCGGCCTGAACCTGAGGCCTCTCCACTTACCAAGTGGAGTCAACTTCTCTAGTGCCGCCATCTTGAATTCCAAAGTATGGAGCCCATTATCATCTGCTTTCCAGCTCAACTCCTGTTCCAACTGTTGTTCTCCATGATTTCCCTTTCAAGAAGGGACAACTGTGTCTGTGGGGCCTTTTTCAGTATCCCCACTGTTTTTCCTCCCCTCCTCCTGCCTCCTTCTTCCTTTCTTGGGTCAGACTCTATTTCTTGGGTCAGTCAGCATTTCTATCCCAGAGGAAGGCCTGTCTGTCCACTCTTCAGGAACCCACCTCCCTCTTGTTTTGTCTCCTCAGCATGACTGCCCTGCTCTACCCTCCATGAGGATTTTTTCCTCCCCAGAGGCTGCTGCTGGCGTCCACAATGACAGGGAAGCAGAGCATTTCCCAGTCAGCTGCCAGGCCTCAGTAGAGCTTGGCCTGGGGCCCAAGCAAGCATCTCAGGAGACAAAAATCAACTTTCCTGGACTCAACCCCTGGCTTTCCAGTGAGAACCCACAGGCTCCGCAAGCTGCTGGCACACCCACTGGAAAGGACATATGGGATGGTACACAGGACCATGTACATACTGCAGCCTGCAGGCTCCGCGGCAGGAAGGCCTGGCCCATTCCAGAGAGGACTTGGACAGGTGCTCGACCTCTGGTTCCCACGCAAACTTGGCGCATTCACGACCTGGGCTGAGGCCTGGCCTTGGGGACCCCTGACTCCCAGGGCCGCTGAAGGACTCCTGAGGGCACTGAGGTTCTGACAAAGGCTGGGACCTGCAATGCCACGCACCACAATGCCCCACGCATGTCATTAACTCTTCCCTCCCATACAGGGAACTGTCCTCCATGGCCTAACGTCTCAGGGTCATAAAGCCCAGGCACAGACAATGAGAAACTGCACATATCTCCCCTCCCCCATCAAAACAAAAGGCATCTACCCTCACAGGCCAAGCAGCCAACCAGGCGCCAACGCCCAGGTGAGCCTCATTTGGACTTTCTTAAGCCTCTGCACTATAATCGGGACCCTCCAGACCTAGTTCTGGACCATGACTAGCTTCCAGTCACCCTCTTCAGGGGGCTGAGACCCCATGAGGGTGGAGAAGACAGGCTGAAAAGGATGGTTCTCTTAGTCAATCACAAGAACGCCCCACAAGGGAACAAGTTGGGTCAAGACAAAAGGGCAATGGAAATCTAAACGGGCCTCCGATGCTGGGGTGACCAACTCAACCCCTGGGAAAGAAGGCCTGTAGGGGGACTACATCATCCCTCCCCAAGTGTCTCTTTCCCCCATTAGAAGAGTTCTGAACAAAAGAACATGGGTTAGTTCTGGTCCAAACCAGTCCTGAGCTATAACCCAGGCTGACCCAGAAACAGATACTAAGGAAAGAACAGTTGCCTTAGAAGATCAGCTGTACAGAGAGGAAAAAAGAGGCCAAGGAAATAGTGGTGATCCCATTGACCTTGCAAGTCTTGTACCAGCAAGACTCTGGGTCAAAGCTCCCAGAGCAGCGAGTACTGGAATTCAAAAATCACAAGCGACAGGATAGCAGCAAGGGCCCTGGAGGTACTTCTCCTCGGGGAGACAGAGGGATGTAAGAAGGGCCAGCAAGCAGGCATCATCCTCCCTGGAGATCAAAGTCAAAGAGGTCACCATCCAGACCGAGGATCCAGATTCTAGAGCCGAAACCAAGTATCAACCAGTTCTCCTGTCAGCCAAGAAGGTTCCACCGTGGAGATGCTTGGAAGGAATGAAGACCAGCTCAGCCCCTTTGCTCTGCCTCCTGTGTGGCCCCCAACGCCCAGCAGACAGGCCCCCGTGGTACCTCCCGGGACAGGAGTCATTATACCAGGAGGACAGGCATTCGCAAAGGATCTGGACACACAGCTCTGAGTGCCCGCCCTGTCCCACGGTGGGGGGACAAGATCAGCACTATCCAGACTTCCCCACAAATACTTCAACCAGAATGCTTGACTTTCATCTTCTTTTTGCATCTAGTGGGGTTCCTTTTTAGCTTTCTTTTAAAGAAAAAATCACATAGCTAATGAAAATCTCTGGACCCAGTGTTACCCATGGACCCCCCCATCTTCCACGTGTACCATCGCATCTCTGCTGCCCCGTCCGTTGTGTCCCCGGGTCCTAGGAGTAAGAACTGACCAGCTCAGCTCCTTCCAGGGTCAGAGCCCACTAGCCCACCCCCCATTATCCACTCTGACCAGCTGCCATCAGCCCACCTTTGAGTGTCTGTGCTGGACCCTGGCAGCAAATCATTTTTTCAAGGGGGGCACACCTCCAAGCCTGAAGGCCCCTGAAGAGCCCACGAGAGACAGTGACTGCCAAGGCCCCTGGGAGCACAGCCCATGCCCCTGGCACAGTTGTGGGGGCCTGTTCCACTTGCTCCCCCTGCTGGATCAGATGCCCCCTGATCAGGAGCCCCAAGCTAGTCCCCAACCACTGGGAGAGGACACCTCCCCTTCTCTTTGGACTATAAAACTGAGGTTTTTTGATTAGCAATGTTTTTTAGGGCTTCCCTAGTGGCTCAGACAGTAAAGAATCCACCTGCAACATGGGAGACCCAGGTTCGATCCTTGTGTTGGGAAGATACCCTGGAGAAGGGAATGGCAACCCACTCCAGTATTCTTGCCTGGGGAATCCCATGGATAGAACAGCCTGGCAGGCTATAGTCCATGGGGTTGCAAAGAGTCAGACATGACTGAGTGACTAAGCATGCTAGATGATCTGAGAAACTCCAATCCCATTATATGTGTCACAGAAACAGGTTTCTTTGGTCAAATAGTCCTCGAAAATGCTGCCACCATACCAAGCCTTTTGGCGCCCTCTGGGTTCCCCTTAGCATATTAAAGGCGTTGAGGATGCTGCAGTGAGGCAGGGAGGCGTGGGAAAGTCTTTAACTTTGGGTGAGGTTTTATACACCCAGCTGCTGTTCTAAACACTTTACGTCAAACTCTTTGGGTAAAGCAGTATTATTAACCCCACTTTACAGAGGAGGAAACAGGCACAGGATTTTCAGGTCAGTCTGGCTCCAGAGTGGGAATCCTCACCCCCTCACTGCCCTTAGACGCACCAGTGCCCGAATTGCAAAGGGGGAATGATCGTGGCCTGAGCACTGCCCCCTGGGCTCACAGTCTCTTTCCCCAAACTGGAGGGATCAGGGTTTCAAGGAGAAGGCTGAGTTCCTGCAGCTCTCCAAAGTCAAACCCTGATCCTAGGTTGGTGGTGGGGAGGGGGTGTCAGACTCTGTGACAGGCTGTGTGGGAGGGAAGTTTGGGGACAGGTGGCCCAATTCATCACCTCTCAATTTAGGTCCAAGTGAGTGGCTGCTGCTTCTTCTTGCTTGCCACGTGGCTGTCACTGAGGCTGCACAGATATAGAGAGAAGATCCAAAATAAAAGTCCCTCCAAAGACAAATGGCCTGGACGGGAGAGGGTTGTGAATTCAAAGATGGAAAGAAAATGTCAACCTTCAGGGGCTACCAGCCGTCTGCTCTTGGCTGGAGGTCTCTACAGCAGGCGACTAGGCTGGAGCCAGGGGAGGGGGTCCCATAGGTGGGTGGGGGAAGGAGCACATTCGCGGTCAGCCTGGGTCTCCTCCGTAAGCATGGGCTGCCTCCCCTCCCCCAGCCCCGACCTAGTTCTACCTCTCCTGAACCTCCAAGTGCGGAAGCCTGTCCCCCCTGCCCCAGGCAAGGGGTAGAGACCTCCCAGGCTCCCCTGAAACTTCCTCCTCATCCAGGCCAAGCTGCCCCCTGAGAATCCAGAGGGCAATGATGAGCTCCCCTGTGTCCTCGAGGAGGACTCATCACTCCCTAGGCAAGGGCCGTGCCGTCCTCAGCCTGTGGGCCAAAACACACATCCCAAGGGGCTTCTGGCCTCCCCCAGCCAGGCTGGAGAGCCCTCACTCATGGTCTGTCTCTCTTCCTTCAAAACACGGCTTAAGTGATGAAACCTACCCGGGCTGGGTCGCCTTGGTAACGGGGGTGCTGACTCTCCGTCTCAGTGTCTCTGGGTACCTTTCTCTCCCAGTGCTGTGGGCAGGTGTATCCCTCTCCACCTCTCTGTCTCCCAGCCTCTCTCGGTCTCTCTCTCTACCTCTCCCTCATTTAATGGGCCTATCTCACAAAGAGGCAAGCAGCTAACTAGTCTCAGAAGCTCTCCTGCCCACAGTTGCTCAAGCTCTATCCCAGGGTGCTAAGATGTGTTTCATGACAAGCATCCTAGGCTCAAACCCACTGTTCAGGGGACTCTGGGGAGGAGAGGGCAGAGTGCAAGGTGGGTCCATCGGGGGACCCTGCAGATAAATGGATGCACAGTGTTGGGCTTCCCACTTCCCTCCCCTGCACCTTTACACTCATAACCCTGTAAAATGAAGATGGTAGTCAGAGCACCTACCTAGTAAGTTTGCTCTGCACATTAAATAAGATAAATGGGGGTGACTTAGCACATAGCACTCAAATGCTCACAGCTTTTACCATCCTTTCCACTTGAGGTTAGGGGAGGTCTCTCAGACCCCCAGAAAATGAGAGTTCTCTTGGCAGACACCACAGACTTTATGGTCTGGCCCAAAGGCAGTGGGGAATGGTGGAAGCTTTGGGAGGGTGAGAGAGAAGTGTGGCTCCATCACCATGCTGAGGGGAGACTGTCTGGGGCAGAGCCTTCACCATCCCATTTTGCAGATGAGGAGACTGAGGCTAAAGAACCAAGGCCCTCAACTTGCTAAGCTCTTCACCCCAAGCCCAGTGATCCTGCCCCTTCAACAAGTCAACTTGGAGTTTAGCAGAAATGATCAGGGGGTGCTGGGGAGCAGTGAGTGAAGAAGGAGGCAGGATTCTGAAACACCCCCCCCACCGACCCATCCCCGGGGTGGGGTGGGGTGTCCACCTGGGCAACAGGCCTCAACACTGACTAGTCTTGTAATTCCCCTGAGTTTCATGTTTTCCAAATCCTGCCTCTCCCCTCGTCCCTCCCCCTGGAAAGCCATCGTAGGCAGGCCTCTCCCAAGCCCCTGTTTACAAAATTATAAGCTTCCTTTGTCCCCAGCCTCCTCTGGTTACAATAATACTCATCAGCTCTCCGGCTCTCCAGAGTTTTCAGGGGCATGGAAAATGTGACTTCACTTCTCAAGGATTTTCTGCCTTAACAAAGTGGTATTGGGGAAAGAAAAAGAAAAAGAATGATTTTGCCCATCCTTGAGGGAAAAGGTACCAGGGATCCCACCTCTCAGCCCAGAGTTAGAACCAGAAGCTTCCAGCAGATCCACGAGAGACGGCCACGGGACCTCGCTTACCCCACAGGCTGAGTGGACTCTGAGGGAAGCAGGGAGGGAAAGGGTCCCTGAAGAGTTTCAAAAATGCAAGTAAACTCATCTGCCTTGATATTCGCCAACTTGACTAATTTATGATTTCTGCACTTCGGTATTTGTTCAGCCCATCAGTCAACTACTTACTTGCACCAGATGCTTAGAGCCGGGGCTCCAGCATCGATCATCTGGGTGAGCGTCCTGCTCTGCCACCTGCTAGCTTCTTCACGTTGGTGATGGATGTCACCTCTCCAAGCCTCAGTTTTCTCATCTGTAAAGTGGAGATAATAGAGTACCAATTTCATAGGCTGTTGTGAGAACTCCTGAGATAACACACACAAAGGGCTTCTTCAAAGTATGCCCGGCAGATCATAAGCACTCAATAAATGGTGGCTATTACTATGGTCATCCACTCCAGCCAACCTTCCCAAAGAGGACCAACGTGTCCAATCCTTCTGGGGCTGCCGATCTCAAGGCGTCTGCCATCTAGAGACCCAGCCCTGAGCTGTCCCAGTCAAGCCCATCATTCAGGCCTTCCACAGTGTGGAGACCTTGCCAGGTAGCCTGGCCCATAAGGAGAAGGGCTGCTGAGCCTGTGCGGTGGGCCAGGCTCGGTGCGGGAGCTACAAGAAATTCAGAAATAGCAACGCTACGTTGTCTCCACAATTTCAGGTGTGTGACAAACGTCATTTTTAAAAATGTCTTTGAATCAAGTTAAATCTGTCTCTGAGCCCACGTCCCACCTGGAGGCAGGAAAGTCAGTCTCCATCGTTAATGAGATGCCCACCCAACCTCTCTCTCACCAGCATGCATGGTGAAGGGAGCACACGTGGTCACTGGCCACTTGTCCCCACTGGTTACTGTGGAGACACCCAGGCCAAAGCCACAGAGTCCTCGGGAGCCCAGAGGCTCTGCTGCCTCTGAGCCAATAACTACCAAAGAAACCCAGCCCCAGACACATCACACAGTCTGCCATGGGCACAGCCAGGGGAGCAGGCACTGGGCCTTCAGACTGTCCCTCAAAGGCACTCACGACTCAAAGAACTCAGGCTTCCAGGGGGAAAAAATGCCAGGAGTTAGAATCTAAGGAATTCCTGCCCTCTACCCTGTAGCGCCAGCCTCCAAAGGCTGGGGTTAAAAACGAGCCAGCTATCGACATGGGAGCAAGGGGTGGTGCAGAGAAAAACACGGGGAGAACAGAACATGGATCCCCCTCTCTCACAGAAGCAGATGGCATGGCCCCCCCTGCAAAGAGGTGACTTCCAGGGGACATAACCGGACATTGCCACCTCTTCCCTTTACCCACAGACCCAGGAGCAGTAAGCCACCGGTGGTTTCATAGGCATAGCAAAAGCCCTGTGGGAGGCCCGTCTGTCCTCCCCTGAGTCTTCCTGAAAGCCTGCCCTCTCATCATCCCCTATGTACAGACACCCTGGAAAGGTCTCTGCCAACTGAGATCAGCTGACTTATCATGGTCAGGGGGACAGGACAAAGTTAAGTTTGGATCAGGAAGCCGTGCTGGTCCAGGAAAGAACTTGGAATTTATTTAGGACCTACTGTGTACTGGGTGGTTCTACAAATATCCTCCCTGTTCATTGCAGCTGCACAAAGTGAGCACTGTTGCTCTCTGTTGATGAGGAGGAAACAACCGTCCTGCAGGGAGAAGGGTCAAGGTCACACACCACAGTAGGGAGAAGGGTCAAGGTCACACACCACAGTGGGAGGGAGCTGAGACAGACACTCTGCTGGTGTTCACTAACACAGTAACCATGCCATGACTTACGCTGCTGCGACTGTTCCCAAGTCCAACCTCGCTCTGCTTGCCCCACGACAGGCAGGTGAATCCGAGTGAGGAGGTGTACAGGCAAGTAATGCGACAAAGTCGGAAAGCCGGCTAACCTGACCAAGAAGATGGGAAACTAACATTTCAAAATAATCATCTTATCAGGGTCTGGATGCCAGGTTCCATATAGAACAGAGATGGGGAGAGGTGAGGAAACATAGTTAAAAGGCCATTAATCTTGCAAATATCTCCTAGAATGGCAAGCCTCTTGGGGAGGGGATGTGTTAATTTCTTCCTTCCTGTAGCCATCTGCAGGTGGATAGGGTACAGAACAAAGGCACTGGGTTTAATTTCAAACAGAGGGGCTAGGTTGCCCAAGGCAGGCCATTATGTATAAAAAGTATCTATTTGGTCAACAAAAGCAATGGGAGGCCAGCCAGATCCTGGAGTCAGAATTGGTTCTTAACTGAAAAGACTGTTCCCATTTTACAGATGCCACTGGGTCAGGCAGGCTGACCCTGATGCCTGAGGTCTTCGCCACTACATTTTTCTCCTCTGGGTGAGGGGCTCTTGGTAGGAAAGTCCCAGCAGCTCTGAGAACTAGGGCTTGGACCAGATTCCTGAAAATGACTGGAGCGCTATCCAAGGGCACTAGTGCTTTTGTAGAGGACTTAACAATGCACGTTATTTTGAAATAAAACTTTTATGAAAGTGAAAATACAGATTTTGTTTCATCCATTAAAGCATTGCTCTTGAGAGCAGAAGACAAAAGTTCTCCATTCTTCTTTCTCTCCTCCCCTCCCTGGCCCCCGACTCCAGTCACTGGCCTGATATCCTTAACTCTTAAATGAGCAAAGATTTTTAAAGATGTCACCCGAAAGTGTTGAGCAACAAAGGTGCTGGCTGTCAGAGTGAAGGTCCCCCCCTTCCTTGGACAGATGAGAAAACAGGCCCAGTTGACAGGAGCAACGGGCCCAGGGTGAGGCACACACGCGTGTGCACACGCACAGGTCATGCACACTCGAGCTGGGGCCTGCACAGCCAGCATGTGCCCTCCAGGTCTTACACACCCACGCTGCACACACCCCACACGCAGCAGCTCCCTCTCCTTGAGCCCACCCCCTACCCTCTCTGGGACGCTCTGGGGCTCACTCGTGGGTGACGACTGCCCCCTAGTGGACACCAGGCCACCACAACACCTGAGCTGTGATGAAGTCCACCTAACAGAAACCCCAGGGTGGAGGGTGCCCTGGGGACTGGACTGCCCTGGGTCAGGGATCTCAGGACCAGAGAAGAAGGCAGTGGAGACTTGGTGTTGCAGGTCAGGTTCCACAGGAGGCTGACTCTGAGGAGAAGAACAACAGGAAATGTATTGGGAGCTTTCCCAGGATCAACACCTGTGCTGGGAGGAGACACAGCTGAACCCATGGGAGCACTAAAGTTGAGATGGCCCTTCAAGAGGGCTACCAGATTTAACAAAGGAAACTCCAGGATCCTCAGTTAAATTAGAATTTCAGATAAAGAGTGAGTGATTTGTTAGCATAAGGATGTTCCAGTCAAGGTGAAGAAGCATGCTAAGTTGCTTCAGTCATATCCAACTCTTTGTGACCCTATGAACTGCAGCCCACCAGGCTCCTCTGTCCATGGGATCCTCCAGGCAAGAATACTCAAGTGGATTGCCATGTCCTTCTCCAGGGAATCTTCTAGACACAGGGATCAAACCCGCTTTTCTTACATCCACCTGCGTTAGCAGGCAAGTTCGTTACCACTAGTGCCACCTGGGAAGCCTGATTTAAAGTATACAGGAGGTTATATGCAAAAATATGTGCTCAGTCTCTCAGTCATGTCATACTCTTTGCAACCCATGGACTGTAGCCCGCCAGGCTCCTCTGTCCAAGGGATTTTCCAGGCAAAAATACTGAAGTGGGTAGCCTTTCCCTTCTCCAGGGGATCTTCCTGACTCAGGGTTCAAACCCCTATCTCCTAATCGCAGGTGGATTCCGTTGAGTCACGCAGGGAAGCCTGTTATGTGCAATACTACGCCCTTATAGAGACTTGAGCATCCATAGATTTTGGTGTCTGCAGGAGTCCCAGAATCAACCCCTCAAATATATGGAGGGACGACTACTCAGGGTAATCGGAGGTGATGAGGTCATGAGGGAGGAGCCCTCACGAATTAATGTTCCTCTAAGAGACCCCACGGAGCTCCCTTGCGCCTCTGGCATGTGAGAACACAGCAAGAAAGCGCTGCCTATGAACTGGGAGAATGGCCCTCACTGGAACACAATCATGCTGGCACCTCAACCTTCAACTCTCAGCCTCCAGAACTGTGAGAAATGAGTTTCTGTTGTTTATCAACTACTCAGACTGTGGTACTTGGGTATAGCAGACCAAATGGACTGATGTGACTTAAACTGTCAAATGTAAAAGCAGAGGTTAGAAGAACGGATTAAAAAAAAAAATGACCTAACACACCTTAAATATAAAGATAGGGATACGTTGAAATTAATAAATAAATGAACTGAAAAGATATACCATACAGGACCATATGAGGGCTGAAGTAGTTATATAAATATCTCATAAAATAGACTTCAAGACAGGATATTACCAAAAATAGAGATACTTTATAAGGACAGAAGGATCAATTTACTGGGAAGACCAATAACCATACATGCGTATACAACTATCAGAAGGGCTTCAAGATACACAATGAAAAATTTGACAGAATTAAAAGTGAAAAGAAACAACTGCACAGTCATCACAGGAGATTTTAACATCCTTCTTTTGACAATCAATAGACTGACTAGACAAGATCATCAGTGAAGAGCTGTAAAGGTAAAGATGTTATTCAAGGATCTGAATGATAGTCTAAACCATGTTATCGAAACTGGTAGTTAGAGACACTATGCCCAACTATAGAGCACACATTCACGGAAACTGCATGTTTTATGTACACGAGATGGACCACAAAACAAGCATCAATAGATTTAAAAGAATTGAAATAATACAGAATATCTCTCTAACACAACTAAATTAAATTTTAAAATCAAAAATTGTAGGATAGCCAGAAAAAAACAAAAGGCTCATGACATGATTCTTTTTTAGTTTCTTTTTTTGATTAATTTATTTTAATTGGAGTCTAATTACTTTATAATTTTGTAGTGGTTTTTGCCAAACATCAACATGAATCAGCCACGGGCGCACATGTGTTCCCCATCCAGAACCCCCCTCCCTCCTCCCTCCCCATCCCATCCCCCAGGGTCATCCCAGTGCACCAGCCCTGAGCACCTGTTTCATGCATTGAACCTGGACCGGTGATCCGCCTCACATATGATAATATGCACATTTCAACGATATGCTCTCAAATCATCCCACCCTCACCTTCTCCCACAGAGTCCAAAAGACTGTTCTTTACATCTGTGTCTCTTTTGCTGTCTTGCATATAGGGTCACCATTACCATCTTTCTAAATTCCATATATATGCGTTAGTATACTGTATTGGTGTTTTTCTTTCTGACTTACTTCACTCTGTATAATAGGCTCCAGTTTCATCCACCTTATTAGAACTGATTCAAATGAATTCTTTTTAATGACTAAGTAATATTCCATTGTGTATATGTACCACAGCTTTCTTATCCATTCATCTGCCACTGGACATCTAGGTTGCTTCCATGTCCTGGCTATTGTAAACAGTGCTGCAATGAACATTGGGGTACATGTGTCTCTTTCAATTCTGGTTTCCTCAGTGTGTATGCCCAGCAGTGGGATTTCTGGGTCGTATGGCAGTTCTATTTCCAGTTTTTTAAGGAATCTCCACACTGTTCTTCATAGTGGCTGTACTAGTTTGCATTCCCACCAACAGTATAAGAGGGTTTCCTTTTCTCTGCACCCTCTCCAGCGTTTATTGTTTGTAGAGTTTTTGATAGCAGCCATTCTGACTGGCATGAGATGGTACCTCATTGTGGTTTTGATTTGCATTTCTCTGATAATGAGTGATGTTGAGCATCTTTTCATGTGTTTGTCAGCCATTTGTATGTCTTCTTTGGAGAAATGTCTGTTTAGTTCTTTGGCCCATTTTTCGATTGGGTCGTTTATTTTTCTGGAATTGAGCTGCAAGAGCTACTTGTATATTTTTGAGATTAATTCTTTGTCCGTTTCTTCGTTTGCTATTATTTTCTCCCATTCTGAAGGCTGTCTTTTCACCTTGCTTATAGTTTCTTTCGTTGTGCAAAAGGCTTTTAAGTTTAATTAAGTCCCACTTATTTATTTTTGCTTTTATTTCCATTACTCTGGGAGGTGGGTCATAAAGGATCCTGCTGTGATTTATGTCAGAGAGTGTTTTGCCTATGTTTTCCTCTAGGAGTTTAATAGTTTCTGGTCTTATGTTTAGATCTTTAATCCATTTTGAGTTTACTTTTGTGCATGGTGTTAGAAAGTGTTCTAGTTTCATTCTTTTACAAGTGGTTAACCAATTTTCCCAGCACCACTTATTAAAGAGATTGTCTTTTCTTCATTGTATATTCTTGCCTCCTTTGTCAAAGATAAGGTGTCCATAGGTGCGTGGATTTATCTCTTCTTAGCACTAAAATTAGGAAGTTTAAAATTAGAAAGACTGACTCTACCAAATGTTGGTAAGGAAGTGGAGCAACTAGAACCCACATACATTACTGGAAGAAGTGTAAAATGATACAAATACTTCCAAAAACTGTTTGGTAGTTCATTAGAATATTACAAATATTCTGACCATATGACCCAGCCACCCATCCCTTGGTATTTACCTAAGAAAAAGAAAAGCCTTAAGTCCACCATAAGACTTGCACAGGCTCACATAGCTTTATTCTCATTTGCCAAATAAAGTGAAAACAACCTAAATAGCCATCATTTAAGTGAATGGATAAACAAAAATGGTGTATCTATATAAAATAATACTGCTGCTGCTGCTAAGTCACTTCAGTCGTGTCCAACTCTGTGCGACCCCATAGACAGCAGTCCACCAGGCTCCCCCATCCCTGGGATTCTCCAGGCAAGAACACTGGAGTGGGTTGCCATTTCCTTCTCCAATGCATGAAAGTGAAAAGTGAAACTGAAGTTGCTCAGTCGTGTCTGACTCAGCGACCCCATGGACTGCAGCCCGCCAGGCTCCTCCGCCCGTGGGATTTTCCAGGCAAGAGTACTGGAGTGGGGTGCCATTGCTTTCTCTGGCAAAAGAATACTACTTGGCAGTAAAAAGAAAAAGTAAAGGAACAGATTACTGATAAACACCAAAAAAGACTAAGTATCAAAATCAATATGCAGGGTGAAAGAAGCTAAAACTAAAAGAGTATATATGATATTCAGTTCAGTTCAATTCAATCACTCAGTCATGTCTGACTCTTTGTGACCCCAAAGACTGCAGCACACCAGGCCTCCCTATCCATCACCAACTGCTGGAGTTTACTCAAACTCACGTCCATTGAGTCGGGGATGCCATCCAACCATCTCATCCTCTGTCGTCCCCTTCTCCTCCTGTCCTCAATCCCTCCCAGCATCAGGGTCTTTTCCAATGAATCAGCTCTTCACATCAGGTGGCCAAAGTATTGGTGTTTCAGCTTCAGCACCAGTCCTTCCAATGAACACTCAAGACTGATCTCCTTTAGGATGGACTGGTTGGATCTCCTTGCAGTCCAAGGGACTCTCAAGAGTCTTCTCCAACACCACAGTTCAAAAGCATCAATTCTTTGGTGCTCAGCTTTCTTTATAGTTCAACTCTATCCATACATGACTACTGGAAAAACCATAGCTTTGACTAGACGGATCTTTGTTGGCAAAGTTATGTCCTTGCTTTTTAATATACTGTCTAGGTTGGTCATACATTTCCTTTCAAGGAGCAAGCATCTTTTAATTTCATGGCTGCAGTCACCATCTGAAGGGATTTTGGAGTCCCAAAAAATGAAGTCTCTCACTGTTTCCACTGTCTCCCCATCTATTTGCCATGAAGTGATGGGACCAGATGCCATGATCTTAGTTTTCTGAATGTTGAGTTTTAAGCCATTTGCACTCTCCTCCTTCACTTTCATCAAGAGGCTCTTTAGTTCTTCACTTTCTGCCATAAGGGTGGTGTCATCTGCATATCTGAAGTTATTGATATTTCTCCCAGCAATCTTGATTCCAGTTTGTGCTTCATCCAGCCCAGCATTTCTCATGATGTACTCTGCATATAAGTTAAATAAGCAGAGTGACAATATACAGCCTAGATGTACTTCTTTTCCTGTTTGAAACCAGTCTGTTGTTCCATGTCCAGTTCTAACTGTTGCTTCCTGACCTGCATACAGGTTTCTCAAGAGGCAGGTCAGGTGGTCAGGTATTCCCATGTCTTTCAGAATTTCCTGTTTGTTGTGATCCACATAGTCAAAGGCTTTGGCATAGTCAATAAAGCAGAAGTAGATTTTTTCTGGAACTCTCTTGCTTTTTCGACGATCCAGCAGATGTTGGCAATTTGATCTCTGGTTCCTCTGCCTTTTCTAAAACCAGCTTGAACATCTGGAAGTTCACGGTTCACATATTGCTGAAGCCTGGCTTGGAGAATTTTGAGCATTACTCTACTAGCGTGTGAGATGAGTGCAATTGTGTGGTATTTTGAGCATTCTTTGGCATTGCCTTTCTTTGGGATTGGAGTAAAAACTGACCTTTTCCAATCCTGTGGCTACTGCTGAGTTTTCCAAATTTGCTGGTATATTGAGTGCAGCACTTTCACAGCATCATCTTTTAGGATCTGAAATAGCTCAGCTGGAATTCCATCACCTCCACTAGCTTTGTTTGTAGTGATGCTTCCTAAGGCCCACTTGACTTCACATTCCAGGATGTCTGCCTCTAGGTGAGTGAGTGATCACACCATTGTGATTATCTGGGTTGTGAAGATCTTTTTTGTACAGTTCTTCTGTGTATTCTTGCCACCTCTTCTTAATATCTTCTTCTTCTGTGAGGTCCATACAATTTCTATTTTTATTGTGCCTATCTTTGCATGAAATGTTCCCTTGGTATCTCTAGTTTTCTTGAAAAGGTCTCTAGTCTTTCCCATTCTATTGTTTTCCTCTATTTCTTTGCACTGATCACTGAGGAAAGCTTTCTTTTCTCTCCATGCTATTCTTTGGAACTCTACATTCAAATGGGTATATCTTTCCTTTTCTCCTCTACCTTTTGCTTCTCTTCTTTTCACAGCTATTTGTAAGGCCTCCTCAGACAACCATTTTGCCTTTTTGCATTTCTTTTTCTTGGGGATGGTCTTGATCCCTGCCTCCTGTACAATGTCATATATGGTATTACTCCATTTATTAAAAAATTCTAGGAAATTCAAACTAATATATAGCAATAGAATTAATAGTTGCCAGAGACTAGGAGTAGAAGGAAGGACATACTATAAAGAAGAATGAGGACCCTTTTGCAGTTACTAGAAAAGGACTTCATCTTAATTATGGTCATAGTTTCATGGCTATCTACAACTAACAAGAGTATACACTTTAAGGGGATTCAATCTATAGGATATTACTTATACCTCGAAGTTGCCTTTTGTAATTTCAGCATAAAAAATTAAAAACATGATCAACTGGGACCATCCTAGGAATACCAGGAAAACTCATTGTTAGAAAAGCCATTAATATGATCGATAATGTTGAGATGATTTAACAGATGGAATTATTTCCATAAATCCTGGAAAACATTTGACTAAACCCTGGATCTGCTCATGATACAAAAATTTAAACTAAGTAAATAGAAATATATGGATATTTCCTTTAGATGTTAAAATACCTTCAACAGAGAGTCACAGAAAACATTCCTGATTAAGTCAGCAATAAGGCAAGAATTACTATATTAGCTTCCTATTGCTTCTATAACTAATTACCGCAAACTTCATGGCTTAAATCAACACAAAAGTATTATCTTACAATTCTGAAATGAGTCACACTGAGCTAAAATTAAGGTGCTAGTGTGTCTCTGTTCCTTCTAGAGGCTCTATGAGAGAATGGATTCTTCCTTTTTCCAGCTTCTAAAGGCCACCTGTGCTCCTTGGCGCATATAATCACATCACTCTGATCTTGCTTTATGCTCACATCTCCTTCTCTGACCCTCATCCTCCCGCCCCTTCTTATCAGACCCCACCCAGATAATCCAGGATAGTCTAGCTCTTACCTTTAACGTAATTATATCAGCAAAGTCCCTTTTGATATGACTTTGCAAAGTCATATCACCAAAGTATTGGGGAAAAACATCAGGAAGTCATTCTGCCTACCAAAATTACCAAATGCACTCTCTGCAGACAAGACTTCTGGTGATTGAGTGAACAAGATGACCTACTCAATGGATATCAGCTGGTCTCTCTAGCCAGACAGCCCAGTGCTTATTCAATGGGTTCATGAACAAAGTGGCCTTGATAGCAGGGGTGGACTTCATACAAGAGCTCACATTTCCCTTCCCTGAGTTAGACTGAGCACGCAATAGCAGAGACCAATATTGAGCACCCAGTGCAATAGTTCACCACCCAGTAAGACACCTTCCATCATGAAAGGGGAAGTGATTTGTCCTCACTGAAGTAGACACTTCCTGGAATATGAATTTGGCTTCTCTGCCTATGGTTCCTCTGCCAGGAACATTGTTTCTCCTTCTCAACACTGCTACTGTCCAGGAAAATCATTTTAGAGCAATGGATAAAAGGCTTATTTCCACAGGGTACGCTTGAATTATCATGGGTCTCATTACCCAAAGTAGCTGGAGTAACAGAACAGTGGACTAATCTGTTGACGGTTTCAGCTTGGAGCCAACACCTTGTGAGCGTGGGAAGTCATTTGCAGATCACTGTATGTGCTCAGAACTGGGAGGTAAGATCGGGTGCTATTGTGCTTATAGCCAGAAATACTCACATACAGGACTAAGGAATAGAAATAGAGATACCCCTTCTCTAATAACTCTAAGGGTCCCTTACAGACATTTTTTTTTTCGATTTCTTGGGCTAAGTTGATGTAGAGGTCTAAGTACAAAAGGTAGAAAATTGTCCCCTAGGAAAACAAAAATGGATCCACTAAACATAGGAATACGAACTTGTTTCCTAGCCATGTGGTTCTTTTTTAAGCCATTAAATCAAAGGCATAAGAATCAGACAAAGGGAGAATAAAGTTGCATCTGGTGACTCAGACAGTAAAGAATCTGCCTGCAGTGCAGGAGACACAGGAGACTTGAGTTCAATCCCTGAGTTGGGAAGATCCCCTGGAGAAGGAAATGGTAACCCACTCCAGTATTCTTGCCTGGAATTCCATGGACAGGGGATCCTGGAGGGCTACAGTCCATGGGGTCACAAAGAGTTGGACACAACTGAGCAACACTTTCACTTTTTCACAGGAATAAAGTTCTGTGTGTGGCAGCAGGGAAAATATGTTAAGAATCCAAGGGATCTTCTGAAGCATCTCAGATGGCCATGTTCAGTGGCAAATAAATGGAACACCCTATCAACCCGATAGGTCTAACCCATCTCACATGCCAGCAAAGTAATGCTCAAAATTCTCCAAGTGAGGCTTCAACAGTGCATGAACTGTGAACTTTCAGATGTTGAAGCTGGATTTAGAAAAGGCAGAATAACCAAAGATCAAATTGCCAACACCCATTGGATCATCAAAAAAACAAGAGAGTTCCAGAAAAACATCTGCTTCTGCTTTATTGACTACTCCAAAGCCTTTGACCAGGTGGATCACAACAAGCTGCAGAAAATTCTTCAAGAGATGGGAATACCAGACCACCTGACCTGCCTCCTGAGAAATCTGTATGCAGGTCAAGAAGCAACAGTTAGAGCCAGACATGGAACAACAGACTGGTTCCAAATTGGGAAAGGAGTACGTCAAGGCTGTATATTGTCACCCTGCTTATTTAACTTATATGCAGAGTACATCATGAGAAATGCTGGGCTGGATGAAGCACAAGCTGAAATCAAGATTGCCGAGAGAAATATCAATAACCTCAGATATGCAGGTGACACCACCCTTATGGCAGAAAGCAAAGAACTAAAGAGCCTCTTGATGGAAGTGAAAGAGGAGAGTGCAAAAGTTGGCTTAAAACTCAACATTCAGAAAACTAAGATCATGGCATCTGGTCCCATCACTTCATGGCAAATAGATGGGGAAACAGTGGAAACAGTGAGAGACTTTATTTTGAGGGGCTCCAAAATCACTTCAGATGGTGTTTGCAGCCATGAAATTAAAAGACACTTGCTCCTTGGAAGAAAATGTATGACCAACCTAGACAGTACATTAAAAAGCAGAGACATTACTTTGCCAACAAACATCCATCTAGTCAAAGCTATGGTTTTTCCAGTAGTTATGTATGGATGTGAGCGTTGAACTATAAAGAAAGCTGAGCACCAAAGAATTGATGCTTTTGAACTGTGGTGTTGGAGAAGACTCTTGAGAGTCCCTTGGACTGCAAGGAGATCCAACCAGTCCATCCTAAAGGAGATCAGTCCTGGGTGTTCATTGGAAGGACTGAGGTTGAAGCTGAAACACCAATACTTTGGCCACCTGATGTGAAGAACTGACTCATTCAAAAAGACCCTGATGCTGGGAGGGATTGAGGGCAGGAGGAGAAGGGGACGACAGAGGATGAGATGGTTGGATGGCATCACTGACTCGATGGACATGAGTTTGAGCAAGCTCTGGGTATTGGTGATGGACAGGGAAGCCTGGCATGTTGCAGTCCATGGAGTCGCAAAGCATTGGATACAACTGAGAGACTGAACTGAACAACCCAATAGAAACAAGATTGTCAAAGACTCAGAGCCTTCAGGAATAGTTGTCGTTCACTTCACCAGGGAAATACCCAAACGACACTACAACCTCATGGTCAACAGCAGAAAGGAGGGCTGTGACAGCCACTTATATTCTTGTACTTTCTTTGTTATTTAAAAATAATAATAATAATTTCTTCTTTCTCCCTTTTGCTTTTCCCTACCACTCTCTGTGGAATATGGCTGGGTGGTTAATTACATCATTTAGTCCATGGGCTACAAAATATCAAGATGGCATGGTAACTAAATAAGAGGAAGAAGGCTCATTACCCAGTGATGATTGAAATAACTAATGCAACTTTAGGTGTCTCATTGGTTTCAGAGGAGATCGTGAATGTGATTTGATTTATACGAGATGATTGCACTGTATTCAGAGAGGGAATGTTGTTCCCATAGAGGTTGTTTATAGACGTGAGTATGGGTAAAAGATGGAGTTTGGTGGATGGAGTGGGTTGGCACTCTGCCTCCATCTCTCTCACCCCACCCTCTGTTGCGCTTTTCTGTTTGGCAGAGGCTGGGTGAGTGAGCACTACATTTCCCAGGCTCCCTTGCAGCTCAAGTTTTAGATGTGATTCATGCTCCGTCCGTCAGAGGCACTCAAGGTGTCTGAAAGCAGTGGTGGGTTCTTACCGCTTGTTTCCTGCTGGCACACACAGCCAGGGGGGTGCTGGTGTTTCTGTGGCAGCATTAACAGAAGTCAAAGTATCCAACCAGCAGCTTTGAGAGTGTTCAGGCAGAGCTCAGAGTGACCATTCTGCTAGCTAAGTCGAAGCACCTCTACGTGGATCTACAGCCAGCAGTGACGACTCCTTCATCAAGACAGCGTCCTGGTCACAGAACTGACAGGTGTGGCATCTCAGGAGATGGCAGCTCCCTCACTCCAGGAGAGTCACAGATCTCTTGGGGACTGTTTCCGAAGCAGTTCCTAAAATCTTAGGCTAGCATCTGTTTTGTTCAACCCTCCTGATGGTGTTGAAGCACATTGAATAAATTTCTTCCCAGTTAAGCGATCTAGAGTGGAATCTGTCCTGCACTAGAATCCTGACCACACAGTTGTGCTCATGTAAACACAGGATGGTGATTTTCAGCTTTTAGATTCAATCTAGAAATAAACTTTGGAAGAGAAAATGAAGACTATGAACTTTGACCATATACAAATAACAAAGACTGCTAGTTATTAATCAAAATGAATCATTCTGCTTTCCTCTTCTTCCTGAGCACCTAAGTAGAATATCTTTCCCTTGCAATAAAGTGTGTCCATATGACAGAATTCCAGCCAATGAAATGTGCATGAAGAATCGCTTGCCACTTCCATGCCTGGTCCATAAACATCCCCCATATACTACTGTCCACCTTCCTTATCCTTTCCAGCTGGCTGAAAAGCTGATTATTTCCATGGAAACTACATTGATTTGTCTTTGAATTTATAAGGCTTCCATCAGACTGAATCAATAAATGAACTGCCAACCTATTCATCTCCCAGTGCTGTTACACGAGCAGTAAGTAAGTTTTTATTGTCCTTGAGACATACTTGTTTCCTTCCTGTTTGTATCTAATATCACCCTAACAAGTATAGTAAGTAAAAGCACATGTGCAAAACGTTAAATGTAAATGGGGAGAAAATAGATGAAGGAAATGGGCCTGAATACCCTCAATTTACAAAATTGTGGACTCAAGATACATTTTTATAATTTATGTACCAACAGATAAAGATGCATTTTATTTCCACAAAGTCTCAAACAAAAGAGGACCTGAAAGGAACGATTTGGTAGGAAGTGGGATTATATGAATTAGCAGTCATCTCCCATAGCAGAAGACAGGATAATCTCTGAAGCTGATCACTGAGAAACAGGGATATAGCAAGGGAGAGGAAATCACAAACAAAACTCAAAAACAGAGAAGTTAAAGAACATGTTGTTGTTGTCCAGTGGTATCCGACGGCTTGTGACTGCACGGACTGCAGCGCGCCCCTGGCTTGCCTGGTGGCTCAGATGGTGAAGAATCTGCCTGCAGTGCAGGAGACCTGGGTTCAATCCCTGAGTCAGAAGGATCCCCTGGAGAAGGAAATGGCAACCCACTCCAGTATTCTTGCCTGGAGAATCCCATGGACAGAGGAGCTTAGCCAGCTCCAGTCCATGGGGTCAGAAGAATCTGACACAACTGAAATGACTTAGTACAGACGGCAGCATGCCAGTCTCCTCTGTCCTCCACTATCTCCTAGAGTTTGCTCAAATTAATGTCCATTGGATCACTGTGCTATAGACCTAAAACTAACACAATATCATAACTGTGTGCATGAGTGTGTGCTCTGTCATGTCTTACTCTTTTACGACCCCATGGACTGGAGCCCGCCAGGCTCCTCTGTCCATGGAATTTTTCAGGCAAGAATACTGGAGTGGGTTGCCATTTTCTTCTCCAAAAGATCTTCCCAACCCAGGGATCGAACCCACATCTCTTGCCTCTCCTGCACTGGCAATTCTTGGCCAGTTGAGCCACCAGGGAAGCCCAAATCAACTATACTTCGATTTAAAAAAAAGAAAAAAACAGAAAGTTACAGCTCCATGTGGATGAAGGGCCAGGATAAGGAGGGATGGAGCAGGGCTCTAGGGTCAGCTTCATGAGCATGTGATCCGTACATGCAAAGAGCCCTGCGTTCAGAAAAGCCCCGTACTTGTTTTAATGTTCTGCTGCCAATGTAATGCCATTCTCAATGAGTGTATCTGTGAATCTGTGTTTTGCAAGTCTAGTGCGATGCGCCCGTGGAGAATGTCCGTAAGCAGAGAAGACTCGGCAACAAGACTGTCCCCAGTTCCTTACCTCCCACACACATACAGGTGTTGGCAAGGCCACATGAGCACAGAATCCAGTGGATGCACTATGCGTGGGAATCCAGCAAGACCAAAAGTGAGTATGAGGTAAGCACAGTCTGTCAATGACTGGGTAAACAGGGCACCGACAGCCATGAGAGGCCACACCTTCGACTGAATGGGAACTTGCTTTGAACTCAGAACAAGGCAGTGGTATTCTAAGAAACACAAACCACCAAGGAACCAGTCACATGCTTTTCTTATTTGTGTCTCCTCTCACTATTGATGCTGAAAATAACAACATAGAAGGGAAGAAAGAGATGAGAGAGGAGTCCATCAAAGACATTCTTCACCTTTTGAAGATTTTTTTCTTTTTTTACATTTTTTAAATTCAAGGATAGTTAACAATGTTGTGTTCGTTTCTGGGGTGCAGCAAAGTGAAATATATACATTCTTTTTCACATTCTTTTCCCTTACAGGTTATCACAAGATACTGAATATATAGTTCCCTGTGCGATACAGTAGGACCTTGTCTATTTTATATATGGTAGGATGCATTTGTTAATCCCAAACTCCTAATTTATCCCTCCTTCGCCTTACCCCTTTGGTAACTAAAAGTTTGTTTTCTGCTTGTGAATTTGTTTCTGTTTTAGAAAAAAAAAATAAGTTCATCTGCCTCATAAATTATATTCCACATATAAGTGATATCATATGATATTCGTGTTTCTCCATTTGACTTAATTTCACTTAGTATAATAATCGCTAGGTCCACCAATACTGCTGCAAATAGCATCATCTCACCCTTTACTATGACGGAATACTGTTCCATTGTTTATATTTTTATCACGTTCTCTTTATCCATCCAACTGTCGATGGATATTTAGGTTGCTTCCATGTCTTGGTTATTGTGAACAGTACTGCTATGAAGTTGGGGTGCATGTATCCTTTTGAATTGGTGTTTTCTCCAGATATATGCCCAGGAGTGGAATTGCTGAATCATACGTTAACTTATTTTTAGTTTTTTAAGGAAAGTCTATACTGTTCTCCATAGTGACTGCACCAGTTTACATTCTCACCAACAGTGGAGGAGTTTCCTTTTTTTCCACACCCTCTCCAGCATCTGTTTGTGAATTTTTAAAAGATGGTCATTTTGACTGGTGAGGTGATGATACCTCTTTGTAGTTTTCATTTTCATTTCTCTGATAATTAGTGATGAAAGACATTCTTCATTTCTGTTACTATATTTTCTATTTCCACCATTTTCATTTGATTTTTCCAAAGTTTCCACCTTGCTTATGTCAGATGAACCTCAAAAACATATTGCTAAATGAAAGATCACATAGCTTATGATCCCTTTTACATAGCATTCCAGAAAAGGCACAACTATAACAACAGAAAACAGATCAGTGGTTTCTAGGGGCTGAGAGTGACAGAAGAGAACTGACTACAAAGAAAAGCAAGGGAACTTTGGGAGTGAGGAAATATTATATATTTTCATCACAAAAGCACATAGGTTGGTGAAAATTCATAGGCCTGTACACCTAAATTAGTGAATTTGACTGTTATACAAACTATGTGTCAATAAATCTTATTTTTTAAAAAATACATTGACGTGTCTGCCATTACACATAGCCCAGAAGTGCTAGAATTTAAGAAACTGTCAATGTTAAGTGCTAATGGAGATGGAGAGCAATGGGGATCCTCTTACACTATCGGCAGGACTGTAAATTCCTACAAGAGCTTTGGAAAGTCATTTGACAATATCAATTAAAGGTGAATATATTAATACCCCCTTGGCCCTGCCATTCCATTTCTAGATTAATAGCCCTTGACCCAGCCATTCCATTTCTAGGTTCACATCCAGAAAGAAATTCCTAAGAGTGAACATCAACAGTACAAAGATGTGCATAGAGCTTTATTCATGATAGTCCAAAACTGGAAACAATACCATATACTTACTAATTCATTGAGCTCTACATTTATTATGCACTTGAGTTTGTGTTCTTTTCCGAATGTAGTTTATGCTCTTCTATATAAAAACACACTCTATAGCAAAGTGTCCAAGGCCCTTCATGCTTGGCCCCACCCACCTCCACAGCCCAGGTTCCCTGTCCACAACCCCTGCCCCAGACACGCTCATCCACAGACACCATGGCCTTTGACCCTCATGACTTTGCACACTCTTCCAGCTGCCTGGATATTCTTCCTCCAGTCCCACTGAATACTCTTCATCTGCGTGGAAACCTTCAACTTCTACTTCAAAACCAAATACTACCTCCCTTTCCCACCGCTTTTGTGGTCGACCTTGTAACGTTCATGGTGCCTGTGGGCGTGTCATTTAGCATGCTTGTGTGTTACAATGATCAGGTGCTGAGGCTCAAGGTCTAATGGAAGTTGACTCATCCGCCATCTTGGACCTAGTAGGTTCTAATCAAGTTATGATGCGTCCTCGGGCTATGTCATTCCCTTAAAGGTTGTACCCTGTCCCTTCCTGTCTCACTAGGAGCTCAGCGCACATCCTTCTGTGACTGTCCACACCGTTGCCACTATTACAGTGCGCCTGGGACGCTCATAGCCCCAAAGTATCACCAGAGAAAACTATACTCACTAATTGACTCTTGAAAACCACCCTCTATTCCCCCATGCGCCCTGTTCCTGGGCATCTCTCACAAAGGGAGCCTGACACTGGGAAGACCTCAAACATTTTTCAACTAGGACAATGTCTCTGGCTGCACTGGGCACTTCCTCTGGCCTTCTGGCCTCTGCTCGCAGTGCCACCATCAAGGGCCACCAGGGGGCGACATCCCCTTTCAAATGCCTCCACATACCCCATTCTTTTTTTTTTTTTTTTTAATTGGAGGACACTTATTTTATAACATTGTGATGGCTCTGCCACACTCCAGCATGATCCAGCCACAGGCACACACATGTCCCCTTCCTCTTAAACCTCCCTCCCCACTCCACCCCTCTAGGTCGTCACAGAGCACCAGCGTTGGAGTCCCTGCATCATACAGAAAATTCCCACTGGCTATCTATTCTGTATATGGTCGACCCTGAATATTCATTGGAAGCACTGATGCTGAAGCTGAAGCTCCAATAGTCTGGCGACCTGATGCGAAGAGCCGACTCACTGGAAAAGACCCTGATGCGGGGAAAGACTGAAGGCAGGAGGAAAAGGAGGCAACAGAGGGTGAGATAGGTGGACGGCATCACCAACTCGATGGACATGAGTTTGGGCAAACTCCAAGAGATGGTGAAGGACTGGGAAGCCTGGCGTGATGCAGTCCACGGGGTCACAAAGAGTTGGACACAATCGAGAAATCAAACAACAATACATGTTTCAATACTATTCTCTCAAGTCATCCCACCCTCTCCCTCCCCGTCTGAAACCAAAAGTCTGTTTTTATGTCTGTGTCTCCTTTGCTGCCTGCAAATAGGATCATCAGAACCATTTTTCTTTAATCCATTTTGAATTTATGTTTGTGTGTAGCGTTCTACATCCTCCATTCTTAAAACCAACATCTTCCCAGGACCAGGGCAGAGACTGCAGGGAGGCCAAATGTACACTTCCGTCTTCTGAAAAAAAAAAGAGAGAGAGAGAGCATTTCGGACAAGACAACTGGCCTCACTGCCCCCAACAGGATGCTGGGCTGATTCAGACATTAAACTGTGACGTCCTTGGGCATGAGCTGCCTGCCTGTGACTTCACCTTCCCTGCTTCCCATGAGGGCAGTTCTCCCCTATCGAGTCCAGGAGCATCCCCAGCCCCTCTGGAGTCAGGAGAGGTGACCCCACCTCTCAGGGCTGTCTCGGGGCCCTCCTGGCTCGGGCTGGGTAGGAAGACCCCATACTGACCTTCTGGCACCCCCTCTTTGAGAATGACCCCACTCCCTCTGTAAGCCTGCTTCCCTGTGCCATGCATAGTCAAGCCTGGATTCTTCCCAGATGCATCCTGGAAAGCATGTCAAGCCTTGCTGGCCTCTTGATGACTGTTGCAGGGTCTCTATCACTGGCTCTTTGGACCAGCCAGGTTCAAAGAGTTCAAGTGACCTGTGGAAAGTCCCTTCCCCTCCCTGAGCTTGGCTGTCTTGCTTGCACAGGGCACGGTGAGACGAGATGGTCACCAGGTCACATGAGCCCTGAGTCTTCTCTCCAAGGTCTATCCTTGCTCTCTCTCCTTTCCTCCTTCCCTCCCTCTGACTCTTCTCTGATCTCACAAGGGCTTCTGCCTTCTCAGGACCCTGCCCTCAAAGGGATCCTGCCTCTACCCTATCTACACCTTTCTAGATATGCCCATAGTCTTTAGAAGCAGATACAGGTGAGTTTTTATTAATTCAATTTTCACCTTCTTTAGCCTTGGTTTGCTTATCTGTGAAATGGGGGTGACAGTGACCACCTAGTTGGGGTTTTTGTACATGAGATCCTGTGCATCTCCCACAGGACTTGGCATAACATAGGCAGTCAATAAGTGTCACTTCACTCCCAATGTTCCACATGAGCACAGAGCTAGACACTACATACAGAATCACTAATATTCATGCAGCTTTGTCAGGGAGTCACTACTGTGCCACTTTGTAGACAAGGAAACTGAGGCACAGAGAAGGTAAACTGGCCCAGGGACCATGAGCTGA